>NW_020954713.1:2259493-2286159 GCF_900497805.2 Vombatus ursinus | reverse complement strand
TGATACAGTTTATACTTGTGTAGTCATGCAAAACACTTCCATAGTAGTCATGTTGTGGAAAACTAACTATATTTCCCTTCACCCTATCCCACCCCTCCCTGTTTATTCTATTCTCTCTTTTGACCCTGTCCCTCCCCAGAAGTGTTTGCTTCTAATTACCCCATTCTCCAATCTGCCCTCCCCTCTATCATCTCCCTGCTCTCTATCCCCTTCAACCCTATTTTCCTGTAGGGTAAGATAGCTTTCCATACCCAATTGAGTGTGTATGTTATTTCCTCCTTAAGCCAAATCCAATGAGAATAAGATTCACTCATTTCCTCTCACCTTCCCCCACTTCCCCTCCACTGTAAAAGTTTTTTCTTGTCTGTTTTATGTAAGATAATTTACCCCATTCTACCTCTCCCTTTCTCCTTTTCCCAGTATAATCCTCTCTCACCCCTTAATTTTATTCTTCAGATATCACCCATTCATCTTCAACTCACCCTGTGCCCTCTATCTATCTATCTATCTATCTATCTATCTACATACATAGAATTGTTTTCCCCTCCAAATACTCTAATACTGACAAAGGTCTCATGAGTTACAAATATCATCTTTCCATGTAGGAATGTACACAGTTCAACCTTAATAAGTCCCTTATGATTTCTCTTTCCTGTTTACCTCTTCATGCTTCTCTTGAGTCTTGTATTGGAAAGTCAAATTTTCTATTCAGCTCTGGTCTTTATCATCAAGAATGTTTGAAAGTCCTCTATTTCACTGAATGTCCATTTTTTCCCCTGAAGGATTATACTCAGTTTTGCTGGGTAGGTGATTCTTGGCTGCAATCCTATCTCTTTTGCCCTCCAGAATATCATATTCCAAGCCCTTTGGTCCCTCAATGTAGAAGCTGCTAAATCCTGTTATCTTGATTGTGTTTCCACAATACTTGAATTGTTTCTTTCTGCTTTCAATATTTTCTCCTTGACTTGGGAACTCTGGAATTTGGCTACAATATTCCTAGGAGTTTTCCTTTGGAGATCTCTTTCAGGAGGTGATTAGTAGATTCTCTCCATTTCTATTTTACCCTCTGGTTCTAGAATATTAGGGCAGTTTTCCTTGATAATTTGTTGAAAGATGATGTTAAGGTTCTTTTTTTTATCATGGTTTTCAGAGAATCCAATAATTTTCAGATTCTCTCTCCTGGATCTATTTTCCAGTTCAGTTGTTTTTCCAATGAGATATTTCACACTGTCTTCTATTTTTTCATCCTTTTGGTTTTGTTTTACGATGTCTCAATTTCTCATAAAGTTACTAGCTTCCAATTGTTTCATTCTAATTTTTAAGGAAGTATTTTCTTCAATGAGCTTCTGGACTTCCTTTTCCATTTGGCCAATTCTGCTTTTTAAGGCATTCTTCTCCTCATTGGCTTTTTGGGCTTCTTTTGCCATTTGGGTTAGGGTATTTTTTAAGGTGTTATTTTTTTGGGTTTCCTTTAGCAAGCTGTTGACTTGTTTTTCATGATTTTCTTCCATCATTCTCATCTCTCTTCCCAGTTTTTCCTCTGCTTATCTTACTTGCTTCTCAAAATCCTTTTTGAGCTTTTCCATGGCCTGGGACTGATTCATATTTTTCTTGGAGGCTTTGGATGTAGGTGCTTTGACTTTGTTGTCTTCTTCTGGTTGTATGTTTTGATCTTCTTTGTTACCAAAGAAAGATTCTATGATCTGACTCTTTTTGCACAGTTTGCTCATGATCCCAGTCAATTACTTGAGTTTTAAACTCTTTGTTAAGATAGGGGTCTGCTCCCAGTGTGGAGAATGTACTGTCCCAATCTTTGGGGGTTTTGTGCAGCTGTTTTTGGAGATACTTCTAGGGACCTGGAAGTTTTCAGTTCTTTCAAGGTGGTATGATCAAGGGCAAGGTGTTTACTCCTTTCCTGGCCTGTGCTCTGGTCTATGAGTGACCATAAGCACTGTTTTCTGCCTCGGAACTATGAGGGGGATTCCCTCTCCACCAAGGCACAAGCTCCACCACACCAGGATTGCCACCCAGAACTATGACCCAGATCCAAGCACAGACAAAGCAAAAAAATCTTGCCTCAGCACCAGCAAAGAGATCCTTGCAATCTCCCTCTGATCAGTCACTCAATTCCCCCTCAGTCTGTGGGCCAGAAGCTCCAGAAGCAGCCTCCTCCCCAGGGCTGCACCAAGACTGGGGCTGGAACCAAGCTTCTCTCTCACCATGGTCACAGACTTTTCCTACTCACCTTCTAAGTTGTCTTTGGCATTTGTGGGTTGAGAAGCCATAGCTGCCCATGATTCAATCCCCTGAGGCCTGCTCCAGGTTCACTGAGGCCTGTTTTGCCTGAGAGCCCATGCTGAACTGCATTTCTCTCCCACCCTGGTGTGATAGACCTTTCCAATCAACCATCCAGGTTGTCTTGGGCTGGAAATTTGTTTCACTCTGCCTTTTTGTGGGTTCTGCTGCTCTAGAATTTGTTTAGAGTCATTTTTTACAGGTATTTGGAGGGGCTTGGTAGAGAGCTCAAGCAAGTCACTGCTTTTACTCCACCATCTTGGCTCTGCCAAAGTGAAATTTTAAAGTAGGGTCTTGAAAGTCACTTTCCTGGACAGTAGGAACATGTAAATCCAAGAAGAAACAAGATGGAAAGGGAAAGCCAGGAGCAGATGATGCAGTGGATAGAGCATTGAGCTTGAAATCAGGAAAATTCATCTTTATGAGTTCAAATCCAGGCTCAGGCACTTACTACCTGTGTGACCCTGGGCAAGTCACTTAACCCTGTTTGCCTCAGTTTATTCACCTGTAAAATGAGTTGGAGAAGAAAATGGCAAACTGCTCCAGTATCTCTGCCAAGAAAATTTCAAATGGGGTCACAGAGAGTCAGATACAACTAAAAAAATGATTAAACAACAATTCTAAGTAACAAAATTGTCCTACTTGCTGTCTCCTAACTTCCTTCAACTCTCTTCTGTGTATTTAAAAAGAAAGGGGGTGCAGCAGGGGACAGGGCTTTGAGACAGGGAAGAAAAAGCCATCCTGCCCCATCAAGGCTCCATGGAACCCCTAGGGCCATGAGCTCTAAATTCAAACAAAAAGGTGAAATGGCTTATCACTGGATGAAGGTATTCAGTCTGCAAAAACATGAGGTCAGGTTAAGACTCCGAGGGTATTACAAATGCCCAGAAACAAATAAAGCTGTCAACCATCTGCTTCAATTTACAGAAATCCAGACCTTGACATCCAGCAAGCATCCAGTGACAGGCTAAACTACTGCCTCTCAACCAAAGCTGCCCAAGGGAGCAGCCCAGTGCCAATTTCATGGTGAAAGGGATCCAAGTAGAACCAAAAGATGAAATGCTAGCCATGCTCAATGTCTTTCTGCCTCTGAAGCTAGAGCCAAGAGCCCTGGAACCTGCCCTGCTGGAGAGTGGGGCAATTTAAGGCAGTAAGATGGAGCGAGATGCAGACACTCAGTTTGTGTCCTGGGTGTATCACCTGCTAGCTGTATGGTCTCTCACCCTACATATCTAATCCTCACAACAACCATGGAACATAGATCACAGGATTGTTTTGTTGTTCAGCAGTGCCTGATTCTTCATGACTTCATTTGGGGTTTTCTTGGCAAAGATACTGGAGTGGTTTGCCATTTTTCTCCAGTTCACTTGACAGATGAAGAAACTGAGGCAAACAAGGTTAAGTGACTTGTTCAGGGTCACACAGGTAGTAAGTGTCTGAGGTCAGATCTGAATTCAGGTCTTCCTGACTCCAGGCTCTGTACACTGTGCCACCTAGCTGCCCCTATAGGATCATGAAAAGTGACCGTAAAGCCCATCTAGTCCAATCTTCATTTGAAAGAAGAGGAAACAGAGGCCCAAAGAATGGGATTAACTTTCTCAAGGTCAAAGAAGTACTAATTAAAAGAACCAAGATCCAAACTCTGGTCTTCTGACTCCAAAACCAGCGCTCTCTTCCTACTATGTCGTTGTCATCATTAAAAATTTGCCCAAAGACATCTGAGCACTGTAACAAGAAGGTCTGAGAGAGTATATCCTGAGAAGAAAATCCTATTTAATCCTCTTCTCACACCCTACTCCCTCCAAACAGCACCTTCTAAAACTACAAAAATCCATGATAAAAATCTGTAATTTGAACATGCTCCTTTCCCCCCTCTTCTGGGAGGCTTTCCTAGGTACCTATTCAGGTTTGACAGCTGAAAATGTCAGCCAAGAGAGGATCACTGGCTTAACTTCCTTTCCACCTTAGAGACAACTTAGAAAAAAGCAAAGTTGGCGACACATCCCAATGACGCGAAATCACGGCCCCTCGTGGCTCACTTGAGCGTCAGATGCTTCCGCCCTTTGCCCTCCTGGGAGTAAACAATGTCAACAGACCTGCCTGGTTGTCTCCAGTCCACAACGAGGGATGAATCACAAGTGAATGGGCTTTGGGCTTTGGAGAATAAGCATCTGACCATAAGAGAAAGGAATGGTAAAATGAGCCGAGGCCCACTTGCAAATTCCCCTGCATCTGTCCTTACCAATGGTTTCCAAGAAATGTATTTGTTCTAGTTTGAGCTGATAGCAAACAGAGCCCTGGGCAAGTCTTTCCTCCAAACTCCCCTTTCACCAAGTGGGCCTAAGGACCACTTATTGCAAATCACCCTCACGGTTTCACAAGAGTTACTCCATCAAACATGGCAGCAAGACTGACAACAAGGATTCAGGAGCCAATTTGAAGGAAAAGCCATGGACCTTGAGAGTCTGCCCGTATTGACTTACTCCAGAAAACAGAGTCCACATTCCCAGTTATCCCAGGTGTCCTCATGGTTCTCAAGGGAAGATATTTGGCTCAGTGGACAGAGTGCTGGACCTAGAGTCGGGAAGACCTGAATTGGAATCCTGCCTCAGACACTTGTTTCCTGTGTAATCCTGGGCAAGTTGCTTAACCTTTTTAAAGAAATCTCTCAGTTTCCTCATCTGTAAAATAAGAGGGGTGGACTCGAGAGTCTCCAAGGTCCGGTCCAGCTCTAAATCTATGATCATATGATCCTAAGGCTATCTTACCTTACACCGTGCTTGGCATCCTCATGTAGTACAGTTGAAAGAATGCCTGGGTTTGCATCTTACTTCCTGAGGGATCATCAGCAGTTTGCTTAACCGGGCCTCAGTTTCCTTACATGAAAAATAAGAGGGTTGGACTCAATGGCCTCTAAAGTCCCTTCTGGATCTAACACTATAATCCATGTCTAAGACTGGAGGTGCCAAACACTGCTGTGCCAAAACAGATTAAAATGTAAGGAAATATTTAACAAAATAAATACAAATATAATAGAACACAGATAATGTTAATAAGTTGTTTTCTAAGTAAATATGCAACTACTTACAACTTGGTAGCCCTGTTTCTATTCGAGTTGGACACCTCTGACCAGGACCATGTTTTGGAGCTGAGGGCTTCACCAAAGCTCGGCCTTCCACACACTTCTACATTCTAGAGCATACACTTACTGTACGACCCCAGACAAGTCATTTAACCTTTGTCTGCCTCATTTTCCTCAATGGTAAAATGGGGATAATAACATGTACCTCATAGGGTTGTTGTGAGGATCAAATGAGTTAATATTTGTAAAGTACTTAGCACAACAAGTGGCACAGAGTAGGCGCTCAACAAATGCCTCTTCCCTTCTCATCCCTTCCCTCCCATCATAGCCACGCTGGGAAGATCCAAACCATTTCATCTCAGACATGGAAGGGATCTAGTCTAGTCCATACCTAGATAAGAAGAATCCCTACTATAATATCCTAAATAAACATTTAACCAACCTTTGCTTGATGACTTTCAGTGAGGGATTCCTCACTGACTCCTTGAGACAGTCCCATTCCCTTTTCAGACAGCTCTAATTATTAGGCGGGCAGCTAGGTGGTGCCATGGTGGATAGAGTGCCAGGCCTGGAGTCAGGAAGACTCCTCTTTCTGAGTTCAAATCTGGCCTCAGACATTTCCTAACTGGGTGATCCTGGGCGACTCACTTTACCCTCTTTGCCTCAGTTTCCTTACCTGTAAAATGAGCTGGAAAAGGAAATGGCAAACCACTCCAATATTTTTGCCAAGAAAACCCCAAATGGGGTCACAAATAGTCAGACATGACTGAAAAATGACTGAACAACAACAATTGTTAGGGAGCTTTTTCATATATGAAGCTTGAAATCTGGCCCTCTGTAACCCACTATTCTTGGTTGTGCCCTGCCAGAGTCCCAGTAAAAGCAAGGCTGACCCCTTTGTCATTGACAGCCCTTCAAATTCCTAATGGTACACATCCCCTGAGTTTTCTCTTTGTCAAATTAAACAACCTCAGAGTCTTCAAGAAATCCCCATGTGTCATCATCACCAGTTCATTCTCCATCAATCAACTATTTATTAAGTACCTACTATGTGTCCAGCTCTGTGGCTAGTTGCTGGAGCGATAAGTACAAAGAACAAAACAATCCCTATTCCCAAGAGAATTACATTCTAATGATGGAAGCAATCAATTAATAAATCACCAAGTATTTATTAACCACCTATGATGTGCCAGGCACTAGGCTAGGTAGCTGGGATTACAAGTACAATGAATGAAACAATACCTACTCAAACAAAGAGTTTATATTCTAATGAAGAGAGAAGACAACAAGATCAGTTGGAAAATACATGCAGCATAAATATAAAATCAGTATATAGTATATAGGCATCCTCTTCTGACCACCCTCCAGCTTTGTTTTTCCCAAAAGATAGTTCCCAGGACAGAACAAGGTAAGTGCAGATGTGACCAGAGTACGACAGAACTCACCTTCCTCCTTCTGGAGCCTGCCTCTCTCAATGGGGCCCAGGAGAATAGGAGCCTTTTTGTCTGCCAAATCCTACTGTTGAGTCATAGTAAGCTTGCAATCAACCCCTGCCTCACATAAACTGATCTCAGGCTTTCTGGTCTGTGGATCCTTGCAGTAGCCTGTCTCAATAGAGTTTGTCCTTCTAAGATTTTTAAAGGCCATTTTTCCCCAGTGGAGGCAATATTTTACAGCACAAAGAGAAATGACCCTAGGGTCAGACAATCTGGGTTTGAATCCTGCCTCTAATGCTTGCTCCCTGTGGGATACTAGGCAAATCATTTAGCCTCCCTGGATCTCCAGTTGCTCATCTTTAAGAGAAGGGGTTGAATGAGATGGACTATATGGTTCCTTCTCATCTCAAGTCTATGAGCCTATGATCCTAAAATAGGTTTAAGTCAGAGGACCCTGAAGTCCTAGGAAGATTATGTATCAAAATGGCAGTAAATTTCCAAAATAGCAGTCAGATCCCGAGTTTCCGCCGTTTAAAAATCACAGTGTAGAAGAGGGGAGTTCTCAACCTTTTCTATTTCGTGGACTCCTCAGAATCATGTTTATTAAGTGCATAGGAGTACAAAGAAAACCAATTACATTGAAATAGATACCAAAACATTAAAAAAAAAACCCTAAAACCAAGCTTACAAACACCCCACCACCACTACCAACATTAAGAACTCCTAGTGTAAAATGAAAGGAAATAAACAATTGCTCCCAGCAGGGATACCTTGGCCTTGTTCTCCCACCATTATGACCTTCCGCAGGTCTTGTTCCTAGAAGTGAGGTTCATTCTCTTTTCGATGATAGAAACTGGCTCCAAAACTTAACATGACTTTGGGTGAGTTTCTCTGAGCCTCTATTTACTCATCTGTAAAATGAAGGGCTTAGACAAAATGACCACCAAGGTCCCTTCTAGCTCCAAATCTATGATCCTATAATATATAGAAAGAAAGTGTGAGGAGAGGCAGACGGAGAAGCCAAGGGCTTCACAGACTGCTTTTTGTTGTTTTGTTTTGGTTTTTTTTTGGAAGCAATCAGGGTTAAATGACTTGCCCAGGGTCACACAACCAACAGCAGATTTAAACTCAGGTCCTCCTGACTCTAGGATACACAGACTATTTATTAAAGCTTCTGACACACTGGAGCATGAATATGAATCACACAGGAAGGGTTAGGACCTATCCTGATGGAAAAAAAAAACACATCCACCAATAAGCTCCTGGATCTATCAAAGCTTTCAAGACATAAGATCTGTCCTGGATCTCTTCTGAACAACCCATCAATAGTCAGAGGCCAGTAAGCATGCCTGTTCCTACTAGGACAAGGGTTACATGCCAATGTCATCTTAAAATGAAAAAGAGCAGAGAACAGGCAGCACATCAGCTCAGAGACACAGAACAACGGAGATGCCCAAGAGGGATGATTGTATATCCCAATTAAAAATATTTCAGGGGAGAGACATCATGGAAGACCTGGGTTCATGTCCTGCCCTGAGCAGGTCACTCTCAGTGCCCAAGCTCAATGTACAACTCTCTAAGATTCTAAGTTGCAGAAGAAACCACCTAGAATTGGTAGAAGTTCATCACTGATATCTTCATAGAATAATAAAGTCCCAGATCTGAATGTTATTATACGGTAAGAAATGATGAATAGAAGGAATTCAGAGAGCCATGGAAAGATTTATATGAACTCATGTAAAGGAAAATGAGCAGAAACAAAAGAACACAATTACAATAAATGTGAAGGAAATTGAACCATTAATGATGGTCCCAGAGAATGGATATTGACATGCACCTCCTTCCTGATAGCACAGAAGTAAACAGAATGTTGCACACAGTGTCACAGGCAAACACTGTATCAAATGATTTTACTTTGTTGTCCTTCTTTATTATTAGGAAGGGTTCAATCTTGGAGGGAAGGATTTGAGATTTTCTTTTTTTTCTTGCCTCAAAATTGTGATTTTCTTTAAATGCATCAATAAAATGAATTCTATTTTAAAAAGCTAGGCCTACAGGCTTCTGCCTTGCTCTGAAAAAGCTATGATATACCTGAAAAGTTACCAAATCACCATTTTGTAATCTCTACTCCAAACAGAAAAGAGTCCAACTTGTGGTCTGAGATGAAAAATACCATTAAGCATTGTAAACAACTATTACACATGTTACACGTTACTTGCACCACTGGAGATCAGTCAACTGTATGGAGAATGGACCTTCAGAAACTTTCCACTGGGGAAGGTGACTTCCAGCTCTGAGAAAAGTATGCAGCAAGTATTGCTATATTTCTCAGGCCAAAATGTTGGTGTAAAGATCTTGACAGCTAATACAGGATAATGCAAGAAGCACAGGATTTGGAAGTAGAAGGTCAGGGTTCAAATCCCAGCTCAGCTCCATAATACTTGAATTAATTTGGGTGAATCATTCTTGCCCCTTTCTGGGACTCAGTTTACCCTACTTATAAAATGACAGGGTAACTGTCAGACTAGATGACTTTGAAGGTTCCTTTCCAGTTATAAATCCTAGGATTCTATGAAAACATACTATTCTAGGGAAGGGGGAGACCGATCCAGTCAGTCTCATCCAACTGGCAGGAAGCTCTCAGGCAATATCACAGAGCAATTTCTGGGAAATGTGTTCATTCTCAAATTAGTAAGACTGTCATCGGTCTCTTCCCAAATTGCCTGGAACCAAGGTTCAAAAACATTAGTGTTTCCCCTAGGCAGGGAGGTCAGTGTCAGTATGGTTTTCCCAGGCTACAACTCAGAGCTAATCTAAGGCAACCTGGATTTCCTGGGGAGTCGTCATCCCCCCAACCCCACCCTAAGACCAACCCTGGAAGCTGGTGTGGGGAGAGTTTCCCCCAGTGATGGGAAGGGAAATGGAAAGAAAGGAAGAACAGTTATATCCTGGATTTAAATTAAGCATCAAAGTCCCTGAAGGAAAGAGGAGTCACTGAGAGAAATTGGGGGGGGGGGGGAAGAAACCCAGACAGACTGTGAAGGCCCCTTCCATCCCCACATTGATCATTCAGTCTGTGATCTATGGAAACCCAACCCCAGCATTGTAGGGGAAATGCAGGATCATAGGTTTAGGGCTGGAAAGGACCTTAGAGATCAGGTAGTCCAATTGCCCCATTTTACAGATGAGGTAACGGAGGCTCAGAGAGGTTAGTTATATAAGTAGTAACTAGCAGAGATAGGATTTGAAGCCAGGTCCCCAGTTCCAAACCCAGAATTCTTTACACATCTTCTTAGATCATGAGAATGATAACAATGATGGTGATGATGACGATGATGATGGTGATGTTTTATGGTTTGTAAACTATCTTACATATATTATCACATTTTATCCTCAAACAATGCTGGAAGTTAGGTGCTGTCTTTATTTCCAATTTACAGGTGAGAAAACTGAGGCTGAGAGAGGTTAAATGATTTACTCAGGATCCATGCAGTTAATAAGTATCTGAGGTTAGTGTCAGTTTCCACAGCTGTAAAATGGGTATAAGATTAGCACCTACCTCCCAGGGCCGTGGTGAGGGCCAAATGAAATAAAATTTGTAAAGCACTTAGCACACAGTGTGCCTGGCACACAGTAGGTGCTATATAAATGCTTATTTCCTCCCTCCTCCCTTCACTGACAGAGCCCTCCACTCCAGCCAAATTCTGTTCCCCAAACACATCTTCCACTGGCATTCATTCCTCTTTCCCCCCAACATTTCAGTGCCAGGGAACTAACTCCTACCTTCCCCAATCACTGATCTCACCCTGTACAAATCAATCTTCCTCAGATGCTGCTTTTTATCTAACTATTGCCCCACTCACCAACCTATATTCCTTTCTACTTCCTGCTACAAATTTCTCACCTATCTTTCAAAATCCCCTAGATGGAAATGCTCTCTTCTTTACCTGATGTCCTAACACCCTCTGCCTCGCTTGCCATATTACAGTCTGTACAGGCATACTTTGGAGATATTGCAGGTTCAGTTCCAGGTAACGAAGTGAATATCACAATAAAGCAAGTTGCACACATTTTTTGGCTTCCCAGTGCCTATAAGTTACATTTACATTACACTGTAATCTATTAAGTATACAATAGTATTATGTTTAAAAAAAACACCAATGTACATATCTTAGTTAAAAATAATTTATTGCTAAAAAAAATGTTAACCATCATCTGAACCTTCAGCAAGTTGTAATCTTTTTGCCAGTGGAAGGTCTTGCCTCAATGTTGATGGCTGATGATTGATCAGGGTGGTAGTTGCTAAAGGGTGGTTGGCTGTGGTGATTTTTCAAACTAAGACAACGATGAAATTTGCCAAAGTGATTGACTCTTCATTTGAACACTGAGAGGCCATGCATGGTACGGTTATCAATTGGCCTAATTTCAATATTGTTGTGTCTCAGGGAATAGGAAGGCCCAAGGAGAAGGAAAGAGACTGGAATGCCAGAGGAAGCCAATGGAGCTCAGAACACACACATTTATCCATTAAGTTCATCATCTTTTATGGGCGTGGTTCATGGCACCCCAAATAGTAACATCAAAGATCACTGATCCCGGATCACCATAACAGATAAGACAAAAAGGAAAAAGTTTGAAATACTGCAAGAATTACCACAATGTGACACAGAGATACCATGTGAGCACATGCTGTTGGAAAAATGGTGCCCTTGCTCGATGCACGGTTGCCATGAACCTTCAATTTGTTAAAAAAAAGGAATACCTGCAAAGTGCAATAAAGTAAAGAACAATAAAGATGAGGTATGCCTATACTACATTTGCCCACCTTCCGTGAGCCAATGAGACAAACTCTGCAGAGAGAATCAAAAGTGTGATTTGGAGTCCCTGCTCTGACAATGACTAGTTTAAGACTCAGTGCCTCATCTGTAAAATAAGACTGATGTATTTACCTCACTCACAGGGCTCTTGGCAGGAACATACTTTGTGAACCTTTATGGAAACATCCATTGTTATCATTCTTGCATTTTGTAAACTTTAGCGCAGCAGAAAAATGTGAACCATTCTCAATTTCCACGGCCCTGAAAAGCCTTTATTATCCAATTATGTCCACTGGAGCATTCCCACAGCCCCACTGGGGCAAGGATGGCCCCCTCCATTTTAAAGACGCCTGGAGATGCCATTGATTTCATAAGGCAATGATAACAAATGAGTCAATGTACCAAAGGCGTATGACTTTGTCAATGGGACAACTCTTTTCACAGGAGTTCACGATCCGTTGATAATTTATGATCTTGGAGAGCGGCCTGAGGCTCAAGTTCTAATCCGTGGTCAAACAGCCAGTGTCAGAGGTGGTGGCTTTCCCAAGTCAGAGTCAAGCAGTACATCCACATTGCCTCAATAATAATGACAGCTGACCTTTAGATGGCACTTCGGGGTTTACACAGTCATATTAAAAGGAAGCAAAGCCAGTTTCCTCAACCATAAAATGAGGGATTTGGACTGCAATCAAAGATTCATAGACCTGGAGCCTGACAGGACCTCAGAGGCAACTAATCCGAATCCCTAATTTTACAGAGGAAGAAACTGAGTCAGCAGAGAGGCAAAGTGGTGGATCTGCCTAGGCCTCTTCTCCCCAGACCTGACATTTCCCCTCTACTATACCGTTTAAAAAGCACAGGGACATTTTGACTCTCTCTTCACCCCTTGCTCTTATCATCTCTGCTTCCAGGCTTCCCTGGCTTCTTCAAGCTCAAATCCTATCTTCAGACAGGCCTGGCCTGGCCACCCCCACCACTAGTGCCTTCCTTCAGAGATTAACCTTCCCGTGGAGATTAACCTGTTCTACCTTGAATTTGGGGCAGTTAGATGGTACAACGTAATGCATAGAGAGCTGGGCATGGAGTCGGGAAGACCAGTTCAAATCCAGCCTCAGACACTTCCTAGCCATATGACCCTGAGCAAGTCATTTAACCGTGTTTGCCTCAGCTTTCTCATTTATAAAATGAGCTGGAGAAAGAAACGGCACACCACTCCAAGATTTTTGCCAAGAAAACCCCAAATGGAGTCATAAGAGTCAGACATGACTGAAAACAGCTGAACAACAATCTTGAATATACAATTTTTTTTGTTATGTGTTCTCCCCTGTTGGAATGGGAATTTCTTGAGCCAAGGACCATGTTTTTGTCTTAGAGCTGAGCCCAGTATACAATAGGTGCTTAATAAATGCTTGTTGCCGGAGATATTGCAGATACTCTTTTCCTCACTTTATAAAGAAGGAACCTGAGGCTTTCTAGCTGGAAGGGACTTTGCCAGGGCATCAGATGCTAGATGAGGAGCTGAAAGTGATTTCAAAGGTCATCTTGCTCCACCCCTTCATTTTAGAGATCATTTAAGTCCAGGAGTTCTTGACTTTTTGTGTGTCCTGAAGCCCTTTGATAGTCTGACCTCTGCTCAGAACAATCTTTTTAAAACAATTAAAGGAAATGTTAAATTGAAAATAAAGACGAAATTTCTTTCCCTTCCAAGTTCACAGACCTCCTGAAATCGATCTACCCCAGCATAAGAATTCCTGATCTAATCCAACCTCATCACTTTACAGAGGAAGAAACTGAGGCCCACAGAAGGTAAGTGCCAAGTCCAAGGTCCCAGAGCTGACAAGCAGTAGAGCCAGTCCTTGAACTCAGGTCTCCTGACTCCTGATACAGTGTTCTATCCACCACAACTTGGTGCTGAGTAGTTCCAATATTCAGGCTGTCTCATGCCCTGAGTCTTCGCATCCCTGACCCGGCCCCCCCAAACGCCACCCCAGGCCTACTCACAGCTCATTCACCAGTCTCTAGTGGGAGCTACCCCACAAAAAGAGGAGATAATTAGGAAATTCGGTCAATGACCTTCTGACCAGCTATTGTTAGGAACTGAGAAGGGCTTGGTACAATTTCCTCCAGGACACAATGAGTTCCTCTACCAACTTCATAATATAGCTGAGAGCTCCCCAAACAATTCCACTAATAATAGACTCCACTTACCAAGTGCTTTTCCTCTCAGAAGCTGGGGGGAGTGAAGGGTGGGGAGGCGTGGAAAGTCTTTTACAATGGCCATTCTTACATCATAAACTGTGCTTTGAAGAGTATATTTACAAAACTGCCCCTTGCCAAAATCTGTTCCTTCCAGAGGAAACATTAAAGTGGCTGCCAGCTGCTCAGACCTCCTGCAAAAGGGACCAGTTCTCCAGGTAATCAGTGGGCCCAGGGGATGGAAGGGAACCAACAGACGTTTGTCATTTTAGACTTCCAACAAAGAAAGCCCACTGATGAAGGGATTTAATGAAAGGATGCCCACTGAGACCAGGATAAAAGGGAAGGGAGCAGTTATTTATATTGAGAAGACTTAGGAGAAGGGGGAGCAGAATGAAACAAGCCCCAGTCCTGGAGATGCATGCAGACGGTCCTGGCCCTGCTACTAAAAAAGTAGCTGTACCACCTTGGGCAAATCCCTTCCCCTCTTTGGGCCTCAGTTTCTCCATATATACAATGAAGGGATTGGTTTAGATTATATTCCCTCTTTTTTGAAATTAAATTTAATTTTTTTTTTACATTTTAAATTCCAAACTGTTTCCCTCTCTCCCTCCCCACCCCTCACTAGAGAAGGCTACCATTTGACACAGATTTATAAATATATGTAAAAACATAGTGTTCGAACTTCTACTTATCAGTTCTTTCTCTGGAGGTAGATAGTATCTTCCTTCATAGGTCCTCTGTAGTTGATTTGAGTGTTCATAATACTCAGAATAATTTGGCTGTTCACAGCTGTTCTTTGAACAATGTTGTTGTTACTGTATACAACGTTCTCTTGATTCTGTTCATTTCACTTTTCATTATTTCATGTAAGTCTTTCCATGTTTTTTCTAAAATCAACCTGCTCGTTATTTTTTATAGCACAGTAGTATTTCATCACAATTACATACCACAGCTTGGTCAACCATTCCCCAATTGACGGGCATCCCCTCAATTTCCAGTTCTTTGCCACCACAAAGAGAGCTGCTATAAATATTTTAGAATATAGAGGTTCTTTTCCTTTTCCCCCAATTGCCTTGGGAAACAGACCTAATAGTGATATTGCTGGGTCAAAGGGTATACAGTTTCTTACACATTCCCTCTTTAACATTCTATTTTAGAGTTCTAAGTTTTCTCCCAGCTCTCACAGTTTGATCACTGAGTGGTAGGAGAAAGTCCAGGTACTTCATTCTCACTTAGGACAGGTAGGAAGACGGAGAGGAAGACAGATAGAGGAAGACAGATAGAGGGGTGTGCTGGTGGATGGATGACCCATATGGGATGTTGGGCTGATTTACTCAGGAAAGGGAAGCATTCACACTTCCATTTAGGATCTTCCATTTAAGAAGGCTTCAAACAAAGGCTTTTCAGGTATGTTACACATAGGGGATTTTTGTTTAGGTACCAGTTGAACTACATGGAACTCTTCTGGCTCTGAGATTCTGTTTCTGGACTGATGCATCACTCTCCTAGTGCCCATGGACATTTGGCAGGAGTCCAGTCTAGGGCCACTGGACACAGAAACAGCCCATGGTGGAGGAGGGGAGGTAACTAACTCCAACTCATTCTACAAGGAGGGCTGGCTTACCACGTGGCAATGAGGTGAGGCGGGAATTAAACCTTCAATACAACTGGGCCAGGCAAGAGAAGCAGACACAGTAAAGGTTATAAGCAGCCAGTGCTAGGATGCAGAGATAGAGGGATAAAGGACATCCTTGGGAATAACTAGCTTATGGACCCATTCAGAGCTTTAACAAAGAACCTTTATGCCTGGAACAAGCAGCAAGAGCATGAAGGCAGGTAGCAAGGCACCACACAATACAGAGACACAGGGACACTGGGGCCAGGCTGCTGCTGATGATGACATTGTCCCCCAAGCACAGGAGAAGCTCCCCTCAATCCATCATCACTTAGGAGCTTCCTATCTTGGAAGCTCTTTAAGTGTTAAGTGTTAACAATTTCTGTTGTTTCTCCAATGCTAAGAACTTCAAATACCCTCTAAATCGGGCACTCAGGGGCAAAATCCTATTTATTCCACCCTACTTATGGGTCTGGTTCCATTTATTCAACAAATACTTAACACCCAAGTGAGGTTTCCCTGATGGGGTGGAGGAGGGCAGGGCAAAAATATATGGTATAGCGAAAAGAGCCGAGAACTATAGCAAACCTGGATTATAGTCCCTACTTCTAGCCGTGACCCTAAGAAAGTATCTTCTTCTCTCTGAATCTTGTGTTTGTCTACTGCAAAATGAAAGCAATGCCATCCAGTCCTGACATTTCCAGTGTCCTGTGGGTCAGTGGATGAGACAGGCTCTATCTTCAAGGAACCCACAGTAAATAATAGGCCCGCAGGACTAACTCCAACTCATTCTGCAAGGAGGGCTGGCTTACCATCTGGTAATGATCACCTTAGGTAGGTAGCATGCATAGCTGGCCTTCACAAAGCAGAGGCCACAGCTATCTTGTCCCACCAGGAGGGTATAGGCAGAGGGATGGGAAAACCCTCTATCCTGCCCAGACCACATCTTGAGAACTGTGCTCAATTCTGAGGGCCATTTCTAGGAAGGACAATGATAAGCTGGAAAGCAAACAGAGAGGAGAAAACAGGATGGTAGAAGACTTCAAGATTATGCCCCATAAGTAAAATTGGAAGGAACTGAGGAAATTTTTTTTTCCAGTGCTTAGCATCATCCCTGGTACATAATGGGCAATTAATAAATGCTTGTTGCCATGAGACATTTAGCCTGGAGAAGAGAAAACCTGGTTGGGGTACTGGGGGTGGGAGGGAGGAGTCTGATAGCTGTCTTCAAGCATTTGAAGGGCTGGGGAAGAGAGATTAGATTCATTCTGCTTGGCCTCGAAGGGCAGAACTAGAAGAAATGGGTATAAATGGCAGGGGGCCAGATTTGGGCTCAATATAAGGAAAAGCTTACTAACAATTAGAGCTGTCCAGGGGGCATCTAGGTGGCACAGTGGATAGAGCTCCAGCCTTGGAGTCAGGAGGACCTGAGTTCAAATCTGGCCTCAGACACTTGACACTTACTACCTGTGTGACCCTGGGCAAGTCACTTAACCCTGATTGCCTAAACAAAAAAAAAAATTAGAGCTGTCCAACAGTGGAATGAGCTGTCCTGCTTGGGAGGGAGTGGGGGCACCTTCACTAGAGATCCTTAAGCAAAGATTGGAGGCCACTTGCCAGGGGTGTTGTAGAGAAGAATCTTGCCATCTTGTCCAGGTGCTAGTTGGTCTGCACTGCCCCAAGTCTCCTCCTTCCATTTATGAGACTCTATAACTTGCCCAAGGTCACCTCGGGAGTCAGAGGCAGAAGTGGGGCTCTGACCCAGGCCTCCTGAGCCCTGCCCCATGCTGCCTCCCAGACATCCAGAAGCATCTGTCAGCCTCTGAACAAGGGCTGGAAACACAGCCAGCCAGCCCATGCCAGGGCTCGTGCAGCAGGTCAAACCGCTCGTCAACTTCAGTCCTGGCACAGCCTGTGCTGCTCAGTCCCTGCTACAAACCCACAAGCAAATGACAGGGTGTGTATGGGGGTGTGTGTGAAAACTCGACTGAAGAATCTTCGAACCTCCTTGGGAGTGGAGCCGAGAGGGTTGGTGAGACTGAAGAGGCTTGGGGCCAAAGTGCAAGCCCCCCTCGCCAAGCAGAGCAGGGGGACCCTCTCTGTGCACTTTCCCTGATTCCTTGGGAACTTTCTTTCATGGGGCTGGGGAAAATGCCCTGGACTGAGGAGAGAAACTGGGGGCTTTCAGCCCCTGCTTTGCCGTTGAACCGCTCAGTGACTCAGGTGGATCTCCTCATTTTGCTGGCCTCAGTTTACCAATCCATAAGATGAAAGGGTTTGGTCTCTAAGCTGCTTTCCAGATCTGGAGTTCTGGGATTCCATGCCTGCCACTAGCTCACTGTGTCACTCCAGACAAGCCTCTTCTTCCTCACTGTATAACATTTCCCCATCTATAAAATGAGAGTGTTGGATAAAAGTGAGGATTCCTGGATCACTAAGTTCTGAGGCAGGAAGCTACTCTGCACCTTACCCAGAGGTTGCCAGCATTGCCTGGGATGGGGCAAGATGTGAAGTAGGGAGCAAGGGCAGGGGAAGCCTTTTCTAGGAAAAACTTAAGTTCAAGGTTGAACAAATCCTTCCCACAAGGAGCAGCTTTCTCGTGCACATGGCTTCTAGCCATATCTGCCCTTTGTGAAAGAAAAGATAGCTCGTCTTCATACACTTATTGGGCTATGGCACTTCAAATATGAAGCAGTCTAATTCCTGAAGATCTCCCAGCTCACAATCAACTGACGGCCAATTGACGTTGACCTATAGGCAGTCCCTGAAGTGAGGTGTCATCATCATCATTATCATCATCATCATCATCATCATCAAAGCTAGCATTTATATAGAGCTTTAAGAGAAATTTACAAATATTTTCTCCTTTTTAATCTTCACAACAAGCCTGTGAGGCAGGTGCTATCATTATCCCCAGTTTTCAGAGGAAGAAACTGAGGTTAAGAGAGGTTAAAAATTTTGCTCAGCTAAGTATTTGAGGCAGGATTTGAATTCAGGTCTCTGACTCCGGGTCCAATACTCTATCCACTATCCCACCTACCTGCCTTGTCATGGAAAGAGCACCAGAAGTAGAGTCAGGAGATCTGGATTTGAAATCTGGCTCTGATACTAATTAGCTGTTCGACTTGGACAAGTCACTTGTCTCCTCTCAGTTTTATCACCTATAAAATTGGGGAAATCTTGCTTGTCTTATGGGGATAATTACAGGCAAAATGATTTGTAAACGTTGAGGCATAGAAGAAGTGTGAGTTATTCATTACCCTTTTTTAATTAATAATGAAGTCTGGGATAATTTAATCCTTCTATTTTCTGAGCCCGTAGTCAGGGAGGAAAAGACACAGTCCCTCCAACATAGATGCAAGCACATTTGGTTCTCAAGTGCCACCCCATATACACATTCCTGAGGCCCCATCTGCTCTCACCTCCTCCCACTCCCCTCAAACTACCTTATATTTGCCTTGCATCTATTTTGTTAACACTTATATTTGTAGATTTCTGTAGTTTCCAGTGCAATAAAATGGAAGCTCTTTGAGGGCAGGGCCTGTTTCATTTCTTTGTATCCCCAGAGATCAGTACAATGCCTGGCACACAGAAGGCATTTAATAAATACTTGCTGATTATTTAATGCATATGAATAAATTAGAAAATCCATCTGTTGGGGGCAGCTAGGTGGTGGATAGAGCACCAGCCCTGAAGTCAGGAGGACCCGAGTTCAGGTCCAGCCTCAGAAACTTACTAGATGCATGACCCTGGACAAGTCATCTAATCCCAATTGCTTTCAAAAAAAAAAAGAAAAGAAAAGAAAGAAAATCCATCCTTTCCTATTCTCCAGCACCACCCTGGACAGAGGCTAAGGATTTATAAACCAGGTAAGGGAATCCCCTCCCTTAAAGGTTTACATGAAAATGGGAGAAATCCCTGAAGGGTGAGTTACTAACCCCCAAGGAAACCTGGGGCTTTCCATATGGAAGTACTGGCTGACTCTTTCACTGTTTACCCAAGAATGCAACTGATAATCCCACTGGGCCATGGCAGCTGTGAGTCACAGACCAGGCTGATGTCCACGGCATGCTGGGTATGGGACAGCTTCCCCAACCTCACTTTTCCCACGGTGGCCCCAGAGGACCTTTTAACTTTTAAAGTCATGAAGGCTGTGCTTGGGATTGGAGATTTCTGCATCCTTTCAAGCTGACAATTCTCTTCAGAGTGAGTAAAAGGGACTAGCAGTGACACCCCCAGTACATATTATTAAGTGGTGTAGCAAAAAGAGCACAGGTCCGGAAATCAGAAGACATGGGTTCAAATCCCAGCTCTGCTCCATAAAACCTGTAAGAGATTGGGCAAGCTGCTTCCACTTTCTCTTAGCTGCCCCATCTCTAAAAATGAGGAAGCAGGATCAGATAAGCTCTGAGGTCCTTGAAGCACTCAATTCTAGAACAGCATCATTTTGCTCCAACACAGGTGGATGGAAACACTTGGGAATTCTTAACCTCTCTGTAACGACAAGGAAGAATTAGGCTTGTTCTGTTGGGTCCAGAGGGCAGAACCAGCAGCAGTGGGTTTGTCAAGAAGCCAATTTAGACTCAGAGTGAGGAAAATTTTCCTAATGATCAAAGCTGTCTGAAAGTGGAAATGTGCTACTCTGGGAAGCAGTGGGCTCCCCTTCCTCAGAGGTCTTCATGCAAAGGCTGCAATGAGAACATTTGTGGGCCATATGAAGGTGGGGACTCCTTTTGGGTACAAATTGGTCTAAATGGCTGCGCTCCCGTCCAGCTCTCAAATTCTGTGATTCTGTGATCTATCATCACCCATGTTCCTTCACTCCCATAAAACCTCACAGAATCATGGGAGTTTAGAGCTGGAAGAAGAGACAATCTAGTTCAAGTCTTATCATTTTAAAAAATGTTATTGATATCTTTTGTTTTCATGTCACTTTCATTTCTGAATATATCCCTCTCCTTCCCTAAAAAGCCATCTAACAAAGGATTTTTTTAAAAAGGATAAAAGCAAAATTAACCAATGCTCCAACCAAGGGTGAACGTTGCAGACCTGCCAGACAAAGAAAGACAAGAGGTACATTTTGTCCTTTCTTCTTCAGGGCTGAGTTGGATCATTAATATTACAAACCATCTAATTTCTTTCCATTTACATTGTTGTAGTCACTAATTATACTGGTTTCCTGACTTTGCTTCCTTCACTCTTCATCAGTTCATAGAGAGCTTTTCCTGATTCTCTGTATTCATCAGTCACCACTTCTTACAGCACAATCATTTTCCATCTCATTTACTTGGCCCCAAGACACAGGAAAAGGTGCCTCCTCTCACTGCTCTGCTGAAGCGGGGGTCTATGGGTGTGGAACACTGCGTATGTCCGACTTTTTCCATGAGTTGGCTGGTTTTGCTACACTTTTGCCACCTCTTTTTATTTTTTGTTATTTTTGTTATAAGGGCCAGTTCTTTGGGGAAGGAGATGACATGGTATGACACATAGTTAGCTATGCAGGTAATGTAAAAAATAAAAAGATGTCAATTAAAAACTGTATTTTTTAAAAGGATAAATTAAAAGGATAGATTATTTTTCCCCCTGTGTTCTGAAGATACCTGGTTGGAGGTTTCTGAGGTATCTTCCTTCTACAGTTTTGGGCTTTTGTTTGTTTATTTAACTTGTTTGTTTTAAGGATCCAGAGCAGGGCTTCTTAACCAGACTCCTCAAACTTTTTAAATATTTTGATAATGTTGATTACGATATAAATGGCTTCCTTTGTAATTCTATGTGTTTTATTCTAATGCATTTAACATGGTTCTGAGAGGAAGTCAATAGACTTCATCCAGGTACCTTCTCTTCAAGCCTTAGCCTCAGCAAAAGCCCAGGCCAGAAAGAAGGAAGAAAATGAGTCTTTTTCTCCAGAAGTGGGAAAGCCCAAGGTGTTCATGGTAGGTTAGTAGAGAAAGTACTAACAAGTAAAACACACCAATTCTCCTGTGCAGAAATGACAACTGGGATACACCAAGGGCAAAGGTGGGAAGGCCGGAAGAAGACGCACAAGCAAACAGCCCTGGTAATTACACCTGCAAACTCACTTTCTCAATAAGCCTCAACCTTCAGTAAGTGGCTCACACATTAATTTACTTTGCAAACCCTTCATAAACAGTACAAAGGTAAATGCACGCCCAGCCCAGCCCGGACACAAATAGTCACAAATTCCACAGGGCTGGGGCCAAGTTAATTCTGTGGTACCATACAACAGGGTGCTAGGTCAGGAAGAAAATCAGAACAGAAGTCCAGAGTCCACATGCTGAGAAACTAAAGCCATTTCCTCAAAATAAAACCAGTCGTCATTCTGCTTTATTAAACTACTTCTGAGTAATCAAATCTCTGGGTGAAGATGAAGAGCCAACATGCCCATGAGGCCATGGCCCTGAGACCCAGCCAAAAACCTGGCCTCCTTGGGAAGCCAGATCTGGGCTCTGCTCGCCCAAGAGTGAAAGCCATTCATTCATTGTGTCATTCAAAAGGCATTTATTGAGTGCCTACTATGTACCACGCTAGGTACTTCGGACATAGACAAAAAGAGAACTGTTCCTGCTCCCAGGGAGTTTATACTCCATGGGGAGACACATGTATGCGGATGAGGGAAATTTTAAAATATTTAAAATCAAGACAAAGTAATAGAGTAGGGAGGGGGAGGGGGAGATCAGGGGGTTACAGCAGGAGCTGAGCCCAAAACAAAATTTTAAATTCATTGATTTATTTTTTAATTTATGGAATAAAACAAGCATTTCCATAACATACTATAATAAAAAGGATGATTGCCATAAAACTGCAAATGTATTATGTAAAACTTGCTATTCCTTTTAGTATATAATAAAGTTATTATGCAAATTTCTTCTTTTTCCCCTTTATTTCTTCTCCCCTCCCCCTCGCCCTAGAGCTAGCTACCATTAGATACAAATATTAGACCATAATACCATTAGATATGTAATTATTCTATACATACTTCTATTTAATCAGTTCTTTCTCTGGATGCAGATAGCATCTTTCTTTATATGTCCTTTAGAGTTAATATGAGTATTTCTAATAGTCAAAATGACTTACTCATTCAAAGTCATTCTTTTTTTTTTTTCATTTTTAGACAAGGTTTATTAGAACATCCATCATATTGGCCAGACTCTTAAGGAATCTAAGCATTTGTATCGATAACGCAAGCAGGCCAGATCTTAAGAATCTGAGCAGTGGCTAGATTTTGTTGTTGTTGTTTTTGGGGTTTTTTTTGGTGAGGGCAATTGAGGTTAAGTGACTTGCCCAGGGTCACACAGCTAGTAAGTGTCAAGTATCTGATCTGAGATCACATTTGAACTCAGGTTCTCCTGACTCCAAGGCTGGTGCTCTATCCACTACACCACCTAGCTGCCCCTTCAGTGGCTAGTTTAAGAATCTGAGCCCAAAGTCATTCTTAAAGGAAGCTAAGATGAGGAGATGAGGAGGTGAGGAGGTGAGGAGGTGAGGAGGAAGAGCATTCTAAGCTATCCCCACTCTGATGTCCATTCCTGGACACTCAAATGACAGCCATCACTTCTGGATACACTGATTGTAGGGCTCACCTCCCCTCTCCCTTTACTATACAGTCTTACCTCCTAGTGAACTTTATAAAAAGGATGTGTATTCACAAAGAAAAAATTAATCTATTAAAAATTTCCAAAAACCAGGTATTAAGTAATTAATAAAAACAATAGTAACCACTGATACTTAATCTACCATTTTAAAGCTTTATATATACTAGCTCATTTGAGTCTCACAACTCTAGAGGCAGGTACCATCATTATCCCCATTTTACACATGAGGAAACTGAGGTTCAGGTAACTTGTCTATGGTCACACAGCTGAGTGTCAGAGGTGGGATTTGAACTCAGGTCTTCCTGACTCCAGATCCAGCACACTATCCATTATGCCAACTAGCTGCCTCTCTAATTTGAGAACACAAAGGTTATATCAAATCTTATAATGTAAAGGATGTGTGATAAATAGACTCACTGGCTGGCTTTCTGAGTCAATCAACCTTGTTTCTCTAAGGTTCAACTCACACCACATGATATGAGTGTCATCTTGGGCTGAAAGCTGCTGCTGTGTGATGTCCCTCCTCCAGCACCCCATTGGAATTCCACTTGTCTTTCCCAGAATCCCACTGCTCTTTCCTAGAACCCTCTGCTGGCTCTGGCTCAGGGTCAGCTCAGCTTTTGAGTTCATCCCATTCCATCCTTAACATCTAGGCCACACCTCCAGCTCAATCGGGAAGCCACCATGACCCTAGCCTGGCCCCAGTTGTTCTGCATACACCCACCCACATAATCACCAACTATACTTAACCTATGTATCACCCAGAGATTAAGTCACCCTCTCATCATCAATCTCCCTTTGATGTTCATTTCTGACATAACACCCTAAAAATTCTCACTCTCCTTTACACACAGCATACCATGGAATCTTAGAGATGGAAAAAATCTCTGAGGCAATCCAGTTCAACTTGAATGCGAAAAAAAATTCACTCTACAATATTCCCCTCCCCCCCCAAAAAAAGATCATATGATCTCTGCTTAAACACCTGCAGTGATGGGGAACTCATTACCTACTTTTTAATAGCTCTTATTGTTAGGAAGTCTATCCTTACAGAAGCTTCAATCTGCCTCTGAAATGGTGCTGCCTCTCGGAATCTTTCCCAGATTTCTGTACCCTTCACACCCAACAGTAAGTGCAATCTTTTCCACCTCAATTTTCCTTGTACTATATTTATTTGTATACGTATTGTACTCTTTTCACCTCTAGTAGAGTGTAAGCTCTTTGAGGGCAAGGACTGTCACTTTTGTCTTTGTACATCCAGTGCCTTTCACAGTGACTGGCACATAATAGGCACTTTAATACTTGCCCAGTCATTCAATATTCAATAGACACTGGAAATGAAAAGACCAAAAAAAAAAAAAACCCAAAAACCCCAAAACCCACTAGTTCCTGCCCTCAAGGAGTTTACATTGTAGACGGTGAGCCAATGTGCACAGTCACTGAATCTGCCTGTTGTGAAGCCAATGATCTGCCCATGTGGAAATAAGTGATCCTCAAGACCCAGTTCAGCCTAGCTTGAGGTAAGAGTTCAGAGATGTCTAGAGTCTTTCAAAACCTCAGCTGGAAGGTTGGCTAGGCACCTGAGGGCCAGGAGATATAGGTTAAAAGACTCACCAAGCAGGCTCAGGATGGAAAGAACAGCTATCTCCCACCATCTGTTTCCAAGAGAATGACAGTCCCAACACTCCTCTCACCCAACACACACTCACGCATGCACACATGACAACTTCTGAACAAATCAAAAACAACCAAGCTTCCAATAGAGCCTGAGGGGCCCAAGCAGGTGTTCAAGGGACACTCATGAGTGTGCATGCCCAACGTGTTCTTCCATAACAACCCACAGACGTGTGTTCTGAGCTGAGAGAAAAACAGACCACATTCTCAGGAGCCAAGATTAGATAAGCGAACACACAAAATGTCAGGGGCATTTTTCAAGCCCCAGACTAATTACTGCCAATCTCCAGAGCAGGAGAACTGAAAGGGAAAAGAAACAGTTTTTAAAAAATGATCAAGAGAGGCTACATAGAGGAGAAGATGAAGAGTTAGGACTGAGAGTAGGAAGATCTGGGTTTGAATCCTGTCTCTGATACAAACTGGCTGTGTGACCCTGGGCAAGTCACTTGATCCCAGGAAAGGAAGTTACAGATGAACTGCAGATCTTGATGGGGAGGAGGGGAGGGGTTTCCAACATGGGTTTCCTAAACTAATAAACTCCTTGATCCAGACAAAAAAATAAAATAAAATACAATAAATGAATAGATCCTTAGTTAGAGCATGAGACTGAGATAGGAAATCAGAAACATTTAACAAGCCCCATTAGACTTGGGGCTCCTTGAGGACAAGGACTTTCTTTTACCTTTCTTTTTTTTTCCTTTTTGGTGAGGCAATCAAGGTTAAGTGATTTGCCTCAGGTCACACAGCTAGAAAGTGTCAAGTGTCTGAGGCCGGATTTGAACTCAGGTCTTCCTAATTCCAAGACCAGAACTCTATCCACTGCATCATTTAGTTGCCCCTTTTCACCTTTCTTTATATTCCCAGCACATGGCCCAGTGCCTGATACACAGGAGGCATTTAATAAATGTTTATTGACTGACTGAATCAATGACAAACAAAACTTGGTGAGAAACTGATCTCAAGGCGAGGCCAAGGTGCAGTCATTTCTTTCTCCCTATGACCTGACCAGAAGAGTCCTCTGGAAGACTCAGTGGCTGATTAGGGGGCACCAGATGGCTGGAGCCAGACATCCCCAGACTTATCCTCTGGCCACCAACCCACGTGTAAGGGCCAGCCTTACCAATCTTCAATAAACTGTAAAAGAATCAGCATCAGAAAACCCATCTTTCCTTGTTGATCCAATCCAACAAGCCTTTATCAAACACCAACCTGAGCATACACCGTCCTGGGTGCTGGAGGTAATAAAACAAATGCTAAAATGGGGAGACTCCAGCCCTCCAAAGAGCCTGCATCCTGCTGGGAGGAACTCAGAATGTAAATAGCTAAGTATATGTATAATAATAACATGAGCAGGGAGAGAGGAAGCTGAGAGGGTTCAGGAAAGATATCACATAGAAGAGCCCACAAGAGCTGAGCCTTAAAGGAACAAATAAAGGAATGCAGTGAAGGCATCCCAGGCAGTAACAGAGAGTTATGCAAAGGCATGGAGGTAGGGGAGAATGCTGAGCTCAGGGGAGCCCAGTATGGCTCAGGCATAGAATTCATAAAGGGGAATGATGTTAAATAGGCCTGGAAAACTAAGCTAGAGCCAAATTGTGAAGGGCTTTAAGGGTCAAGCTAAGGAGTTTAGAATTTTTTCCCCCTAGAGGTGATAGGGATCTACTGAAAGTTCTTTTAAAACTATAATAATCACTTAACCCCAATTGCCTCACCCAAAAGAAAAAAAAATGAATTATTTATTTAGTATTTTATTTTTAGGGATTTGCTTTCAATGTCAAAGTTGTAACACCATTACCTTGGAAAATCCTAGCAGCAGAAAAAATCTTGTTAGAAACTCATGTCACTGGACAGGATACTTTTTGAAAATACCAAGTCCCATGCTTTTATTTTGTACTTGGAATTGCTGACTTCTCCCAGCACATGATCACACACACA
>NW_020954713.1:2257686-2259483 GCF_900497805.2 Vombatus ursinus | reverse complement strand
CACACACACACACACACACACACACACACACACACACACACACACACCCTTATACCGACAGTCAAACAATATGCATTTATTAAGCACTCAGTATGTAGTCCCAGGCCCTATGCTAAGCATTAGGGATACAAAAAAAAGCAAAAACATCCCATCCTTTCACAGCTTCTTGACCGGCTTGGGGATCCCAGAATTTCAAGATTGGACCTTACAGACCACCTAGACTAGCCCTTCTCACCCCCATTTTAAGAAAAGGAAACTGACATCCAAAAAACAGTAAAGTCTTAACCAAAGTCTGGGGCCCTCAGGCCAATGGCGGGGCTAGGATCGTGGTGTCCTCAGTCTTGACCTCACACCACTTCTTTAAGTAGGAACAGACTTTTCTGCCCCCAGAGGACGTGTGCCAGAGTAATCCTCCACAAAGCCTGTTTCCTCCAGCTTCCTCCTGCTCTCCTAGAGAGCCGGCGGTGCCTACCACATCTTTGTAGCCAATAATATTTGCATCCCAGCTGGCGTCAATAAATATTTGCTGAAGGAATGAGCAAGCCCAGTTGATGCTTCAATCTGAAGGGCCTCCTTGCCTCCAGCTTCCGCCCTCTCCAATCTAGCCTCCAAAAAATAATCTTCCTCACGTCCTGGTCTGTCCCATTAAAACACCTTCAGTAGCTCCTAGTTCCCCCAGGAGAAAACATGAACTGCTCATCCCAACATCTAATCTGGCCTCCACCTCTCCTTCCTCAGCCTGATTTTATATTACTAAACTCCAGCCCACCTGGACTTGGCACTGTTTCCTGATCTCCCTCTAGATTACTGGATTTCTCTCCAACTGTCTGGATTAGTCTGGCTTACTTTACTCTGACCACTTCTCTCTAGCTACTACAAACCTCCTCTCCCAGCTCAGGCCAGATGAGGCATCACCTCCTCTATGGAGCCTCAGCTGGAGAAAATGAGGCTCTACCTTCTCTCTCCCGAAATTTCCCTGGAGCATATTAGAAGTCTCTTTGGCCCTCTACCTAGTATCCTATTTATGTTGTATTTCCCCCAACTCCTTCCTCCTTCCCATTAAACTGTAAGCTCCCTGAGGGGAAGGACTATAGAATTTCCCATCTCTGCACTTTTCATTGGTACAACAAATTCTCAATAAGAAGATTCCCTCCACTACTTTGAGTCAGCACCTTCTCAATAACCATGGTCTTAGAAGAGTTGCCTGTAGCACTAAGAAGTTAAGTGATTTGCCCAAGGTCCTACAGCCAGGAGGGTGTGTCAAAGACAGAATTTGAATTCAGGTCTTCCTGATTACTCCAGCTCCGACAATACGTATTTAATAATATCGGTTGAATTTGCTGAATTTTATTGATGCCACTCACAAGACAGGCCAAAAACACCAAGAGCGAAACTCACCCATTTTTAGCGAGGTATAATAACTGCTCACACTGATAAAGTGCTGACTTAAAGTCTGTAAATCACCTTCCATACTTCAGCTCATTTGAGACTCTTAACCCTGAGAGACAGGTACTTTTACCTGTCTCTCGTAGGGTTACTTATCATAGGGTTACTTGGGTATTTAAAGAATTGTGGTATTTTACAGAGGAGCAAAGTGAGGAGGTAATGGACTTTCCATTACTGGTCACAGTAAGTAATTTGGGTTTTGAACTCAGGTTTCTCCTGATCCAGTCCCCAGCACTCTTTCCATTATGCCACAAAAACCTCTGGGAAAGAGAAGGTTTTTATCAGGGTATAAGCTATAGCATATGGAATAACACCCCTTAGAACCCAGAATGTCAGAGCTAGGAGGGCCCT
>NW_020954713.1:2119313-2257676 GCF_900497805.2 Vombatus ursinus | reverse complement strand
TGTCAGAGCTGGGAGGGCCCTCAGAACCCAGAATATCATAGAATGTCAAAGCTGGGGAAGTAGGGAGAAGGGGAACTTAGATCAAAGAACATCCAAGTACCAGAGGTGGGCTTTGAAAGAACTTCCCTACTCCAAGACTGGTTCTGTTTCCACTACACTGCCCTTCAAGTATAACAATAAAGAACTTGACCTTGGTTCCTACCTTTCTGGCAATGGTTGTGGGTCCAGCACCGTTCAATAAACTGGCCGTTGATCACCGTGGACTTGCAGCTGTTGACTCCCTTCACTGCCCCCGGGCAGACATCCCCACACTCTTCTTTGTCATCTTTGTTATCCACAATATAGTTGTCCTCCACTGAGTCTAGAATCTGAGACCAGTCGATGGTTGACAAGTAACATAGCTCATTATTCTTCTCAATGCGCACAGCCCCCCGGGTGATGTTCATTAGGCTGTGGAGGCCAATCTCCTTGAGGTGGACCATCTCGAAGATGACCAAGGCATAGTTGAAAAAGAGACGGGACCCACGAATGACTGTCAAGTTGGGGAAAAGGTCCTTGAGGCTCTCAAGCCCATATACTCGAAAAAGCAGCAAGTACTCTGTGATCATGGTAAGTCTGGGGAAACTGAGGTCCCGGAAATCTTCAGGCTTTGTTTTAAACATCAGCAGTATCTGCAAGTTGCCCTCAATGACAGAGCAGCGCTCCAACATGTTCAATTGTGTCAGGTTATTCCGAATGTCCATGCTTGGGCACACTGTAGGGAAGGGAAGGCAAGGAAAAGCATTTTACTTTTTTTTCCTGCTTTTTGATGAGGCAATCAGGGTTAAATGACTTGCCTAGGGTCACATAACCAATAAGTGTCAAGTGTCTCAGGTCGGTATTGAACTCAGGTCCTCCTGACTCCAGAGCTGGAGCCCTATCTACTGGGCCACCTAGCTGCCCTGCAGGAAGGCATTTTACCAAAAGGCATGCTATATGAGGAACCAGACAGCTAAGAGACTTTAACTACCCAAGTAACCCTAGGATCAAAGACCCAGAAAACACCTCAGAGACCATCAAGTCTACCCTCTTATTTTATAGATGACTCACAAAGGTAATAAGGATCAGAGCTGAGATACAAAACCCAAAGGTATTAAGTATCAGAGCTGAGATATAAAACCAGGTCCTTTCCCTCAAATTCAGAGATCTTTTTCTGTGTCTTCCTTTCCTGATCTTACTGATGAGGAAACTCATCAGTAAGCCCTGTACCAGTGAGCCAGCGAGTCCTGATGAGGCTCAGGGAGGCTAAGTGATTTGGCCACATAGGATCATTTCTGACCTCTATGAAATTAAATCAGACAACACGGGGTAAGTCAGTGCTTCTCAGAATGTTACCCCCACACCCTTCAGGGTCTCTGAAACCCTTTCAGGGGATCTTCAAAGTCAAAATTATTTTCATGATAATATTTAAACATTATTTGTCTATTAAAATATGCCTCCCTTTTCCAACTACATATCTGTGTGAGTCCAGCCTTTCTTCAGATAGTTCAACCAAAACAACAGAATGCAACAAATTGAAAGCAGAAGCAGATAGTAGAATCCAGCTGTCATCTAGAAAGCCACTCCTTAATTTGATTTGCAAATATGGAAAACAACCCACTCTTCTCAATTTTTTTCCGTTTTGGAAAATATAGTTATTTTTCATTAAAAATGTCATTTACATTAATATGTCATAGACCCATTATTGTAATATTAAATTAATTCATTTATTTTAATTTCTAATAGAGTAAATATAAATAGATATAACCCAAAAAACCAAAAGTTCTTTGAAGGGTTCTCAATTTTTAAGAGTGTGAAGGGTATTGGGGTGGGGGAGGGGAAAGATGGAGAGAAAATTTGGAACTCAAAATCTTATGGAAGTGAATGTTGAAAACTAAAAATAAATAAATAAAAATTTTTTAAAAAGAGTTTGAAGGGTCCTGAATCTGGATTGTTTGGTGCCAGTTCATAGCAGCTCCAATGATGTTAAATTTTCAGGGTGAGCATTTACACCTTGGAAACTGACGAATGCCACAAATCAGGGCTGGATTTATTGTTCTGTTTACTGTCTAGACTTTAAAAAGCGATAGAGAAAATGTCAATAATACAGATTAAATTTTAAAATACATTATGGACACCTTTTTTTTTTCAGAGAGCCAGTTTGTTAGACATCTACCAGAGCACAGCCCTGCCTAAGACCAAAAAATATGAGACCCATAAGGTTGAGAAGAAATAGAGCTGGATTTTAACAGTCCGAGGAGCTGAGTTAGACCTAGGATCCTAAGTCGAGAGCTAGAAGGGACCTCTGAAAACATCAAGTCCAGCCCCCTCATTTACAGATAGGGAAACTGAGGCCCGGGGAATTAAGTGATTTGGCCCAGGTCCCACAAGGAATGGGCAACTGAGTAAGCAGGATTCAAACCTATATCTTCTGATGTCCTAGCCTATCTCCTACTATGTCTTTGTAGATCTAGGATTTTATGACCATAGCCCGGAGAAAGTGAAAGGCCTCATCCGAGGGCACACAATGACCAACAAGAAGTCACTGAGGATTTGTGAGCAAAGGAATGGAGTGACCAGATCCATAAAAATGCCAGCTCAAAATGACCAACCATGATGCCAAAGGATGTGGCCAAGGCAAGAACTCATTTTGCTTGACTATACATATTTGTTACAAGAGTTTTTTTCCCCAATGGAAGAGAGGGGAAAGAGGAAGTAGGTCTTTATTCATTTTTTTAAAATGAAATTGAATTTCAATTTTTGGTAATTTTAAAAAGGAGGAAATGAGTTTAAGGAGGAGCTGAGACTAGAACTCAGGTCTCTCAGTGCCTTGGCTCATGCTCTTTTCACCACAGCTTAAGGAGAGAAAGATAAACATTCAGTTGCCAGAATCTGCCAGCAGATTAAAATAAAACCAACCCCAGCAGAGCCCTCAGTTTACGTTATGTAATTAGTACAGTGGGATTACAAGGAAGCAGGTTGTTGAGCAATGGCGTGGGGGTGGAGGGGCTGCCCTGGGCAGAAGGAAGTTCCTATTCGGGGGCTCCTTCACTCACTACAGTTTGGAGGAGGGTGGGGGGATGGTTGGAGGCACAGGCTCCTACCAGCTACAAAGACCTCCAGGCCCCCAGCACCAGCTCCCAGCTTCTGCTAGCGCTGCTCAGGACTGAATGCCAAGGTGAACTTTCCCCAGCTCTCCAAGTTCACGTTTGTTCAAAGGAAGAGTTACTTCTCAGAAACCAGCTCCCTAGAACTTGCTATGCCAGAGGGCAAACTGGAAAGAAAGGAGAAATGCCACCAGACATCTCACAACCGGGCTGCAAGGAAACTCTCCCAGGCCTCCCACTCTGGACACCACAGAGGGAAGACTGCTGGCCTCCCCTCCCTTCTCCTCTCAACACAAATATCCCAACAGAAAAAGTCCTGAGCCAGAGCAGGGCAGTCCATGGTCTGGTCACCCTTAACAACAGCAACTCCATGGGCAAGGAGATGAATCAGTTAGGGCCAGGAGGGAAGACTGCTGGCCTCCCCTCCCTTCTCTCAACACAAATATCCCAACAGAAGAAGTCCTGAGCCAGAGCAGGGCAGCCCACGGTCTAGCTACCCTTAACAACAGTGACTCCACGCGCACAGAGATGAATCAGTTAGGGCCATGTAAGCAAACTGGTTTCCCGAAGGAAGCTGTGAGCGGCTACAGACAAATGTGGTCACATTCTAGAGGAACTGGAAGGGTCCTTGGGAAACATGGAGTCTGACAGTCTTTCCCCACTGGACAAGAGGGGAAACTGAGGAAACTAGGTGTTGCAGTGGATACAGCGCCAGGCCTGGAATCAGGAAGCCCTGAATTCAAATCCAGCCTTGGACATTTACTAGCTATGTGACCCTTGGCAAGTCACTTAATCTTTGTCTGCCTCAGTTTCAACTGTAAAATGAGGATAATAATAGCCCCCATCTCACAGGGTTTTGTAAGGATCAAAAGACATATTTGTAAAAAAGGTTTGGCATAGTGCCTGGCACGTAGTAGGTACTTCATCAATGTTCATTCCTTCCTTCCTTTTTCTAAGGTCTCATCCAGCTCTAAATCTGTTTCTCTGATATTAAAGGTACGTGGAAAAGCCAGATTGTCCAAGGTTTTAAATGTCAAACTGAAGGTTTTGCATCTTAGCCTGGAGTTAATAGAGAGCCACTGAATATTTTCAAGGAGGAGAGTGGCATGGTCAGAACTCTGCTACCAATATCCACCAGCCTATGATCACCACTCCCTGCCTTAAAAGAAGCCCCTTCTCATGCCCAAAGGAACAGGCTGCTTTTCTGCAGCCTTCTCCATTTGAGCATGGTTTCCTCATAGGAGTGGAGGATTTTCTCTGGTTTCTCTTCCTGAAGCTGAGGCCTCTCCCTGAGTGTGTAATTAATTGCCACCAATCTGGAGACCTGGCAAATCCTGATTACCCCTCCTGAGGGAGGCCAACTCAGATTGTCTCCCTTCTTTGCCCTAGAGCGGGCACTTCACCTGCAGGATGGTCCATGAGGATGATCTGGGCTTCTGTTTTAGCACCCTCACCCCCCACCAGCCCATGAGCTCCAGGAAGGCGATGGGCTCTATTACCTCTCTGCTGAGTCTTCCCAGGACCTGGTCCCATCATCTGCATATGGTAGACGCCCAGAAAATATGGGGAAGATGGCATAAATCATTTCATACAAGGACTGGCTGAAAAAGTTGAAGATAGTGGCATCGACTTTAATGAACCTTCTAGAAAACTATAAGAACTCTTTCAGGTTATCCATCCTGTCCAACTCCCTCATTTTCTAGATGAAAAGACTGAATCCCAGAGAGGGGATATCATTTGCCTGATGTCACACAACTAATACATAGCATTCAAACCTGGGATGCAAACTCAGGTCCTCTGTGTCCAAATTCCACATTCTTTCCATTGTGGCTACACTACTGAAGGAAAAGGGAGACCACACTTGCACATGTTCTCCATGCTCACAGAGTAGGAAGTAGGCACAGGTTGGGGGCAGGGACCTTGGGGACTGAGGCTGCTCTACCACTGAGGCTGTGTCACATTTACAAACTTCACAAACACTGCACGTTGTTCCTCCCTTCTTTGCCAAGGCTGGGGAGTGGGGGTGTAGAACTAGATTTTGTGCTGTAAAGAATTTCAGAGATTATCTAGTCCAATCTCCTCATTTTTCCAGGGAAACTAAAGTGGAGAAGTGAACTCATTTGGCCAAGGCACCCAGGGTCATCGACAGAGCAAACATTCGAACCCAGGTCCTTGTCAGACCAAATGACCAGGATGTGGCTGATGTGTGGATTAGATGCACTGAATGGTTCCTCCTCCTCTTTCTTCTTGATAAGGGATGGCTCTTAGGGCAGGAGAAGGGGGAGGAATATACTTGAAAATGAAGGTCATATACAAACAAAAGGTATCTACTTTTTAAAATTAAAAACAACACTGCACAGCCCATGTCCTTGGTTGAGGAAAAATATAGTGAGGAAGTTCCAGGGTCATAGATTTCAGAAGGACAGGCTTCCTAATGGTCAGAACCAACTGTCCCACAACAGAGCAGGCTGCCTCTCAAGGGGCTGATTCCCCTGATCAGAAGTATTCACACAGGGTCTCCTTAATGGCCCTGAGGATCTTCCCAGACACTCTCTACAACCTTCTCGCTACATCCACTGCCCTTATTACTCTGAACACTAACTTCTCAGGTTTCTATTTCGAGCAGACTGCATGGCTTATGCCCTAACCCTCCACCCCACCTGACCACTATTTGGGTCTCTCCCTAGGCCTTGGCCCTAGTGGGTGACTCCAGCCACCAACACAAAACACAACACCTAGTTAACAAGGAGAGGAAGGGACAGCCCTGCCCAGCTCACAAAACCCTGGTTTTTGTTTTTTTATTGGAGTAATTAAAGACAAGTCCACTGTTTTCAACCACCTTTAAAAACCAAACACCTGTTATCACTAATTCTCCACTGACTCACAGGACCTTCTCCTTGCCAACCACTTTTCCGGCTCCACCACTCAACAGCCCAAGAGTCCCCATTGGACTGAATGTTGACATTTGCAAATAGGGCTCAGAACTGGGACTTCCTTCTATGAAACAGTGACTAGTTCCTGTGCTATCACCCATATGTTTTAAGTCTGGAAGAGAGCACCAGGTGAAATAGAGACCAATCCTAGACCTAGAATGCTTCATGGGCTATCCCACCAAAGCACTTTGGGGAGCACTGCCTCCCCTCCTCCACCTCTTGGACCCCGAAGTAGCTTTCAGACACAAGAACTTAGTTGAATTTAGCAATCATTTATTAAGCTTCTAATAGGTATGCACACAGTGCACTAGGTACCGAGAACACAGAGACAAAACCAAATCATATTGTACCTACGTGGTGCGTGGAAAGACAAACTGCAGACTTGGGTTCCAATCTGAACCTTTCCACTTACTACCATGTAACCTTGGACAGGTAACTACAACTCTCTGGTTTCCTCAACTGATGAATAAGGAAGACCGACTAGAATGTCTCTAGGGTCTAAATTTATGATCTTTCAAGTGTATATTCTGTTGGAGAGTAGGAAAAATGGGACTAGCCAGGGAAATTATTGTGCACATATTTTGTATGGTTAAAGTAAATCCAAGGTAGGATATTACTTCTTGGGGGGGAGGGACATTAGGAAAGGTCTCAGGTAAAAAGTGGCACTCACTTTAGAGTTGAGGAAACTGAGGATCAGAGATAGGAAAAGACTTGGTCAAGTTCATACAGCTTTTTTTGTGTGTGTGTGAGGCAATCGGGGTTAAGTGACTTGCCCAGGGTCACACAGCTAGTTAAGTGTCAAGTGTCTGAGGTCAGATTTGTTTGTTTTGTTTTGTTTTTAGATTTTTTTTTTAGGCTATTGGGGTTAAGTGACTTGCCCCGGGTCACACAGCTAGTAAGTGTCAAGTGTTTGGTCTGAGGCCGGATTTGAACTCAGGTACTACTGACTTCAGGGCCGGTGCTCTAGCCACTGCACCACCTAGCTGCCCCTCTGAGGCCAGATTTGAACTCAGGTCCTCCTGACTCCAAGGCTGTAACTCTATGCACTTCGCCACCTACCTGCCCCTCATACAGCTTTTAAAAGGCCAAGTTGGGACTCAAACCTAGAACGTCCACGTATATTATTCTTTCTACCACACCAAACTACTTTGGATGTAGAGTAACGAACTTGGAAGACTGGAGTTCAAATCCTGCCTCAGATACATCCTATCTCTGAGATCCTGGGTAAGGCATTTAACATCTCTCAGTTTCAGTTTCCTCATCTGCAAAATGGGAACAGGTAGTAATGATAAGCTTTACCTCCCAGGGTCAATATCAGGATTAAAGAAAATAATGATACATGTAAAGTGCTTTGCAAACTTCAGAGCACTAAATAAAGGTTAGCTGTTACTATTACTATTAATAATAGTATTATATTTCCAGTTGTTAGTATTCTCTGGAAGTATAATGGAAAGAGCACTGGAGGTCTTCAAACAAAAAGTTAATGACTACTAGTCAAGGATGAGAGGAGGCAGTGGGATGTAGTGACCTTTGGAGCCAGAGGGCCTATGTTCAGATCTCATACACAGTGCTACATGGGTGACCCTGAGCAAGTCATTTACCTCCTTGGGCCTCAGTTTCCTTATCTGTAAAATGAGTGGGTTAAGATCAATGATCTCTGAGGTTCTTTCCTACTCTAGGTTGATAGGCCTATGTTAGAGCAGGGATTCTTTTTCAGGTAGGAATTGGACTGGACACCCTGAGTGGTCCCTGCTAGCTCTGAAATCCTGTGAGTTCGAGGTTCAAATTCCAAATCTTCCAATTATTTCCCGTGTAACGCTGGGTAAGTCACACAGCTTCTCTCGGGGCCTCAGTTTCCTCCCCTGAAAGATGAGAGGATCTGACAGGAGGGCCTCTAGAGTCCTTCCCAGCTCTAAATTCTCTGTCCCCATGAAAGGAGCATTCCTGAAAGTACCAGTCCTGAAATACCACTGTGGCAAGATTCCACGTATACTGGCATGTGATTGTCTGCCTCACTGACGTACGTTACCAAATGGAAATATTTTGGAGCATGTGATCACATGAGATCATGGGGGGAAAGAGCTTTGTCACGGTAAAGCCCTGTGCAAATATTCAGGAAGGAGTTGCTGTAAGTACTAGAACGACCATCGGGAGCCGCATAAAGGGTTTAGCTTCTCACAGGAGGCAGCGTGTGGCAGGGGAAAGAACACTGGATTTAGGGTCAGAAAGTGGAGGCTCAACCCCCAGCTCAGCTACTCCTGCCTGGGTGTGACTTTCTGAAAGTCACACGAGCTGCTTCATCTCACATCCAACCTTTGTAATCTCTCTCCAAACCATCCCCTTCTCTCCAGCCAGCCACCTTGGCTCCCATCCCTTCTCCCCAGAATTATTCTGGAAGCCTCCTAATTAGACTCCCTTTATTCAGGCCCTCCCCTCTCCAAAGCTGGGCCATCTCTAGTCATTCTGACCTATATCTGGCCACTGGACCCAGATGGCTCCAGAGGAGAAAGTGAGGCTGGGGACTTTGCACAGCCCTCCCTCACTTAAATCCAATTCACTTGCAAGTCATGGCAACACCTTCCTAATGTCATGTCCTCTTCAAGAAAGAAGGACAAACAATGACAACAACAACAGCCCTTCTCCAATCCTTCCTTCTCACAACTGCCAAAGCAATATTCTGAGGTCATCCCCTTGCTCAAGAAACTTCAGGGGCTCCCTATTTCCTTAGGGACAAATTGCAAACTCTCCAGGGTGGATTTTAAGGCTCTTCACAATCTGGTTCCAGCCTACCTCTCTAGGGTTAATGACATTATTGCTTCCCATACTTAGAATGCTCCAGTGCGATGTTTCTCTCATCCCTGACATTCTTCGTTGTACCTTGAAAGCAGTCTCCCACAAATAATAATAGCTAGCATTCACATAGTACTTTAGGGTTTGTAAAACACTCTATGAATAGGATCTCCTGTAATCCTCATAACAACCCTTGGAGGTGGGTGCTATTCTTGTCCCCATTTTACAGTTGAAGAAACTGAGGCCAACAGTGGGTTAAGTGATGTGCTCACATTCACACAGTCAAATCTACTCCCTCATCGTTTCCACATCTCTGACTCCCTAGCTTCCTTTCCAAAGGGCCACCTTCTAGAGGAAACCTATCCTGATCCACTTCTATTGCTGGTGTCCTTCTTTCATTTGTACCTACTTTGTATAGATTTCCCAATGGTTTTGTGTGCGTACATATTTTCCCCCAGTGGAACGGAAGCTCCCTGAAGGTAAGGACTGTTTCAATTGTCTTTGCATCCCCAGTGCCTAGCATAGTGGGTGGCACATGTTGGTGTTCAGTCAGTTTTTAGTCATGTCCGACTCTGTGACCCCATTTGGGGTTTTCTTGGCAAAGATGCTGGAGTGCTTTGCCATTTCCTTCTCCAGCTCATTTTACAGATGATGAAACTGAAGCAAACAGAGTCAAGTGACTTGCCCAGGGTCACATAGCTAGAAAGTGTCTGAGGTTGGATTTGAATTCGGGAAGATGGGTCTTCCTGACTCCGGGCCCAGCATTCTATCCATTGCACCTCCTAGAGGCCCCGCTCGACACCTAGTAGGTGCTTAAATGTCTGCTGTATTCAATCAATAAAATGAGGGGATTGAGTGAGTGGGATGCCCTCCGAGGTCCCTTTCAGAGCTAGATCCTTTGACACTAGCTGCCAATATGTACATCAGTTCTTCAGTCTTCCAAATGAACTGGAGGGGAGAGCAGGGTGAGAGTGAGAAGTTTTAGAATCTTAGAATCTCAACCTCTCAGAACTATATGGAAGCTTAGAGGTCATTTATCTCACCCAGCCCCCTGTCTGATGCAGGAACCCCTTTCCTGGAAATAAAATTCTGAATGATTGACCAATGTTTAACATTTAATAATAAAGAGGATCTTCTCTACTTGGGATTTTTAACTCCCCTTTTGACATGAAGATTGTGTTGCTCTGCTTAGCCTGTATTCTCAGGTCCAAAACACAGTCAAATGTCAAGGTCCCAAACCAGACAGACTTCTCCTAGCCCACCATCACAGCCAAATGAGCAGGGCTGGCCACACCTTGTCTCTTGGAGCAGCCCAGTCTACGTTGGGCAGGCAGGGTGACACACCCAGAAACGCCTACTGAGTATTTTTCTCTTCTCACTCCTTGATAAGCAAGTAATGCTTGACAGTCCAGAGACTTCCACCCATCACAGTTCACATTCACCCCTCTTATCACCCCCACATTGAGTGAAAAACATAGCCATCACGCTGGCTTCCTAGTACCCCATAACAGAGAAAATAAAGTTATTGGGAAGCCTAGGATAGGATGGAACACCCCAGAAAGCTAGGTATACATGAGAAAGAGAAAGAACACTGAATTAAAGAAATGTTTTAAGGACAGTCTCATAATTTCTAAGTGCTTAAGGTCATTTAATAATAATAATAATAATAGCTAGCATTTATATAGCACCTACTAAGTGCCAGGCACTTTACAAATATTATCTCAGTTGATCCTCACTACAACCCTAAGAGGGAGATGTTATTATGATCCCCCATTTTACAACTGAGGAAACTGAGATTAAGTGGCTTGCCTGAGGTCACACAGCTAGTAACTGAATGAGCTATTTGTTGCTGAGTCATTTTCAGTCCCATTGGACTCTTTGTGACCCTACATGGGGTCTTCTTGGTAGAGATACTCAAGTGGTTTGCCATTTCCTTCTCCAGCTCATTTTACAGATGAGGAAACTGAGGCAAACAGGGTGAACTGACCTGCCCAGGGTCACCCAGCTAGGAAGTATATTTGAGGCAAGATTTGAACTCAGAAAGACTAGCCTTGCTAATTCCCAGCCCAGTACTCTATTCAGCTCCCTTTGAACAAGGTTAATCAGATAAGCCCGCTCGACTGCTTCACAGAATCCTAGCTCTCAGAAGGGGGAAGAGCCTCAAAGACCATTCAGTCCAACCTGTATCTGAGTAAGAATTACCTCAACATCCAATATCCATATCCAATCTGCTTGGCATAGGGAATAGAGTTCAAATCCCCCATCAGATACTTACTAGCTGTGTGACCTTGGGCAAATCATTTCACCTTTGCCTCAGTTTCCTCATTCTGTGGAATGAAGAGGTTGGCCTTGATGACCCCTAAGGTCCCATCCAGTTCTAAATCTATGATCCTATGGCCTCCACTGCGGGGAACCCCACCACCTCCTAAGATAGCCCAATCCACTTTGGTACAGATCTTATTGTTAAGGCATTCTTCCTTATGTCAAGCCAAAATTCTCTCTCTGCTCTCCCCTATAAGGGCCCTCCACGATTGATAAACAAAGCAATTAACCATCCCCAAAAGAGACCCTCCATTTACTCACTACCTGCCCTTCCTCCTCTTCTCTTCTCTGCCAATCTAAATCCCACCCACCTTTTTATAAAAGTCTAGTTCCACAGTCACCTCCTCTACCATCTCTGATTACCCCCAGCCCACTTTGTATGACCTTGAGAAAGTCATTATCCTTCCCTGAGCCCTCAGCTTTCTTATCAATAACACTGGGAAAATTAATTCCTGCTGGCATCACAGGGCTTTGAGGAACGGCATGGCATAGAAGGAAAAGGACTGGATTTGGAATTAGAGGACCAGGGTTTTAAGGCCCACAATCTGAGCAGCATGGTGCAGCAGTAAGAAGGATGAATTTGGAGACAGAGAACATGGGTTCAAATTCTGACTTGATGGGTTCCTCCTTTGGAGACTATGAACAAGTCACTTACCTTCTCAGTTTTCTCATCTGTTAAATGAGAGAGGCTGAACTAGATGGTCTCATATCCCTTTCAACTCTAACATTCTAAAATCTAGGAGTCTCTGCTCACTACCTGGAGGATTTCTAGCTGCCATCAGGAGCACAGCACTGGCTCGAGCAATGTCAGCTGGCTGCCTAGTGAGAAGACGCCAGGCCAGTAGCGGTAGGAATGACACAATGTAGTGACCAGTGGAGGACTAAGGAATAAGATACTGGATTACAGCCGGAAAGAAACTCCTTGAGGGCAGGGGCCCTTTTCTTGTTTGGATCTTTGCACCCCCAGCAGTTAGGATAGTGCCCAGAACATAGTAGTAGGCACCCAATACATGCTTGTTGAATGAATGAAACAACATGGCAGGACCTCAATGCTCTGGAAACCTGTAAATGAAGAGGTTGAACTGGGTGGTCCCTTACATACTTTCCAACTCTATTATGTTGTGTGAAGGGACCTGGAAAACAGGAGTGAGCTGGAGCCAACTCCCAACAGCTTGCCCCACTCATGTTGATTGTAAAATGTTCAGTGTAAGCATCTTGGAAATGGGTGAATGCAACAGATCAGAGCTGGATTTATTGTTTCATTGATTGTCTAGACTTAAGAAAGTGAGAAGGTGAGAAAGTGAGGAAATGTTAAAAAATGCAGATGAACCCTAAAAGTGTGCCTTGAGTACATTCCCAGCCCCCAGCCCATTGTTAAACATTTACCTGGCACGGCCCGCTGGGTGTGTAGCCAGGAGCTATTGTTGTCCTTGGCAATAAACCAGGCTTTAGGGGATCTGCTTTAATCTCCTGATTTAAATTAGCATATTATAATTAAATAACTTCATACATAAATTAGTCCTTCCAAGTATTGAAAGAGATTTGGGTTTGAATCCACAAACATTTATTAAATGCCTATGGCAGGTAAGGCATGGAAAGAAGATTCATTCTCTGCCCTCAAGGCATTTACAATTAGGAGGAAGATAAAACTGGTGTGCAAATACATATAATAATACAAGGAGGGGTGAGATAGGTCCAATGGTAATAATGACAATAACAATAACCCATGTTTTATAGGCTTTAAGGTTTATAAAGCTCTTTCCTGAGAACTGCACAATAGGTACTGCATGGACTATCCCCATTTCACAAATGAGAAAACTGAGGCTCTAAGAGGGGATAAGTGATTTTCCCAGGGTCACAAAGCTATTAAGTGTCTGAAATAGGATTGGAATGCAAATACTACCACCCACCCACTCCCCCAGACTCTTAAGTCCAGTATTCTAACTACTATTCTGTGGTTTTCCCCAAGTGCAAAGGCAAGGGTGCAGACAAAGTACAAAGAGAACACTTTCAGTAGGGGTGGGAAGGCAAGGCTTCATGGAGGGGGTGGCACCTGAGCTGGGCCCTGAAGACAAGACTAAATTGTAATAGATTGAGACAGGACAGCAGCAGGAGCAAATTCACAGAAATGGGGCAGGGCAACAGAAGAGCAGAAGCAGGGAGCAGCTCCCTTTGGCTAGCATCCAGAATGCGTGAAGGGGACTAGGCTACGTTAAGGATGGATAGGTGGGAGGCAGATGGCGGAGGGTCTTGAATGCAATGATCAGGAGGCAAAACTTGCACTGGCAGGCCATCAGGATGAATTTCTTGGATGACGTTGTGAAAGGTAGCTTGGAGAAGAGAACCATTGGAGATTGAGACACCAATTAGGAGACAGTCAAAACTCTTAAGCAGTTTAATCATTTCCCTATTGTCCTGTTTATCCACTCACTTTGTTTGGCTAACCTGCCCCTGAGATCAGAACTAAGTTATTAGAACTCAGTCCCATCCAAGGGTCAGAAAAAAAAAAATACCAGTTAGCAAAAGTCCCAAGGAAATGCCCCATGACCACAGATCCACTTGTTCTGGCTTCTAGAAATGTTTCCCTGAAAATAGAAACTTGTCGGGGAGCAAAAGAATCCCCTTTCGTTGGAAGCACTGTTACAGATGTATACCTTACACCTCATCACATTTCCCCAACCCTTCCTCCCTCTCTCCCCAATCTGATTTTTCATCTGTTGCTCCTGCCAAGAAGAATGATCTTTGGACTGGAGAGAACAGAACAAAATGAACTAATAAAGAATTGATACCCAAGATAACCGGGGAGTTGGTATGAGAGCAGCGACCACCTAGCTGCCTTGGATGGATTCAGAATAGTAGGCCCAGATGAATCACCTCTTCTGGTTCAAAAAGAACTAGCAAATTTGATTGGTAACCCACTCTCCATCGTGGAGATAATCTTTGAAAAATCATAGAGAATGGAAGAGGGAGAAGAGAGGAGAAAAATGCATATGGTCCCAGTTTAAAAAAAAAAATAACAGAATCAACTCCTCAAACTGTGAGTGAGCTTGACCTTGCTAGAATGGATTATTAAAGGGATGGTTAGGGAACATTCAGAAAAGAAAGCAGTGATTCCAAAGAGTCGGCATAACTTCATAAAGCACAGACCAGGCCAGACTAACTTTACTTCCTGATCGGGTTACTCTCCTGGTGATTCAAGGGAGTGCTATAGTTTTTAGTGAAGCATTTGATAATTTTTCTTATGCTATTTTTGTGAAAAAGACAGAAAGATGAGGACTACAAATCAACATCAGAAGGAGGAGATGGGAGAGGACTAGCCACACAGTAGTTCTTCCAATTGATTCTCTAGGATTTTCTAAGCATACCATCATATCATCTGCAAAGAGTAATAGCTTTGTTTCCTCATTGCCTATTCTGATTCCTTCAATTTCTTTTAAAGCCAAAGCTAACATCTCTAGTACAATACTGAATAAGACTGGTGATAATGGGCATCCTTGTTTCACCCCTGATCTTATTGGAAAGGCTTCTAGCTTATCACCATTACAGATAATGCTTGATAGCAGTTCTTCTAAAGAAAATCTGGGTGTTCCAGTGGACACCCAACTCAATGAGTCAACCATATGATATGGTGACCAAAAAACTAACATGACCTTGGGCTGCATTGAGAGAAAAATGGGGTCCAGCACAGTACCTGGCTCCCCAGCCTCCTTGAACTTTCTGCCAAAATTATTCTTCCTGAAATGTAGCTTTTACTACAGAAACCTAGAATCCCAGAGAGAGAAAGGTCTTCAGAGAGCCTCTAAGGTCAACCTCTCACCTGATGCAGGAAACCCTTTTGCCTCCCTGACAAGAGATGCTCTAATGTCTTCTTGGATACCTTAGTGATAAGGAGCTCACTACTGCTATCACTGCTAGCAAGTGCTTAGGACAAACTAAAAACTCTGTCTCCTGGGAATTCCTGTTCACTGATCATTGTACAAAGTATTCTGATGCAATTACCATCCTCATCATCTTCATCATTGACATTTATATACCACTTAAAAATGTGCAAAGCATTTTACATACCCCATCATCATGGAATAGTGTGAATATTTAGCTGTCTGTGTTTATGTCTTATCTCTCTAACTAAGCTAAGTGATCCTCAAGGCAGGAACTGCCTTATCTAAACTTTCTATTACATCTCTCCCCTAGAATAGAACAGGTCTCTTCACCCAATAGGAGCCTAATAAATATCTGTTCTATTATTCTACTATAATGCTCCTATTTTTGCCTACAAGAGAAAAAAAAAACCCTACTCAGGAAATCTGTCAGATCATATCCACATTCTCCATCCTGGCATTCAATGTCCATTCCTCTTATCCAGCCTCCTACTATTGAAAACATTAATTCCTGCTCTGCTCTGCTCTGCTCCCAAATCCCCACCAGGCTCACTCACAGTCTCATCTCTGGACCTCTGCTGCGCTAGCCTGGGATGTCCCGGTTAGACTGATAAAATCCCAGCCATTCTTCCAGGCCAAGTTCAGGGGACACCTCGCTCCTCTTTCTTCTCCAGTTAAGGGAATATATACACAGCAGAATGAAGGCTTGATTTGGAGTCAGAAGACCTGATTTTAAATTTCAGCTTTGCCATTCACTACCTAATAGGACTTCGGACAAGTCATGTCATCACCTAGGGCCTCAGTTTCTCCATCTATAAAACAACAGAAGTGCCTGGTGCAGAGTAAGATCTCAATCAAATTTTGATGAGTTGAGTAGAATATATATAATAACAATAATTAGTAGTAGTAACAGTAGTCAGCATTTATTTGGCACTTTAAGGTTTACAAGTAATATAATACACAGATAAATATATGTGTCTATATACATACATGTATCTATATCTATCTAATCACATTTAATTCTCACAAGAACCCTGGAAGGGAAGTGCTATTATCCCCATTTTACACCTAAGGAAACTGAGGCTGGGAGAACAAGGAAGGTAGATTTGATGGTCTGAAAGGTCCTCTATGAGATTTTAATGCTAGTCGTCCTTCCCTGCCCCGCCTTCCCCACCCCCCAACACAAAGAACCTAAGCGAGTCCACTGTAGTATCTAAGTCCCCACTGGGTGAGAAAGCCATGGAGACATTTCGATACAAGTTATAGGTATTCGCTCTAGCAACAGTGTTGTAGCCCACAAAGCCAAGGAGTCGCTGTGGGTAACATTGTTTCCATGGAAGAAGGGCTTTTGTTCTTCCTGGAGCGTCAGAGAATCCATCTCAATCCTGGTACAGCTGGGGACCCCAGTTCAACTTCCTCATTTTATAGATGATTAAAGGGCTTTCCCAAAGGCACACAGGTAGTAAGTGGCTGACCTGGAATTTGAACCCAGGTCCTCGGGATCCAAAACCAGTGGATCAGATTTTAGGGCTGAAAGAGGTCACAGTCTACCCCATCCCACTCCACCCCATTATTTTTAAAATTTCCACTTGTATCTTTTGTTTTCACACAACCTTCATTACTACCTAAATAACCATCCCTCTCCAGAGGGCCATCCCTTGTGACAAACATATTCTTAAAGGAGGTGGGAGGGAGGGAGAGAGAGAGGGGATCTGTGCAATCAACCCAACATAATCAACCAGGTCTGATATACATGCAATGATCTATCCCCATAGTCACACACCTCTGCAAAGAAGAGAAAGAAATACATTTTCTCATCTCTTCTCAGGGCTAAGCTTCCATCCTTTCAGGTTAAAGATAAGAATACTAAGGACCGGAAAAGTTAAGTGATTTGCTCATAGACACATTCCTATTGAATAACTGAGCTAGAATCTGAAGCCAGACCTTTCAACTCCAAGGTCGCAACTGCTTGCAATACACCTCTCTTCCCACAGGCAGGCAGGCCGGCCGGCCCTGGATAGATTCAGCTTGGGGGGAGATTGGTTTGAGGATTTAGTTTGGGGCTCAAGTGGACATGATGAAGAAGGATGACGGCAAATAGCATTAACAACTGACATTTACATAGCGTTGTAAAGTTGATCTACATTATCTCATGTGAGTCTTCAAACAACCCAATGAAATACATGTTTTAGGTATTCTCTCCATTTTACAAATGAAGACCTTACGGTTCAGAGAGTGAAGGGACTCTCACTCTCACAGCTAGTGAGTATCGAAGGAAAGATCTGAACCCAGTTCTGCTTGATTCTAAGTGTGACACTCTAGCCACCATATTATACTGCCTCTAAATCAGGGACTCTGAAGCTTCTTTGTGCGCTGGATCCCTTGGGTGATCAGTCTGGTGAAGCCTATTGACCTCCTCAGAATCAGGTTTTTAAATGAATAAAATAAAATACACAGGATTTCAAAGGAAACTCATTATACTGACATGCAATTATCAAATTAAAAAAAAAACAACAACAGGTTTGTAGAAACCAGGATTAAAAAATAACAACAACATTCCTATGCTAAAGGAGGAGTTGGGAAACAACCATGTGCCTTAGGAAGGCTGCAGGAGAGGAGGGGGAGAGAGAGAGAGGAGGGGTCGGAGAGAGGGATCTATCTGACTTCTACTCCCTGTGTCATCAAGAATCTCAACCAGAAGGAGTTCCCTAAGGGACCCATACCAGCAGGGTCTTACACATGCATTCAAAAACACCACACGCGCACACACACACACACACACACACACACACACACACACACGCTGTTGGGGTTTTGTTTTATTTTTTTTGGCCTTTCTCTGTATCCCCAGCACTGGCGCACAATAGACATTTAATAAATGCTAGTTAACTGACTCTCATTCACATACACACACACACACACACACACACACACACACACATACACACACACCATTCAATGGCAAAGGATTGGGTTTATCTATGATCTCAAGGCTTGGGAGGCCAGGACCAGCTAGTCAGTCAGTGTGCATCACCATGCTATTTGTTGTTGTTTGTCCTTTGTTCTAGAAGAGGCTCATGACATCAGGAAGGTAACGCCATGACTTGCAAGTGAATTGGATTTCAGTGAGGAAGGGCTATGCAAAGTCACCAGCCTCACTTTCTCCTCCAGAGCCATCTGGGTCCAGTGGCCAGATATAGATCAGGATGACTGGAGATGGCCCCCATCATGCTATTATCACAGCATTCAACTGACATTATTTTAGGAGACTTGATCTTCAAAACTGAGTTTTCCCAGCTAAAAATGTGCTTGATGGACTGAGCAGAGAAACTCCCTCTGCTATAGCTCCACCCTCTACCCCAAGCCACGATGGAAGTTTCAGGCTTTTCATGAAGCTCCGCACCCCACCCCAAGCCTAGGCCCAGCCTTAGCTCCAGCCCGAATACCCTTCACGAGCCCCCAGCTGCCCGATCTCCCCTGCCCTATTTCTTCCCAGGGCACCAGCCCCCCAGGATGAGAACCCAGAAAAACAGAGACAGGGCCAGGTTTCCAAGGCCTTTTTTCCTGAATGACTTTATTCAAAATCCAAGAGTGATCAACTTTGTCAACACTTTCAGGAAAGGGGGGGCAGGGTGGGAAAGAAGAGGCCTCTGATTGGGAGCAGAGGTTCCGGAGTTTCTCAAAGTGGAAGGCGGGCCCCTGGTCTCCCTGGACAAACTCGTTTAACTGCAATATTGGAGGGGCTGCTTGGAGGAGCTAGACCCGCTGTCAAACTTTAGTGCTCAAAATACTGTCTGGATTGAGAGAAGTTTCTGGAAGTTAAACTTGGTTTACAGTAAATACCCTGCAGACAGTAAAGCTAAGTGATTGAAAACCTGAAAACTGGGAGAGGAAGGTAGTGCTGATTTGGACTAGACTTCAGAGAGAGTGGATTAGCAGAAAGACGTCAAGATTTGGAGTCAGAAGACCTCAGATCAAACCTGAGCTCTAAAACTTACTACCCCTGTAACCTTGTACAGTTCCTTTCCTTCCCTCTCCCCATCCCTAGGCCTTGTTTGTAAAACAGGAGAGGGATCTGACTACACGAAGGTCCTTTCAGCTCTACAACATTTGAGGGGTGGAAGACAGGCACGGAGGCCATCTCCAACACCTAAACAGCTGTGTGACCCTGGACAGGTCTTTCAAACTCTCTGAACCTCAGTTTCCTCATCTGTAAAATGTGGATAATAGGCACCTACAAGATGATGCATGTAAAACTCTGGAATCAACTACAGCCTCACTTATAAGAGACAAAGCCAAGTTGTTCTCAGATCCCGATTTTTCTTTCCCAGCCAGAGCATATATAACTGTTCTGGGGGGGAGGGGGAAGGGTTGCAAGGAAACTGCCCCCACTTTGCCCCCTGGGACCCAAATTGAAAGTTTCCCAATTGAGAAAACAGCCTCATTCAGTCTAAGAAGGAGAGAGGTTGCCCAGGAGTCTCTTATTACAATCCATTTCTCAACCCTTGGCAGGAGGCAGACAAAAATACTCACTCCCTGCTGGCCACACAGCAACGGACAGTCTGACAGACAGTCACACGGACCCTGTTTGTTTTTTTTAAATCTCCTGGCCTTCCCTGGCTTCCCAGTTACACCCTGCTGACTCCCAGAGTCCCTCAGAGTCCTACACATCACAGACTTGTTTGATAGCTCATTCCTGCTCTGAGATTTCCAGTACAAAGGGACTTCAGACGTCACCCAATCCAACTCCCTCCTTTTAACAGTAAGATCATGAAAACCCAGAGAAGTCGTGTGGCTTGCCCAGAGTCACACAGCTAATAAGTAGAAGCACAGGGATTTGAACCCGGGCCCTCCAACTCCCCACCTAACACATTCTCTCTTGTACTCCCACTGCCTGAGAGCCCTGCATCAATGGAGGAGGCCTCATTTCCAAGATGTTAAGCCAAACACAAATGGTAACGGGAAATTTAGTAGGAAGAGCAGAAACAAAGGCTCATGGGAACAGAGAGTTAACAGCACAAAATCCTAGAATTTTCATATCAGAAGAGCCCTGGGGCTATCTAGGCCAATTCTGTGATTCTGTGAACACAAACAATTCCCCGTCTGTAAAATGAGAGGAGCTCAGAGTTCAAACTTTACAATATGATATGACATGATATTTGACCGCAGGTGCTTGTCACAATAGCCCTGACAAGTGATCATTCAGCCTTTGCCTGAATACTTTCCAAGCAACTTGGGCCAATTAAGGACCCAGGGAATTGGGGGGGGGTCCTTCCTTCTATGGACCCTAAATCTACCTCTCCGAAACTGTTACTTATTGTTCCTACTGTGGGGCTGCAAAGTCCTTAAGTGTTGGGCAAGACCCTGGACGCATTCTCCGCTGCCAGACCTGAGTCTGCCCTGCATTCCTCTGCCTGCAAAATATGTCTCCTGACTTGATTCTTGCCTCATTCATCTGTCAAACATTTATTAAATTCCCACTGTGTATGGATCCCTAGGTGCCCTACTGGAAGAGATACAAAGTTTAAACAAGGTACAGTGCCTGGAAGGGACTTCTATATGCATACCTTGTTTCCCCCTCCTGAAACAGAATATAAGCTTCTTGAGGGTAGGGATTGTTACTATTTGTCTTTGTAACCCCAGTGCCTAGAACACAGTAATCACTTAAATGGGATTGAATTGGAGGTACCTTAGAGATCAATCATTCTGCACCAATGCCTTCATTTTCTAGAAGGGAAATTGAGGCCCAGAAAGGGGAAATGATTCACAAAGGCAGTAAAACGCAAGTGCCACGTTTGAATCCAGGTTTTCTGTCTCTGAATCCTGAGCTCTTTGTCCTACAGCACACCACCTTGAGCCTAAAAAGAGATCTGTTTGTAGATGTTTATAAACAGATTACAGAAGGCGGGAGGGGGAGAGGAAGACAACAGAATTCTTCAACCTGTGAAACAACTAAACACCCAGTTAAGTGACATCTTAGTTTAAGAGTCATAAATCCAGTTCCAAATTGGCAATGAGCTAATTCCTAAGAGAATCAAACACGGGGGTTTTCCTCGAGGAGGCCTCTTAACAACAGAAGCCACAATACGCCTGTTTCTTAAAGTCAAACCTTATTGTGAAACAGGGGGTTACCACAAACTGGATAAACCTAACCTGAATCTAGACTCCATCCAAATTCATCATTCTGGTCCTCAGAGCCAGGAAAGTGCCAAGGGAGGGAGGAGAAGTGGAAAAACATGAGGGACAAAAGGGAGGGGCAGGGGGGTAGGGGTGAGGAATGGAGAAAGGCAGAGTCAGAGAAGGCTCCTCAGTGGCCGGCCAGTCAAAACCCCACCTGAAGAAGAGGCCCACCAGAATACAGCCAACAGGCGATCTTCCTGCCCCTGCTTAATGACCTTCAGGTAGGGGAGACTCACTGCTTTCTTTTGCAGTCCCTTTTACTTCTGGCTATCTCCACTGCTTAGGAAGTTGTTCAATATATGGAGCCTAAATGTGCGTCTCTGTAACTGCCATTGCTGCTCATTCTTCCCTCACAGGGCCAAGGAAAGCAAATCTAACTCCTTTTTTCCAACATTATGCTAATTCTTCAAATACTAAATGACTGCTATCATGTCTCTCATCTCTTCCCCTTTACCCAAAGTCTTCTTTTCTCCAGGCTTCTTCTTTCCCATTATATCCTCCCTGATAAATGCCTTAGTTGTTAGGGAAACAAACACAGTCGGGTTGCTCTGGATAAGTACTATATGATGCGACAAGCATTTGCTCAATACCTACTGTGTGATGGGGAACTCATTACCCACCCTGGTGCAGCCTACTCCACTTGTGATGGCTCTAATTGTTAGGAATTTCCCCCCATTATCATCAAGCTGAAATCTGCCTCTCTACTCCCCTACAAGAACTTTCCACACCAGCTCCAACATAACCAAGTCATGGCCTTCAAAAGGTGCCTTTCTCTTTCTCTCTGCCTTTCTAAATCCACCCACTCTTTAAGGCCCAGCTCCAGGCCCACCTCTTCTCTGAAGCTCTCCCAGACTGCCACAGGTCTCTTCCCCCTCCCCTGAGCTCCTAGGACACTTATGGCCTGTGCCTCTCATTTGGTGACTACCCTGGTCTGCTTGGAGTTAATTCAATAAGCGTTGAATGAAAAATAAATTTTTTAAAAAGCATTGAATGAATGCTAAAGAAACGCCACCGTGAGCTAAGCACTGTACCGGCTACTGCCAATAAAAAAGCAAAAACCAGTCACGCTCATCTCAAGGAGCCTGTGTTCTCCTAGAAGGAGACAACATGTACACCGATAAACAAATACAAAGTATAAACAAATAATACAGAAGTCATTTCAAGAGCTAGCGAGCACTAACAATGGAGAAGGGGGAAGAGCACGGTGCAGAATTAGGAAAGGTCATAGGTAGAAGGTGTCATCTAAGCTGGACTTTGAAAAAAATAAGCTAAGGATTCTATGAGGCAGAGGTGAGGAGGGAGCAAATTCCAGACAGTGGGGGGTCAGCCCATGCAAATACCTACAGTCAGGAGATAGTTACCTTCTCCAGTCTTTGGGGCCTCTCTTTGATTTATCAACTCACTGAACTTCTCTTAGTTCTAGAGCTGAAAGAGATCCCACAGGCCATCTAATCCAACCCCTTCATTTTACAGATGGGGAAGACGAGGCCCAGGAAAGTTGAGACTTGCCTGAGGTCACACAAGTGGTAAGTATCAAAGATAGAATCTGAACCCGAGTCTTCTGACCTGGAAGCTCCGTGAGCAAAGGATGGTATCTTGATCTTTGATGATTCCCAAACTCCAGCACACTTGTGCTTGATGGAATGGTGAAGAAAAAATGACATTCCTCATTGTCCTGAAACCCAGAAGGTCCTCTTTCCCTTTACATTATTTCTCCCAGATTTAAGGGTACGAATTTGATATCAATGGGGCCTGAAAAACAGACATCAGACTCCTTCCCTTCCCCTGTCAAATAATCTGAGCTCTGATGATTCTAAATAATAATAAAAATAATGATAGGGTGACAAATCCCAGCTCAGTCAGGAGGACCTTAGGAGCTCCTCAAATGAGCCCCTGTGCATCCTGGGGAGCAGCTGCTCCTCATTCACTGTCTTTCTTGCTGTTCGATGCTTCCCCCATGTTAACAACTTCAGTGAGAAGCCCAGAACTCCCTGAGCCAGGAGCTAAGGATGCAAAAGCACCTGTGAAGGCCCTGAGAGTCAGGTGCCCCACCCCCCACCCAAAGACAGAGCAAGCAGGCCCAAGAGCCAAAGTACTGTCCCAACCAAGCCTTTCCATCTCGCCTGAGTTCCTGCCCAGACATCTGCTGGAAGCCCTTTCCAGAGGCACTGTTCTACATCTATCAGAAAACCAGGGTATGGAATGTTACAAGGGAAGACCCTGGTTTATGGACTGACCATCAGCTAGGGCAAGAAAGTTTAAACAAGAGAAGGAACAAAGCCAAAGTTCCTTTGTCAAGACTAAGAATTAGCAGGTCTCAGCAGACAGAGCAAGAAAGCTGGAGTGCAAGCCATAAGCTACACTTCGAAGGAACTCTACATGTGACCCTTGGCAGGTCTCTGGCTCTCTGAGCCTCAGTTTCTCTTTCTACACAATGAAAGGATCTCTAAAGTCCTTTGGCTCTGCAAATCTGTGGCTCCATGTGGCTCCTACAACAGAGCTGGATTGGGACCTTAGAGATCCTCCTGGCCAACCCCCTCACTTCATTCCAAACCATCTCTTCCCCTGTAACTGACCCAGGCTGGGCCTCAGCCCCTCCCACAGCAATTTGGAGTAGGGAACAACCACAGAGAAAACCCTGCAAGGCACACACTGGGATGGGGATGGGGGGTGGGGAGGTGGGAAGGGTTCATCAGGCTGCTTTTCTCAGGACCACTGGCTCAGACTCCCAGAGGAGAAAGGCAAAATCCGGGCTTTTAAATGTAAAGCCAGACGTTTCTAAGAGCCTCAGGACCTACTCCTGGGGCAGACATTCCTGAGATTGAGAAGGGGGGAAAGAATTCTTCTGCAGTCACTGGCCAGTGCCCCATAATCTCCACCAGGTCAAAGCGGTGGTTGCTGAGGGCACCCTGAGACCTGGAGACCCAGGCTATGATTAGATCTTGCTTCAGGACACCCAGGAAGGGTAGGGGATGGGAAGAATCAGGAGGACAGAGCTGAGGGGACCCCCAGTGGGGGCTCACAGAGGACACGAAGGAAGGAAGCCAAGGTGGCCGAGGCAAAGCTACAGAACCTGGGAGATGTTGGACCTGTCTGAATCCTAAGGTTGGAGCAGACCCCTGGGGTCCCCCAGAGAAACCTGTAGCTGAACTCTGGGAGGTCAGAGGCCAAGGTCAGCTCCCTGCGACCAGGCCGTGGCAGCCCCAGCCTGCAAGGCTGCACTGGGGGGCCTCTTGGGCGCAGGCTGCAATAGCGACAGAATCGGGGCCCAGGGAGGGAGACCCTAGGACCAGAATGTACTCACCTTCCCCGGAGATCAAGCCACACGAAGTGCTCAGCAGCAGTAGCAGTAGAGGGGGCAACCCGACAGTCAGCGGCCGCACGGCCCCCATGGTCCTGGGGACACAGACCGACTGACAGCCGGGGGGCGGCGGCAGACGGGTGGGCGAGCAGTGGGTCAGAGGGCCCGGAGCGGGCGGGAGCAGGGGGCGGCGGGCTCCATCCCAGCCCGGGCGGGCAGGGCAGAGCGGGGCAGAGCAGGGCAAGGAAGGGCAGCGCGGGCCCAGGCGGGCCGTACCCAAGGTGCTTTAAATACCCCGCGCAGGAAATGTGGGTGGGGGACTACCCCCCCCCGGGGGCACGAGAGGGGCCCGGGAGGGGCGTGGGCCAGGGCCACCTCACTCCTCCCCTCCGACTCCTTCCCCTCCTCCTCCTCCTCCTCCTCCTCCTCCTCGGCGCTGGCTGGGCCGAGTCCAGCAGCAGCCCCGCGCCCCGTCCGCGTGCCCGCCCCCTCCCCGGAGATCGCGGCCCCGGCCCAGGCCCAGTAACCCCCTGGCGGCCCGAGGCTGGACAGCGCGGCTGTGAATTGGGCACTGCACCCAGGCGAGCGGGCCTCGGCTGCGCGCTTGGCCCCCCCCCGCAGGCCCCTGCTCTGGCCCTGTCCCCTCCTTCTTCTCGGCGGCCCCTTCCCCGCAGGCACCAGCGCTCCCCGCTCCTTGCTCCTCGCTCCCCGCTCGAGTCTGGCCAGTAAACACAGCGGCCCCGTCAGCTGGGCTGGGCTGGCCCTGGCCGGGACGCTGGAAAAGACGGCGCGGAACGTGAGAAGGCTGGAAGGGAGGGCTCTGGGGATCCAGCGGCGCGGGGGCGGGAGGGAAAGGGGGAGGGGGGACTGGAGATGAAAGGGCGGGGTGGGGCGGGGCCAAAGGTGGGAGGAGGGGAGGAGGAAGAAGCCCCCGGAGGAGTGGGGCTGAGGAGGGGAGAAGAAGGTGGGATGAAAGGAAAGAGGTTTATGACATCCGATAACCTAAGGGCCCTTCTAGGTCTGTGTTCTAAGGACTCTTCCAGCTCGACATTCTAGGTTCTAAGGTTCAATCCCGCTCTGACATTCTGCGTCCCAAAGCCCTTTCAGCTCCCATTCTGTATTCTGTGTTCTAAGGTCTCTCCCAGCTAAGACACTCTATATTTTAAGGTCCTTTCCAGTTCTGACATTCTGTGTTCTGTGTTCTATGATTGAATCCCACAACAAGACCTATAAGAGTTCAGAGGGAAAGACCCTTTATGTCCTCCTTCCCCTTCTGCTGCTGAATTGTACCTAACCTTTTAAGTCCAACTCATAAAGCCATCTCCTCCAGGAAGTCTTCCTTCATTTCCCTGTTACCTGGTTGGTAACATCTTCCCCTCACATAAATATTTATTTCAAACCTCCCTAATCCACATGTAATATTTATTGTAGCTATCTAAACCAGAAGCTTCATGAGGAAATAGAGGGTGTCTTATCCAGTTTGTATCTCCTTCAGTGCTTAACACAGGGCTCCGAAAACAAAGACACTTGATAAGTGTTAGGCAAAATAATTAATTGACTCTGCCCCTTGTTTTATCAGCTCTCCAGGAAGGGAGCTCTATTGGAAAGGGAGAACATGAGTTCGTTGTCCTCAACCTAAGAGGCAGTGCATACCAACAACATTATCCAAGGACAGGAAAATATATTTGTCACACAATGGCTGTGAAAGTTTTAGAGTCATAAGGCAGGATCATAGGTTCAGGTCACTTCGGAGGCCGTAAGTAGGGGCAGAGCGCAAGGGCACAGTTCCCAAGGAATGAGCAGGAAGAAGAGATTGTTTGAATTCAGAACTTAGAAGGAATTCAGCCAGAATCTACATGAATAGTCTTGGTTTCATTAAAGAAAGCAAGAGGATTTTCCCAAACACCTTTCCTGTAAACTGAATCATCCTTGTTTGTCAGCCTTGAGCAAAGTAGTGCATCTCTATCTACACTCACAGTCACAGGCTTTCAGTGGAATAAGGGCCCAAAAAGATCAAATAGTCTACCCTTCTTTGGACAGAGGAAGAAACTGAGCACAGGAGGGGAAGACCCTGGCCTAAGGTTACATGGTGTGTCAATGGCAGAGCCAAGTATCCCAACTCCTAGCCCAGAGCACTATCAAAATGAGAACTGTTTCTGGATTGATTGTCTTCCTTAAAATAAATGCTTATCTTTCACAGAGACTTTAGTCTCTCTAGAACCAGACACTGGGGAAGACGTTCAATAAGGGTAATGCAAAACTTCCCCAAGTCACTAAAAGGCCCTCTGGGATTTGGGACTATAGACTTGATCAAGCACACTCCAGTAGATTTGCTGAGGACAGCACATATTAAAAATAGAGGGATGTTATAAGTGTAGGAGTCAGCCTAGACAATTACACCCCAAGTGGAGAGATGCTACACTCAGAAACCTTAACCAGGAGAGAATGCACTAGGTATGAGCAAGATCTGGGCGCCTCCATCCAATCAATTAATCATAGGCTTTGGACCAAGTCCTAATTGATCAATTTAGGTATCTTTGAAATAATAATAAAGTAGCTAGCATTTATAAAATGATTTAAGGTTTGTAAAACCTTTAAAAAGTGTTTTCTGATTTTATTCTCACAATAAGCCTGTGATGGAGGTGCTATGACTATTCCCAGTTTACATTTGAGGTAACTGAAGCAGACAAAGGTTAAGTGACTTGCCCAGGATCACACAGCTAGTGAGCGTGTGAAGTGAGATTTGAATTGAGGTGCTCCCAACTGCAGATCCAGCACTATCCGCCACAACACACAGCTGTCTCAACAGCCTTGAAAGCCATTGGATGAACCAAAGAAAGTGGTACCTTAAGTCTGGTTTAGGGACTTGGTCTCCCCCTGCACCTAATGAGCTCCTATAAAACCCACAAGTACATTCAAATCCTGGATTCCATCCTCATTGCCTTTCCACTCAAGCCTCTGAAAGAGAATTTCTAGAAGGAGGAGGGAGGAAGAGAGCCAGCATCAGTCTCCTCCCCACTCCACCCCCTTTAACCAGAAGAAGGCTTTTGTGAACTTTGGAAGACCAGAGGATCTGGACTTTAGTGTCCCAGGGGACAGCAACAGGCAGAAGCAATGTCTACATCAGGAACCAAGGATAGACTGGACTTGATGAGGAAAGGCAAAACTCAATGCTTTACAAACAAACACTATCCCTACCGAAGACAATGTCCTGAGGACTCCTACTAAAAGATTTCTAAAAGCTACTGTTGGCCACCTGTGTTCTCTAAGCTCAAACCCACTTTCGTCTGGACTCTATATACTATGAGAAAAGTGTAAGGATGTCTTTTGAGAGATTATTTTGTTCCAGTTATAACTGCATAATAAATAATCACTTGTAAAAGCTGATTAAGTCTTGCTGATTAGTTGATAGCAACTGATAATCATGGTGGGGGGGAGCCCACCAGTTAGGGGGCTCTTAAGCTATAGCATTAGAAAGATAAGTCTTCTCGTTCCACCCCACTCCGTGCCCTGAGGGCTAAACCTAGAACCCTAAGGGGAAATACAACAGCAGGGCTTTGAGGATGCCACTTGCCAAGGGCCAGTAGGAAAAGAAGCTTTAGATATGGACTATAATCACATAAGCCAAGGAGGGCAAGAAAAAAAAAGATCCCACATACACCAAAACATTCATAGCCCCACTTTCCGTGGCAGCAAAGAACTGGTAACAAAGTAATTGTCCACTGATTGTGAATGGCTTCAAAAATTGTGAGACAAATGGAATGGAAAGCGCTATAAATAACAACAAACATGAACAATTCTAAGAAGCATTACAAGACATAGCAATGGATTCAAAGTGAATTAAGCAGAACCAGAAAATAATATACACAATGACTACAACATCAATACAATGAACCAAAGAGAAAAAAGAAATTGAATGCTGTGTAATTGTGATCAAACAACCCCAGAGAAGGATTGAGAAAATGCACCTCTCTCCCCTTACTGCCAAAGTGGAGGACTAAGGGTACGGAATATTGAATATACTCTTGGTTAGTTTTACTGAACTGCTTTGTTTCTGGGTTGTTGTTTTTTAAAACTTTTGATATAAAAGGGAAGTATCACTTGGTAGGAGAGGGGAGAGGGATATGTCCAGAAGTGAATGTGATATTTTAAAATAAGATTTTTAAATTTAAAATAAAACAATACACCATATGTTGATTTATTTTATGTGACTATGCTTGTTTATTTTGAAGCTTGTATCTTTATTTGGGAAAAGAATTGGGAGGAGAAAGCTGGAGATACCATTGCAAAAAAAAAAAGAATAAAAGAAACAAAGAGTCATTGAAGTATTTTTTAAATGCACAAAAGAGAACAGAAGGGAAGTTCAGAAGAAAACAGACAAGCAGGACAGCTTTGAAACTTATATATTGAACTTATTCAAATTTAAAATGAGCTGTGTGTAGAGATCCATGATTTCCCCATATAAAATCCTCTTTTTTATTTTAAATTATATATGGAAATGTTCTCTCTTTTTGGTGTTTGTTAAATTAAAAATTTTTTAATGTTTCATTTAAAATAAGGTAATATAAATGCCTATATAGCCCCCAACAAGGTGGAAGACAGAAAGGTACTATATATAACAAAATATTCATAGCAGCACTTTTGTGGTAGAAAAAATTGGAAGCAAAGTAGACATATATCAATTGGAGAATGACTAAACAAATAATGGAATATTATTGAACCATGAGAAAGAAATAATATAAGGAATTCATGGGAAGACTTGTTTGATCTGGTACAGAATAAAGTAAGCAGAACCAGGAGAAAAATATATATGATAACCATATTTTATGCAAATGAAGACAACATTAAAAGACAGCTAAACTCAGATGAATTGCATTGACCAACCTTTGTCCTGGAGGAAAAAAATAATGAAATGTGCTTTCCTCCTTTTGCTAGAGGTGGGGGGCTACTGGTACAGAATATTGAATAAACTGTCAAGTACTAGCTGTATTTGCTTGGTTAGTTGTTTTTTGCTTATCTGTTTTTTCTTTGTTCTGTAACCTATACCCAGGCCATACCTTCTCATCTCTTTTGATTTTTTATTTACCAAAGAAATCGAGGAGATGCCCATCAATTAGGGAATGACTAAATAAGTTATGGTATGTAAATGAGATGGAATACTATTGTGCTATAAGAAATGATGAATGGGATAGTTTAAAAAAAAACCTGGGAAGACCTATATGAATTGATGAAAAGTGATGTAGGCAAAAGTAGAACAATTTACACAGCAATAGCAATATCGTAAGGATAATCAGCTGTGAAAGACTTAGTAACTCTGATCAATGATCCTCAATAATTCCAAAGGACTTATGATGAAAAATGCTATCTACCTCCAGATAGAGAACTGATAGACTCAGAGTACAGATTTAAGCATAAATTTTTTCTCTTTTTCCTTTTTGGAACATGGCCAATGTGGAAATACATTTTACATGACTTCATATGTATAATGCATATTGTATATCTTGCCTTCTCTATGGGTGGGGGAAGGGTGGAGGGAGGGAGAGAACTTAGAATTGAAAATAAAATAAAATTGAATTCTATAAAGTGAATTATTATTTACATTTGGTCCCAGGGAGATGATGCTTCAGGGACAAAGAGAGCTGCTCTTGTGCCCTTCCCTGAGTCTCTGGGAGGGGGTGTTTTCAATCAATCATTTAATAAGCATTTATTAGAACTTCCTAACAAGAAGAGTGCCTTAATCCAGGGCCACCCAGCTCCCACATACCTACTCCAGCAAACCCTGGAAGTTTGCACCTGGCCAAGTAATGATCAAGAAATCTAATAAGAAACTACATTACATGACCTCTTCCATTGCATGACAAAGTCATTCAGAAGCTCAGAGGCAATAGGAAAGGAGTCCCTCAAGTAAAGGAAGTGCCATCAGGGCCAAAGATAGGACATGTATAGTCTTCAAGTATCTGTGTCCAGAGGCAGCAGGAGTAGAGGCATCTACTGAAAAAGGTCCAGGGAGAATGAAGTATCTTTGAAGAGAAAGGAGTAAACCCTACTCAACAAATGAATCCCTGAAAACTAGAATAGAACAAAAAGAAATCAATGACTCTGTGAAACAGCCAGAAATATTAGAATGAAATCATGAGATTTGGATTGATCTATGGCTAGAGGAAGACTTCATGGCTAAACAAGTGATAGGATTACACAAGATAAAACAGAAAATTTTTACTATACAACATGTAAAAGTTTTTGCACTAACAAATCTAATATGGTCAAAACGAGAAGGGCAAGGGGAAAAATATTTGCAGCAAATTTCTCTGATAAAGGTCTCATATACAAGATATGGAAGGAACTGATTCACATTTATGACACTAAGAACCATTCCCTAATAAATAGTCAAAGGAAACAAATAGGCAGTTTTCAAAGGAAAAAAAAAAACAAGCTATCAACAGCCATATAAAAATGTTCTAAATCACTAATAACCAGAATGCATATTAAAGTGAGTTTGAGGTTCCACTTCACACCCATAAAATGGGCAAAAGTGACAAAAGATGAAAATTACAAATGTCAAAGGGGCTGTGGGAAAACAGATAAACTAATGCACTGTTGGAGGAAATGTGAATTGGTCCAACCATTCGGGAAAATAGCTATGCTCCAAAAGTTACTAAACTGTGCATACTCTTGGACCCAGCTATACCACTATTAGCAAAGGAAAAAAATGGGAAATTTAGGAAAATTTAGGAAAAATAGGAAAATTACCTATAAGTACAAAAATATTTATAGAAGCTTTTCTCATGGTGGCCAAAAATTAAAGGAGCATCCTCCTATTGGGGAATGGCTGAACAAATTGTGGCATATATGCACAGAATGCAGTAGAATATTATTGTGACATGAGAAATGATGAAATAGTTTCAGAGGAAACTGAAAAGACCTCTATGAACTGATATAGATTGAAGTGAGCAGAACTAGGAGGACAATTTATACAACAACAATATTATAGAGAAAAACATCTTCAAAAAACTTTAGAATTCTGATCAATGCAATGATTAAGTCCAAAAGAATGAAGAAGAAACATAACACTCACCTCTAATCAATTTAAAATGCACTAAGAGACACATTTATGAACAATGTGGAAGTTTGTTTTTTGGGAGTATGCAAATATGTATTGAGCGCTTTATTTTTCAAACTCTTTTCCTAATTTGCTCCATGGAGGGAGAGTAGTGAGAGGAATAGATTAATAAAATTTAAAAAATCAAAAATAAGGAATGACTCTGAGAGAGGGAGGAGAAAGAATACAGGGGAAAATTTGGGCATTGTAAAAAAGAAAACATCAATAAATTTTTATTTTAAAAAATGAACAAAATATGGCAGCTGTTATAAAAACTACTGATCTGGAAAATAGGTCAAGGAGAAATAATTTAAGAATAATTGGACTCCCCAAAAACCATAATTTTAAAAAAGCCTGGACACTATATATCTAAGTAAAAAATGCAAACTACCCAGATCTGTCAGAACCAGAGGCCAAGGTAAAGAGAGAAAGAATCCAACAATCACCTTCTGAAAGAAACCTTAAAAGGAAACATCCCAGGAATATTACAGCCAAAATCTAGAACTTCCATGTCAAAGAAAAAAAAATACAGCAAGCATCCAGAAAAGAGTTCAAATACACATAAGACCTAGCAGCTTCTTCTAAAAACCAGAGTATATCTTGGAATACAATATTCCAAAAGGCAGAAGTTTAGAATGAAGAGTAAGTTACCCTGAAAAGCTAATCATAATCCTATAGGAGGAAATGGACCTTTAATGGAATAGAAGACTTTCAAGCATTCCTGATGAAAAAAAACAGAGCTGAACAGGAACTTTGAAATATAAACACAAGAGTCCAGAGCAACCTAGAAAATTACATTTATTTGGGCAATTGGAAGAAGGTCTATGATGGTGTGCTAATACTGTAATGGAATTATTGTTGTTCAGTCATTTTTCAGTCATGTCTGACTGAAAACCCCATTTGGAGTTTTCTTGTCAAAGATACTGGAGTAGTTTGCCATTTCCTTCTCCAGGTCAGTTGACAGATGAGGAAACCGAGCAAACAGGGTGAAGTGACTGACTTGCTCAGGGTCACACAGCTAGTAAGTGTCTGAGGCAGGATTTGAACTCAGGAAGATGAGTCTCCCTGACTCCGAGCCCAGTGCTCTATCCAGCGCACTACCTAGCTGCCCCAGGAGTTTCTATAGACGAGTGTCTCTTTAGAACTTTGAAGTCAATGAGAGATAAGGAAGAAAAAATTGGAAAGAGAATTATTAAGAGTTTGGCACAAATGATATAAAACTTTGCTCATTCAAATGGTTCCTTGAAAATTAGAATGAATCAAATAGAAGTTAGTGACTGTGAGTTAGAAAATAAAAAACTTAATGTTTTCAAAGAGTATGAAAGAGGAACAGAGGTCCTGGGAGTGGACTAGTTCTGTACTGAGGGTTTGAAGAGGAAAAAGAGAGAGAAGATAAAATGAAGAACGTATTAGTTTACAAAGGAGAACTTGCTACTTTTCATAATTGGGGTTCCCGAGAATACACAAACATAGAGAAAAGGGGAGAAGTGGGCATCAAGTAAACCTCACTCCTTTCTGAATGGACAAAAGAGAATTTTTTCTTTAAAAACCATTTTGGTGTAGAAATACATCAGACACAACAGGGAAATAAGTGGGACTAGAGAGGGGTGGGGATTAAGAGGAACATTATACCAGGTAGGGAATAACTGAAAACAAAATAAACTTCCTGATCCTGAAAGGGAGGTTAAAAGGGGTTGAGGGTAGAGAAGAAAACAAAAGAGCCAGAATGTAAAGGGATGCCTTAGATTTCCTTTTAGACTCCTGAGAAATTGTGGTATGATAATATAAGGGCATCACATATACCCTTACATTATATGATAATTGTGGTGTGATAATATAAGGGCATCACAAGAAATGACAGCAAAGATGATTGCAGAAAATACTGGGTCAGGTGAACTAATGCAGAGTGAAGTGAGCGGAATCAGGAGAACAATTTATACATGGACAATATTGTAAAGAAAAAGAACTTTGAAAGATTTAAGAACTCTCTGATCAAAGCAATGACCAGCAACGTCTACAGGAACCTATGATGAAGCATGTTACCCACCGCATGACAGAGAGGCAACTGTCACAAAATACAGAGACGTATATTTTTTGATATGGCCACTGTGTGCATGTGTTTTGCTTGGCTTATTTTGTTACACGGAATTTTTTTTCTTTCCTTTCTCCTGGTTAATGAGGGAGGGAAAGTGAAAGGGAGAAAGTTAACAATAGTGATGCCCAAAAAGGAGGTCAAATTAAGTTTTTTTTTTTTAAAAGGCACATTAGAGTTCAGAATAATTTTTAAATAAGCATTTATTCCATGCTTACAATGTGCCACATCTTGTGCTGAAAGCATAGGAAAGAAAAAGAAAAAACAGAAACAGTCCCTCAATGAGCTTACAATTTAATTGGGGTGGGTGGAATTTCTAAATCTGAACATACAAGATATATACCAAGTAGTTGGAAGGTAACCTTAGAGGGGATGGTACTCACAACTGGGGGTACAAAGAAAGGCTTCTTGGAGGAAATGGTGCTTACGTTGTTTACAGGAAGCCAGGGATTCTGAACTAGAAATTAGTAGGCATGGTGCCTGAAATGAAAGCATTATAGGCATAGTGCAAAGGTGGAAGTGTGCGCATGAGGAACAGCAAAAAGTCCGGTCAGAGTCAAGTACCTACTATGTGCCACGTGCTATGCTAAGCATTGGAGATACAAAGGCATGACAAACCTTGCCCTCAAGAAGGTTAAAATCGAATGGGGGGCATACCACATAAAAAGAAGTTGAAAAGGGGGAGGGGAAGAAATGATGAAGTTCATGCAGCCCAGATGGGAAATGATCTGAAGATATAGGAGTTAATTTCATTTTGCAGAATGATGACTTTCCAAAGATTATGAAGTCCAAGAAAGGAGAGTGGGAAATGATGAGGAGAATCCCCTGACTTCCAGCTTTAAATGGAGGAGGATCAGGGAGGAACTCCCAGTTGTCTACCTCCCACCCTCTCCAGCAAGATGGAGGATGGATTCCAGAGACAGTGGGTGCTTGAGGAGGTGTGAGTTTCTTAATTCATTTCGTCTTACAGAATGGTGAGTTACTGGAGATGATGGAGTCCAGGAAAGCAGCCACTGGGAAATTAAGCCAGTGTGACTGGATTGGAAAGAGATAGCATGTAAGAAGACTAGGAAAATAGGAAGGGACTGAGTTGTAAAAAGCTTTAAAGGGAAAACAACAGATTCCTTTTTGATCTTGGAAGAAATAGGGAATCATTGGATTTATTAAGAAAGGGAGGTCAATTAGAAGGCTGTTGCAACAGACCAGAGAGGAGTGATGAGGGCTTGAACCAGTGCCTGGCACATAGTAGTGTTTAATAAATGTTTATTGACTGACTGAACCAGAGTGATTGCTGTGTGAGTGAAGAAAAGGAGACATATGTGACAGATGTCACAGAGAAAGAAATTGCAAGTTTTGGCAACTGATGAGGACATGTGGGGATCACTGAGAGTGAGGAATTGAAAACGAATGTTTGAAATGAATGAAAATGCATTTATTAAATGCTTGCTATGTGCCAAACATCTCTCATATGTCCCCTTCTCTCCACTCACACATCTGTCATCCTGGTATAGACCCTCATCACTTCACACCTGGACTATTGCAATAGCCTCCTAGTGGGTTTCCCTGCCTCAAGTCTCTCTCTACTCCAGTCCATGCTCTCTAAAGAGTAGATATGACCATATTGCCTCCCTTTTCCCCTACCACTACCATTCAACAAATTCCAGTTGCTCCTCATGGCTTGTTATCGTTATTCAGCTGGGTCTGACTCTGCGACCCCATTTAGGGTTTTCTTGGCAAAGATAGTGGAGTGGTTTGCCATTTCCTTCTCCAGTTCATTTTAAAGATGAAGAAACTGAGGCAAAGAGAGTTAAGTGACTTGCCCAGGGTCACACAACTAGTAAGTGTCTAGGAAGGATTTAAACATAGGAAGATGAATCCCCCTGATTCCAAGCCCAGTGCTCTATCCATTGTGCCACCTAGCTGCCAACCCTATTATTTCCAGGATCAAATTTAAAATCCTGTCTTATCTTTCCCTTTCCAATCTTTTTGCCCTTCTGTATACATATTCTTCCATCCAGTAACACTCACATCTCCTGACTGAGCATTTTCACTGGCTGCCTGCCATGCCTGTAACTCACTCTGGGCTCTGCTCCAGAATTTCCAAACTTTTTTCTCCACTTTGCCCCCTGACCAATACCATCCCTCCCCTCTACTCCCCCAATATTTCAGCTTCCTGTTTTCTTTTATTTGTTGTCTTCTCTCCCCCATTAGAATGCAAGCTCCATGAGGGCAGGGATTGTCTTTCAGTTCCTGGTGAAAGTTTAATAAATGCTAGATGACTTAACTTTGAAGGGACTATTGCAATCGTCCAGGTTAAAGTGATGAGTTCCTGACTTTGAAAGGGTCGGGCTAGGGCATTGCTGGGGTATCTTGCAATGCTAAATCTGTGATTCTGTAAAATTAACTCTTGGAATTCAAGTCTCTCTTACATGGCATGATTCATCTAAAGCAGAGCAATACCCTGTCAGACCCTGGGGAGTGGCAGGGAGGGGTGGGGAAGGGAAGAGGAACAGTCCCTAACCTTGGGGATAGAAGGGGGATGGAACAAATACAGAGTTATACTCTGCAATATTACATGATAAATGCATCAGAAATGGGCAAAGTATTCCATGGGATTCCAGACAAATTATTCCAAATTATTCCAGACAAATTATTCCAGACTAGAAGGGAAGGTAATCTCTGGGGTGTGAGATGTCTTGGGGAAATTGTTTTTGTTTTGTTTTGTTTTGTTTTGGTGGGGTTTTTGATGGTTTTTTTTTTTTAAGTAGAGGATGAGGAGGAGCGTTGCCTACAATAAACAATTTGATTGTAAAATGTATTATAAAATTCATGAGCCCATGAGAGTTATGCTTATATTGATTTATCAATAAAGATCTAAAATAATTAGTACCACCTGGTCATGAGAAGTATCATGATTTAAAGCACTGAACTGCACAGGGCCAAAATGACTATCTAAATTTGGATTACTAATGAAATCATCGGCGTTATAATTTGGTGCCTCATACAGACCCAATCGGGCTTGCCAGGTTGACTGAAAGAGCCCCCTCATTGGTGTCCTTCCATCTAGCCCTTCCCTGCTCCCATCCATCCTTCAAACAGCTGCCAAATTGATATTTCTAAAGAGTGAACCTAACCATGTTATTCCTTTCCTCTCCAATGCCTTTAGGCAAATACAGCGCCCTCTGTTCTCCATCGAAAACTCTTCACAATTTGGTTACAGGCTATCTTTCCAGACTGATTACACAATTCTGTTCCTCATGTACTAAAAGCCCCAGCCACAACTTGCTGTTTCACATACATGACATCCACGGGTTGTCTCCCTTGCCTGGAATTCTCTCTCTTTACCTCCACCTCTTGAGCCCCTCAAGAACTACCTCCTAGAGGATATCTTCTCTGGTTCCCCTACTTGTTAACCTACTCCAAATCACTGTTTACGTATTTTGTAAATAGCCTGTATTTATCCATCTGTGAACACATTGCCTTCTCCTAGTAAAATATAAGCCCCGTGAGAACAGGAACTGTCTTACTTTTGTATGACTATCTCCAGCACTTAGAACAGTACCTGACACATAGCAGGCTCTTAATACACACTTATTGATTAGTCACTGACACTACAAATACAAAAATACAATCCTTGCCTCATGGAGCTTACAAATTGGGACATGTCCACAAATAGCTATAATGCAGGGTAAATTATGATCAGGGTAAGGTAGAGATACAAAGAGTTAAGAAAAATTTAGGTGGGAGAAAATTTACAGCTGGGAGGCTTGGGGAGGAGGCGGTGCCTGAACTGAATATTGAGGGAAAAGAAGGCTTTTGACAGGCTTGAGATGAAGAAGGAATGCATTCCAGCCTTGGAAGAGAGATTACAGTCAGACGCAAAGAGGCAGACTATAGCGGATAGAGTTTGGAGACTAGCTCCTGGTCCAGGCTGGTTAGAATACATTTACATAAAATTAGTTATGTAAACAAATGTAATGGTAGCAATACATAATTTCAAATAAAGTATGGAATGAAATAACTCCATCAAAGAAGCCATATAAAAAGTAGTAACAATTATGAGAGGCAGTGTGGCGTAATAAATAGGTCAAGAGGACCTGGGTTTCAAGATGTGCTTTTCACACATACAGATTGTGTGACCCTGGGCAAGTCAAAATGTCTCAGGGATCTAGTAATTACCTGTAAATTGCAGTGAGAAGAGGCAGGTCTGTATCGACAGGAGGGATTTCCTCACTTTGGAACTCCCTATATCAATGAACTCACAGGTTTACTCTCTATCCTAAAAGTGGTCACTCTGATTAGTATTTTTAAAAATTCACTAATTTGTGACCTATTATTGATTATGGTCTTCTGTATCTTTCAATAAAGTAGCTTTAAAAATTCATATGGGGGGGGCAGTTAGGTGGCACAGTGGATGGAACATCAGCCCCCTGGAATCAGGAAGACCTGAGTTCAAACCTGGCTTCAGACACTTACTAGCTGTGTGACCCTGGGCAAATCATTTAACCCCAATTGTCTCCAAAAAAAAATTCACTTGCTTGGCTAACTACATAAATTAGATTAACTGAATAATTAGTTATCCCCAAAATTATTATTTATGTTTGCCCTACTAGCCAGGACTTAACACGGGGTTTATTTGTTTTTTTAAATAATAAAGCATATTTAATCATAGTGTTCCCACTTTTAAAAATGTTAATATTTTAATGAGAGCAAAAAAGGATTTTGTGGCATTAAAAATAAAATAAAAATTTTAAATTATTTCTTTCACTTTTAATCTCTTTTTTAATGTCTATTTTTATGCATATTTCATAACACAACATACTGGTATAGTGGCACATGCAACTAATTTATCATTAAATATAATTTTTTACTGATAAGGAGGCACTGTCGAAATAGTTTGAAGAACACTGGTCATTGGCACGGAGAGAGAGTTTAAGCAACTAGCCCAAGGTCACACAGCTGGCATGTGTCAAGCCTGCTCCAAGACCGGCTGCCTCTTAACAACTCCTCATATTGAGCTGAAACCTGCCTCCTTGAAAGTTATGCTCTTCTCGCCCCTAACTTTGAAACAACAGAAAAGGAAAAAGTGTGTTTCCAAATCCAAATTTACTATTTCTGAGTTTTCAAGGATAGTAATCAAGATGTGATGGTGGCAAAGTGAAAAGAGCCTTGGACTTTGATTCAGGAAGGTCTAAATTCAAATCCTACCTTAGACACTTAACTGACCGTATGATCCTGGGCAAGTCATTTAACTTTTCTCATCCTCAGTTTTCTCACCTATAAAATGGGGATAATAACATCACTTGCTTCCCAAGGTTGTTGTAAGGATTAAATAAGGAAATAAATGTAAATTTAACTTTAAAGTGTTATGTAAATGCACTGTTGTGATGACAGTAATGATGATGATGATGATGATGATGATGATGACACCCTTACTCCATTTTAGGCCCTGTGGCCTAACTCCACCCCTCAGCCCAATTTAGGATTTTGTTCTGTGTTCTTTGTCATTTTCAGTGCTAGGCCAGGTGATTTGGAACCCTGACTTGAGTCGTGGTACCGCACAAGGCTGGATTCCAAGCCAGATATTGCAGCCAGTCCCGCAGGGAAACCCTCAGAAACCAGTATGCCTGAGACTTGAGCCCAAGGAGGGGCTTTGAACTTGGAACTTGGTGGAACTGTGCCCCAGGAACTGAGCTAAACTGAACTTAATCCCATCCCCTTCCCTAGAGACACCCTCAGGTGTTAGAAGATAAGTTTTATATGTTTGTTCTTGACATACCTTTGACGGAAATATTTCTTCTAAGAACTAATCTGTTAAGTGGCTAAATGGAACTGGGGACCCAATTTTAGGGGGACCTCTAAAATTAAGGGAACACGATTGATGGACACTGGAAGCAATGGCAGACACTAATGCCCTAAAACCCCCTTAAGAGTACTGGAGAAAATAATAATAAAAATAATAAAGGGGGGAGGGGCAGCTAGACGGCATAGTGGATACAGCACCAGCTCTGGAATCAGGAAGACCTGAGTTCAAATCTGGCCTCAGACACCTAACACTTCTTAGTTGTGTGACTCTGGGCAAGTCTCTTAACCTCAATTGCCTCACACACAAAAAAATAATAACAAAGAAGAGTTCTGGAGAATAAGGGAAAGGGATGAAATGTAACATACCTGGCCTTCAGGCAATATGGGGCCAGGGTATTTATTCATCAGTCCACTAATATGCTGTAACGACAACAGCTTGATCCCAAAGAAGAGATACGAAAAGATAGCTCCCCCAACTCTTTTTCAGAAGTGGGGGGCCATGGGTGTGGGACATTGTATATAATGTCAGACTTTTTTTAAATGAGATTGAGTTTTATGGAACATTTTTTCCTTCTTCATACTTTATTATAAAGGATGGCTCTCTTGAAAGGGGATGGGGGGAAGAATAAGGCTGGAAATAAAGGAGCTGTAATAACAGAAGACATCAATAGAAATGTATTTTTAAAGTTTTTTTTAAAGAAAACCTTTGGGCTACAATCAAAGTAAAACATGGAAAAATGGGTTGTTTATTAAAGGTAAGTTTAATCTCCAGTATGATAAGCATGATTCATGATGAAGAATTAAAGAATGTGTTGAAATCTTATGAATTCACTTCCAATCAACATGGTAGAGTAAACAGAAGCAAAACAACTTAATTCCCAAGAATGGCAAAGAGAATGATGATTAAGAAATAAGGAGAAAAACTACACTGAGTATTCTCAGCAAGAATGCACAGCAAAAAGTTCAGTCCTGGGTGGCAGCACTTTCAGCTGGAACATCCTTGGAGGGCTTTAGCCAGGAAGCCCCAGGGAAGTCAAGAACTCCCCAGGACCTCCAGGACCAGAAGACTGAGTGATTGACCCCATGGCCGTTAAGCACCCGAGGAGCTCTGAGCCAGGACCAGATGCGGGGAAGCGAGCTGGCAAAGAGGCAAAGCTCCTACTGAGAGGGTAGCAATTATTCAAACCTACCCACCCTAAACACTCTGAAAGTTTGAAGCCCTAGAAATAAGCCGCCCTAGATGGCCTCAAAGAGCTCAGCACTCCGTACCCCGAAGACAGAGACGATTCTTCGACCTGCCAGCCCCTGATTTTAACTGTGTAAATCTTGACGTTCCAAGTGTTTCTTGGAAATAGAATATGGCAGAATTCTGCATTATAATCCAGTCTGCTATCCTTTTCAACTCCAAGGAAACTCAAAAAGTCAGGGGTAGTTATCATGATTTCAGACAAGGCAACAGCAAAAATAGATATGATTGAAAGAAATAAACAGGGAAATAATTTTTTGCTTAAAGGTATCATAGGCAATGAATTAATACCAATACTTAATATTTATGCATCAAATGACATAGCATGTAAATACTTAAAGGAACAGTTATTCTAGTTTTTAGGGAGAAATAGACAGTAAATTTATAATAGTTGAGGGGATTCAATGTACTTCTTTTATTCTTAAGTAAATCTAACAAAAAGATAAATAAGAAAGAAGTAAGGACCTGAATAGAATTTTTAAAAAGTTAGATATGATAGATCTCTGGTATTTACTGAATAGGGATAAGAGTGTATAAATTTCTCATCTATTCATGGCACCTTTATAAAAACTGACCATATATTAAAGCCAAAAAATATCCCCACAAATGGATGCAAAATATACTGTATACAGTATAAAATACTGGGAGTATACCTGCCAAGACAAACCAAGGAACTACAGGAACATAATTATAAAACATTTTTATACAAATAAAGTCAGATTTAATTGGAGAAATATTAATTGTTCATGGGTGGGCAGAGCCAATATAATAAAAATGACAATTCTACCTAATTTACTTGTTCAATGCCATCCCAATTACAGATTACAAGGAAAATAAAATTTCTATTAAATAAAGGGCCTTTGCAAAGGAGTCCTACCAAACTCCTTTTATGAAACAAATATGGTGTTGATACCTAAACCAGTAAGACCAAAAACAGAGAAAGAAAATTATAGACTAATTTCATTAAAAAATACGAACGCAAAAATTCTAAAAAAAAATATTAGCCAGGGAGATTACAATAATATATCACAAAGATTATACATGGTTGCCAAGTAGGATTTATACCAGGAATGCAAGGATGGCTTAACAGAAGGAAAACTATTAACATAATCGATTATATCAATAACAAAAGTAACAAAACCATATGATTACATCAATAGATGCAGACAAAACTTTTGACAAAATACAACACTCATTACTATTTTAAAAAAACACCTGAAAGCATAGGTATAAATAGATTTTTCCTTAAAATTATAAGAAACATCTACTTAAAGCCATCAGTAAGCATTATTTATAATGGGGATAAGTTAGAAGCCTTCCCAAAAAGATCAGGAGTGAAACAAGGATGCCTATTTTCATAAAATTTATTTGATATTGTATTAAAAATGCTAGCAATAGCAATAAAAGAAGAAAAAGAAATCAAAGGAGTCAGAATGGGCAATGAATTAATAAAACTATCTCTTTCTGCAGGTGATATGATGGTATATTTGAGAAATCTAGAGACTCAACTAAAAGCTTAGTTAAAATAATAATTTTAGCAAAGTCACAGGATATAAAATAAGCCCACATAAATCATAAGCATCTCTGTATACCACTAACAAAACTCTGCAAGAAGAGATAGTAAGAGATACTCCATTTAAAATAACTGTAGACAGTATAAAATACCTGGGAGTATACCTGCCAAGACAAACCCAGGAACTACATGAACATAATTATAAAACACTTTTTATACAAATAAAGTCAGATTTAATTGGAGAAATATTAATTGTTCATGGGTAGGCAGATATAATAAATGTAATAATAATATAATAAATGACAATATAATAAAATATAATAAAAATGACAATTCTACCTAATTTACTTGTCCAATGCCATCCCAATTACAGATTACAAAAAATATATATTTTACTGAGGTAAAAAAATTTACAAAATTCATTTGGAATCACAAAAGTTCAAGAATATCAAAGGAACTAATAGAAAAAACATAAAGGAAGGAGATGTAGCCACACAGATCTTAAAATATAAGGTGATAATTATCAAGTGGTGGCTAAGTAGTGGCTAAGAAATAGAAAGGTGGATCAGTGGGACAGAACAGACATACAATACAAGGGAGTAAATGATTATAGTAATCTTGTGTTTGACAAATTTAAAGATTTAAGCTTTTGGAATAAGAATACACTATTTGATAAACATTGTTGGGAAACTGGAAAAGTTCGGCAGAAATGGGGTATAGACAAATATCTTACACCATTTACCATGATAAGGTCAAAATGGATACATGACCTAGATATAAAGGGAGATATCATAAGAAAATTGGAAAAATATGGAACACATTACCTAACAGACTTATGGATAGGACAAAAACTTATGAATAAACAAGACATATAGAGCATTGTGAGATATAAAATGGATAATTTTGATCACATTAAATTAAAAGGGTTTTGTACAAATAAAACCAATATAGCCAAGATTAAAAGGAAAGAAGAAAATTGGGAGGGGGATTTTATTGACAGTTTCTCAGATAAAGGTCTCATATTTTAAAGATATAGAGAATTTTGTCAAATTTTAATAAGTCATTCCCCAACTGATAAGTGGTCAAAGAATAGGAACAGGCAGTTTTTTTTTTATGAAGAAATCAAAATTATATATAGTCATATGAAAAAATGCTCTAAATTATTGATTAGAAAAATGCAAATTAGAACAACTTTGAGATATCATCTCACACCTATCAGATTGGCTAAAATGATAGAAAAAAAGAAAATAACAAATGTTGGAGGGGATATGAAAAAATTGGTACACTAATACACTATTGGTAGAACTGTGAACTGATCTAACCATTTAGAGAACAATGTGGAATTATGCCCAGAGTTACAAAACTGTGTATACCCTTTGACCCAGCAATACCACTATTAAGTCTGTTTCCCAAGGCGATCAGAGAAAAAGGAAAAGAACTGATATGTTCTAAAATATTTATAGCAGCTCTCTTTGTGGTGACAAAAAACTGGAAATTGAGAGGATGCCCATCAATGGGGGATGGCTAAACAAGTTGTAGCATATGATTGTAATGGAATATTACTGTGCTGTAAAAAAATGATGAGCTAGTTAATTTTAGAAAAAATGAAAAGGTTTGCATGAAATAATGAAAAATGAAATGAGCAGAACCAAGAGAATGTTGTGTACAGTAACAACAATATTATTCAAAGAACAACGGTGAACAGTCAAGTTATTCTGAGTACTATAAGTACTCAAATAAACTACAAAGGGCCTATGAAGTAAGATGCTATCCACCTCCAGAAAAAGAACTGATAAATAGAAGTAAGCATAGTATGATTTTACATATATTTAAATCTGTGTTAAATGGTGGCCTTCTCTAGTGCAGGGGAGAGGGGGAGGGAGACAGTTAAAATGTAACAAAAAAAATTAAATTAAATTAAAAAAATAAAGGGCTTTTGAAGAAAGGATTAAAAATTAATTGGCAAATAAATAATTTAATCCTAAAGAACTGGTGGGTTAAAAAACAAATAATAAAAACAATAGAGAATTTCTTCAAAGAAAATTACAACAATGAGACAATATACTAAAACGTCTGGGGTAAGGCAAACCAGTCCTTAGGGGAAATTTTATATTGCTAAACAAATCAAAAAAAGAGAAAAAAGAGAGTAATAAATTAGATATGTAACTTTAAAAAAAAACTAAAAAAAGCAACACATCAAAAATTTCCAACTAACTCATGATGAAAAATGCTGTCCACATTCAAAGAAAGAACTAGTGGAGTTTGAATGCAGATTAAAGGACAATATTTTTCACTTTCTTTATTTTTTCATGGTTTTTTTTTGGGTCTGTGCCTTCTTTCACAACATGACAAATATGGAAATATGTTTGGCATAATTACACATGTATGACCTCTATCAAAATGCTTACCATTTCAGGGAGGGGAGTTGAGGAGGAAGAGAGAGAATTTGGACCTCAAAATTTTTAAAAATGAATGTTTAAAATTATCTTTACATGTAATTGGGAAAAAATAAAATATTATTTAAAAAAAACTTTCAACTAAATGCCAAAGCAGAAATTTTGTTTTGTTATATGAGATAACTATTCGAGAGAGGAAAGGTAGAGGGATACTAAGAGATATTTTGGTGATATTAGAAAAAAAGATGCCAATAAAAGTTTGTACACAATAAAACTAGGGGCTGATTATTTTTTTGGTGGGGGGAGAGGATTAAGGAGTGGTAAACAGCCTGAGGTGGCCCAGGGACAACAGAGAAAGGGGCTAGATGGGATTAGGGAGTGGTAAATAACCTGGGGTGTAAGGGCTGATTTTTTAAAAACTAATAAAAATTTAAAAGCAGCTAGCTAATCTGATTTTTTTAAAAGACTGGAAAACCAAATTGCCAATATCAAAAGCAACAACAAAAAATTCACAACAAATAAAAATTAAATAAAGAAATTATCAGAATTCATTTTTGCTAAATCAATGGATAACTTAGAGGAAATAGGTAAATACTTAAATAAATCGAACAAAATATAGAAAATGTAAATAATTCTCAGAAATATAAATTAAACAAACTATAAAGAAACTCCCAAAGGAAAAAACCTAAGGTCAGATAGTGAATTCTATCAAGCATCCAAAGAACAATTAATTTTTAAAATATTATATAAACTGCTTGCAAAAAATAGAAAAATAAGAATTTTACCAAACTCCTTCTAATATATAAAATTGTCTTGATAGCTAAGCCAAGGAGAGACAAAGTAAAGAAAGAAAACTAACAATCAATTTTCCTAATGAATATTGATGCAAAAATATTAAACAAAATCTTAGCACAGAGGCCACCACAACATCATGTCAAAAGATCACACAATGTGACCAGGTTGAATTTGTACCAGGAATGAATAGTTGGTTCAACATAAGGAAAACTATAAACATAACAGGTTATTAATAACAATAACAATAAAAACCATATAGTTAAATCAACAGATGCTGAAAAGGTTTTTGACAAAATACAACACCTTAACATGCCAAATGACATTTAATCTAAAACCAAGGACCAACATTTTGCGTAATGGAGAAATGGTAGAGGCCTTTCCAATAATAACAAAGATAGAGTAAGGATGTCTATTATTACTACTATTATTTAATATAGTGTTAAAAATGCTAGCCATAACAACAATACAAAAAAAAGAAATTGAAGGAATAAGTATAGACAAAGAAAAAACAAAGCTATCATAACTACCACATCATAAACAAATTAGAGGAGCAGGGGGGGAAATGCAAGTATGCAAATATGCATATGTATAGGCAAGTATGAATTGGGAAATAATTCATTAAACATGAGAAAGAGAGGATCACAGAAGATGAAACAGACACTTGTTTACATAAAATTGAAAAGTTTTTATGCAAAATCAATGCAGTTCAAATTAGAAAGGCAGCAATCAATTTGGGAAAATATCTTTGTCGTAAGTTTCTCTGATAAAGTTCTCATTTCCAAGATGTATGAGGAACTGATCCAAATTTATAAGGATGAGAGTCATTTCCTAATAGACAAATGGTCAAAGGATATGAATGGGCAGTTTTCAAAGGAAAAAAAATCAAGCTAACAATAGCCATATTAAAAATGTTCCAAAATCACTAATGATTACAGAAATGCAAATTAAAATAACCCTGAGCTTCTATATCATGCCCATCAAAATTACAAAGATAACAAAAAAAGGAAAATGATAATTTTTAGAGGTGCTGTGAGAAGACATGCAAACTAATGCACTCTTGATGGAGCTATCTATTGGTCACTATACCAATTCTTGAAAGCAATTTAGAAGTACAGTATACCCAAAAAGTCACTAAACTCTGTGTACCTTTTGGCCCAGAAATATCACTACTATGCATATACTCCATAGAAATCAAAGAGGAAAAAGGGTCTATATGTACAAAAATACTTATATTAGCTTTTTGTAGAAAAATTAGGGGGTTCCCATCAGTTGGGAAATGGCTAAATATAGTACATGAATATTATGCATTGTGAGAAATGAAAGGGATAGTTGCAAGGAAACAAGGAAAAAATTGAATGAACAAATGTAGAGTAAGATGGTCAGAACCAAATACGTTTAATAGGAATGTATATATATAGCCTATATCAGATTGCGTTCCATCTTGGGGAGGGAGGTGAGGAGGGAAAGGGAGAAAAATTTAAAACTCAAAAGCTTATGGAAGTGATTGTTGATAAATTAAAATAAATTAATAAAAAAATGGAAAAAATGATCAGAACCAGGAAAATACCTTATACATTATAAAAATAAGCAGCTTTGAAAGACTTAAGAACTATGATCAATGCAATCATCAATCAAAATTCCAGAAGATCATTGATAAACCGTGCTATCCTCCTCTTGACAGAGGATTCCAGATGCAGAATAAAACTGTTTTTGAACATGGTCAATGTGGGAATTTGTTTTGCTTGACCCTTTGTATTTGTCACAAGGGGTTTTTTTTCCCCAATGAGGTGAAGAAATATAGGAAGGGTGACCCCAGGCAAGTCACTTAACCCTAATTGCCTCTCCAAAAAAAGCTATATACATATATGTGTGTGTGTGTGTGTGCGTGTGTGTGTGCGTGTGAGTGTGTATATGAAGGAAAGAAAATAAGTGCCTATTAATTGAAAAAAATTAATTAAAAAATTTAAATGAGTTGCTCATTCTTCCAAAAAAAAAAAAGCAGTGTATAACAAAGATTCATGGTTTCATGTACTCATCTGCCCGATATTGTATGTGAAAGATGCTCATTTTATTTGGTTTGTAAGTTCAGAATTTTTTAAAAATTTTCATTTTATGAACTGAATGCCAAATGCTATAAAAGAAGCGATTATAGCAAAAGGAAATACTAATAGTGGCTTTTAAAAAAAGATATAAATAGTTGTAAAATTTATTCCATGTCAAAAATTTATTTTTTTTAAATTAATGTCTTTCCTGAGTCTGGGAATCTTTCGCCATCAGTCGGCAAACTGATGTGTGATTTTGGGCAAGTCATTCCCCTCTGTAATACGGGCATCAGGCTCCCCCTCTGTAAAATGAGATTGAACTAGGTAGCTCTAAAGTTCTTCCAGTTCTAAACCTCTCATACTTTGCTCCCATAAAAGACAACCTAGTATAATGGAAAGAGTCAGGAAGACTTGCATTCCAATCTTGCTTCTGACCTTACCTTAATCAAATCACTCAACTTTTGTGGGTCTCAGTTTCCTCACCCATAAAATGGGATAATGACATTTATAATACTCTCAGGTTGTTTCAAGGCTCAAATATACAAAAGCAAAGTATTTTACAAACCTTAAGTATCATATAAACATCAGCCATTATGATGATGAGAAAAGTTCCCAAGGTTTTCAGAGGGTAACAAATCTTTTGTACGGATTCAGGCTTCCTCTGACTGAGGTGGTATTATAGGATCATCTATTTAGAGCTGGAAGGGATGTGCAGTCAGGAACCTGACTTTAACAATGGCAAGGACTTCACTCTAACCCTGACCCTCCTTTCTGGCTCCTCAGAAGGCCCTTTTTAAAGACAAAAAAAGAGTTCAAAGCAAAATTCAATAAGTCCCTGGTGCAAAGGACTTGTCTCGCCTCCACCATTCTGATTCCTTGGAAACAGTTGCCAGGTTTCAAGGGAAAGAGTAATAGACCCGTTAGATTCCTGTCTTAACAAAGGTCATGTCTCAGCTAAGGCGTGGCCAGCAGGTTCCACCACCCCTGGGATCTTCTGGCCCTCTGCCCACAGCCTTGACTGAGAGACGGATGTCCGAGTTCTAAAATTCTATGACTTCGAGTGACCTCCTGGGCCTGGGAGTTTAGCTGAGTCCCTGATAAGTTTTCTGAGTCTAAGTCACATCCTTTGTCCACCCAGTGAGGGAAGCCAAAATAAGTAGACGCAGGAGTTTCCCACACTCAGCTGGCCTCCTGTCAAACAAAAGGACACATCCTGGACCAGACACAGAAGAGGTATTGCTCCTCCTCGGGGAGGTTGGGAAACCTTCCCTTCCTGCTGTAGGGAATTGTCTTCTACTTCAAAGGACGAGTGATGGTGGCTTGACGAGGAAAGTAACATGGCTTAGAGGATAAAGCAATGGATTTGGAGTCAGGAAGAGCTAGGTTCAAATCCTGCCTCAGATATTTACCAGCTCTATGGCCCTAGACAATCACTTAACCTCTGTGGACCTAAGTTTCCTCAACTGTAAAATTAAGGGGTTGGACACTGTGATCTCTGAGGTCCCTTATCACTCTGAATCTTACAGTCTAATAATCTCCTCGACTGCCAAAGGACCCCCCCTGTAGCCTGCTAGCACCTCATACTCAACGTATCCCAAAAAGAAATCATCACTAACATTTATATAGCACTTTAAGGTTTGCAAAGCACTTTACATCCTCACAACAACCCTGTGAGATCAGTACAGTTATTATCTACATTTTACAGATGGAAACTGATCTTAAGAGAAGTTAAGTAATTTGCTCAATGTTACACAGTAAGAATCTGAGCTGGAATTCAAACCCAGGTCTTCCTGACTCCAAGCCCAGGGCTCCATCCAATGTAACATGTAGCTGCCTCTCAAAAATGCATATTATATTTTCCCCAACATCTGTCCCTCCTCATAACTTCCTCATCTGTATGGATGGTACCAACATCCTACCTGTCATTCAAGCTTGGACATTCAAGTTTACTCTAATTCTTCCCTCTCATTCAATCCCCACATCCCGTTGGTTGTCAAGTCCAGCTGAGTCTACCTTAGCAATATCTCTGGCATCCATCCACTTTTCTCTGTTCCCACTGCTTGCCTAATCAGCCTACTAACTGGTCTATGTTCAACCCCTTTCCACTCCACGTTATCTTTCATACAGCTGTCAAAATAATCTTACCAACCATGTCACCGCTCTACTGAAAAACGTTCTATGGCTCCCTATTACTTCTAGGATAAGATAACAAACTTATGAGCCTAGTACAGAAAGCCCTCCACAATCCGACTGCAACTTTAGTGTGTATCATTACAGCTAAGCTAGACTTTTGGTTGTTTGATGATATCATTCTGCCATCCTACATTCATCCAGGCCATCACCCATGACGAGAATGTACCCCCTTCCATCTCAGCCATTCAAAGTCCTCTTTTCCTGCAAGACCCAGATCAGGCTCTTCTATGAAGCCTGCAAAAAGTGCTCTCTTCATCTCAAATTTTCCTAAAGCACTTTTTTTTCCTGGAGCTCTCCTTTGACCCAACCACATATTGACTTTCATTATTGGGGGGGGGTGAAATTGTCATAGCCCCATCAGGTTGTAAGCCCCATGAGGGTAAGGACTGCATTGTTTTCCATCTTTGCATTCCCAGCATGATGCCTTGACAAAGAGCTGGGTCCAGAATTGACCAAGAGGCTGTATTACCTGTGGGAAATTGTGTAGAACATTTTATGACCCTGACCTTCCCCCTGAAAAAAAAAAGCCCATCCTTTTTTGGGGGGAGGGGTGTGAAATTTTTAAATTTTTTTTCAAATTACATATAAAAACAAATTTTAACATTTGAAGGTTTTGCCTATTTTTCTTTTTTTATTAGTATTTTATTTTCCCCCAATTACATGTAAAAGTAATTTTAAAGATTTGCAGTTGCTTTTTTTAAGTTTTGAGCTCCAGATTCTATCCCTTCCTCCCCTCTCCCCTCTCCCCTCTCCAAGATGGCAAGCAACTAGATATAGATTATACATGTTCACTCATGCAAAAAGTTTTCCTGTTAGCCATGTTGTGAAAGAAAATATAGATTTTAAAAAAAGGAAAATACAGAAAATTTTTAAAATTACACTTTAATCTGCATTCAGACTCCATCAGTTCTTTTCTCTGGAAGTGGGTAGCATTTTTCATCATGAGTCCTTTGGATTGTCTTGGATCATTGTATTGCTGAGAATAACTAAGTCATTCACAATCAATCATCATATGTTATTGTTGTTACTGTGTACAATGTTCTCTTGGTTCTACTCACTTCACTCAGCATCAGTTCATTCAAGTCTTTCCAGGTTTTTCTAAAGTCCACCTGCTCATCATTTCTTATAGCACAATATTCTATTCTATTCCATTCATATACCACAACTTGTTCAGCCATTCCCTAATTGATGAGCATCCCCTCAATTTCCAATTCTTTGCCACCACGAAAACAGCTGCTATAAATATTTTTGTACATGTGGGTCCTTGTCTCTTTTCTTTGATCTCTTTGGGATACAGACCTAGCGGTGCCACTGCTAGATCAAAGGGTATGCATAGTTTGATATCTCTTTGGCCATTGTTCCAAATTGCTCTCCAGAATGGTTCGATCAGTTCACAACTCTACCAACAGTGCATTAGTGTCCCCCTCCAACATTTGTCATTTTCCATGTTTTTAATGTATTTCTAGAAACTTGGGTTACATTCACAAAGCACTTGATAAAGGATTTTAAGCTATTCTTGTTCAGGAAATGGATAGATACAGGCTAGGTGACAATTAAATTAGATGAATTTGGAACAGATTAAAAGACTGTACTCAAAGAGCAGAAGCTGATGAGTTGATATCAACTCAGAAAGAGGTCTCCAATGGAGTGCCACAGGAATCTGTTCTTGGTCCAGGGCTGTTAATTGTTTATCAATGACTGGTTTAAAGGTATAGATGGCATTTTTTCTAAATGTACACATAACACAAAATTGGGGAAAGGAGGAAAGCTAATGCATGCCATGACAGAGTCAAAATCCAAAAAAGTCTTCACAAGATAGAAAATTGGGCTGAATATAATAAGATGAAATTCAGTAGAGATCAATGTAAAGTTTTATACTGGGATTAAAAAAATAAAACTCACAAGTATAAGATGAGAGAAATATGGTTAGCTAGCAGTTGTTCTGAAAAAGATTTGGCAGCCCTAATGGACTGCAATTTCTCTGATATCATTTGGCAGGTACTATTGGGGGATTTGAAGAAAGCTGCCACCATCATTCACCTTAAGCTCTTAGAGTTTGATTAGAGAGATCACAGAAGCACAGAACCATAGATCACAGAAGAGTTTTAGAGTTGGAAGGGCCCTCAGTGGCTATCTAGTCCAAATCATACCTGAAAAAAGAATCCCTTTCTGCAATTCTCTCAATGAGTAATCATCGGTCTGTCCTTGAAGACCTCCGGTGAGGAGGAACTCACTCCTTCCCAAAATAGTCCATTCCATTTGGGGAGTACTCTAATTAGTAAAGAGTCTTTCCTGACATCAAGCTTAAATTGTCTTCTTTGCAACTTTTTCCCATTGGTCCTTTGTTATGGCCATCCATCATTCCTACCCAAGGTATCTCAGGTACACTAAGATATGGTGGTCATGAAGCTTAGCTCAGACATAAACTCTGGCCCTCCCACTTTCCATTCTGCCATGGAGGTATAAAGGGGGATGCCATCACCCAGCCAAACATGGCCCACCCTTCAAGGCCCAACTTAAGTGCTACCTTCTCCAGGAAGCCTTCTTCTGACCACCCCAGCTATTAAAATAGAAAACAGTCCCTTTCCAGTCCCATACTTTTCTCCTTCCTGTGGCTACAAGATCAAAAGATCACAGAATTTGGAGCTAGAAGGACACTTAGATAGCATCATCAGGTTAAATGCCTTTATTTTCAGGTGGGAAAATTGAAGCTTAGCAAGGCAAAGGGACTTGCCCAAGGTCACACAGCAGATTTCTACACTTTGACTCAACCTCATCATCCATGTCTCAAACATCAGCATCCATACCCCCAACTCTCCTATGGAAGACAAGATCAACCCCTGGAGGCAGACAGGATCATTGCCCCATGGGACCAGAACATCAGATCAAGGATGGGCAACACATCACCCAGAAGGGAAACCAGAGGTGTTGCTGGTTTGGACGAAACTGAGGGCAGAAAAAGGACAACAGGAGGGAGGGAAGTGACAAGCTTCTGGCTAAGGAGGGGCTTTCCAGCAGTAACAGGTCTTCCGGAGAAGGGCCAGGGGTCTTTCCAGGGTGAAGAACCAGAGGCCAATGGAGTAGCAACATAGGAGTTGGCTCTCTTCCTACCCTCCTTTCCATGACTGACTTAGGAGGAGTTTTCCTGGAGAGAGGGGCAGATGCTGGCAGGCTCTCCTTCCCAGGGTGTAACTGGCCATTAAGGGACCTTCCCAGAGCAAGAGGTCTGAGAACTGCATAAGCTGGGAACCACCACCTCTTCCTTAGTACGTCACTGGAGCACCAGCCATGATTAGTAGGGCCCTCATTGGACAACCTCTTTTTTTGCTTGTAAATACTTTTCCAGAGTAAGTATGACCCAGGCAGCCTCCCAGTCACTAGAAGAGTGGAAATGCTTCTGATTTGAGGCTGATTGAAGTCCATTCCCTTGGGGCAGCTGATGGAAGCGAATCAACTCCTTCCTCTGCCTGTCACTCAAAGTGCCCCATAATTTCTCCCCACCCTCCCCTAGTTTCAGGCCTGTCTCTCTGCTGTCCTCCAACTGGCCTCTTTGCTTACATGATTCCAGTTTGCCTAGGGTCACACAGCTAGTAAGGATCAGAGGGGTCATGGATTGAAATATAGGACTCCTTCACAAAAGCATGGGCCAGAGGACTGAGAGCTAAGAAGGACCCTGAAACACTGAGTACAATACAAATGTTTTTTTTTTCTTTGACATCATCCAATTCAATCCCTCTTTCTTATAGAAGAGGAAACTGAGGTTCAGGGAGAGACTATGGTCCTATTAGAATAGTATCTAAAGAATAAAGCCCAGATTGAATGAAAGCTCAGAGCTATGCTCTGGATAAGGACTTTTTTTCAGGGGGTGGAGTGGGAATGAGGAATGGGGAGGGGTGCAGTATTTGGGCCAAGAACCCGAGCACAAGACAAAGAAGGCACTTGTTTAGCTGCTTGAGAACAAAGGACAATGTTAATTGCCCTTAATGTTCACAGACAAAGAGAAAGGAGGAATCTACTCATCTATCTGGCTTCTAGCTCAAATAAAATTATTAGAATATAAGCTCCTTGGGGGCAGGATCTGGTTTTGCTTTTGCTTTGTCTTCTCAGAGCTTAGCTCCATGCCCTGCACACAGAAGAAACTTAATAAAGGTTCCCTCCTCCCACCTTCTGAGGCGAGAAACTTGCTTCATATTTCACTGAAAAAAACTGAGGCCATCCACCATAGGCTCTCTCTTCTCCCCTTCCCCTCACTCATATCACCTACCGTCACCCACCATCTCTTTCACCCCTGCCACACAAGAAACAGCCCTTACCAAGGCAACCCCCTTTACATTGCACAAGTGATCCTATTCTGTTCTATCTTCTCCCCTCTAATATCTCCACTCTTTTCCTAATTGTCAATCTCTCCCTGTCTACTGGCTATTTCCCTGCTGTCCACAAATCCGCCCATGTCTCCCCCATCCTCAAAAAAACCTTCACTTGATCCTTCCACCCCCACTAATTATTGTCCTATATTCCTGCTTTCTTCTGTGGCTAAAGTTCTTGAGAAGGCCATTTACAATTAGACATCTTAAACTCAGTATGTCCAAAACTGAACTCAATTATCTTCCCTCCCTTTTATACTTCCCTACTACTGATGAGAACACTACCATCCTCCCAATCACTAAGGCACCTGACCTGTGGGTCATCCTCAACTTTTCACTCTCTGTTGACAGTCCTGCGGTTTCTATCTCTCACTCTCACCCCCTTCTCTCCTCTGACACTACCACCACCCTGGTTGTGGACCTTACCTCTCGATCTTGCAATAAATTGCCTAGGGGTTGGTCTCCCTGACTCGAGCCCCTACCCAATCCAGTCCATCTTCCACTTGGTCACTAAATCAATCTTCCTAAAGTGCAGGTCTGACCATGTCACCCCCACCCATTCAACCAATTCCAGCGGTTCCTTATCACTACCAAGATCAAAGAGTAGATCCTGTTTCATTTTTAAAGCCCTTCATGACCTGGCCCCTTCCTCTTATTTTCCCAGTCTTCTTATATTTTATTGCCCCTTGATGCACTCTCCAATACAATGACACTTGTTCTTCATAGCATAAGTTATTATACCCCATTTCCCAACTCCATGCATTTTTACTGGCTCTCCTTCCTCATCTTCACCTCAAAGTTTCCTTCAAGTCTTAGCCGAATCCTCACCTTTTGAAAATACTTTTTCTGGTCTTCCTTAATGCTAGTTCCTTCCCTCTACTACTATCTCTAATTTGTGCTGCATATATCTTGTTTGTCCACAGTTGCTTGCATGATCCCTCCCTTAAAAGTGTGAGATACTTGAAAGCAAGAACTCTTTTTGCCTCTTTGTATCCCTAGCACTTTGCATGGTGCCTGGCACCTACCTGCCACTTACTAAATGCTGTTGATTTGATTAAGAGGGAGCTGAAGAAGCCCAGGTTAAGAGAGGATGTAATGAAGAAGCTCATACCTCTCTTAAGAACCTCAGGGCAGGAGTATTTCTGGCCTGATATGTCAGAAGAGAGGTGGCACTGAGTAGTAGATACAGTCAGGAAGACCTGGGTTAAAGTCCAGTCTTTGATAAATACTAGCTATGTGAATAATGGATAAATAATAATAATAGCTAGATTTAAATCACACTTCAAGGTTTATAAAGCCCTTGACAAATATGATGTCATCTCATCCTCACAACCAACCTGGGAAGTAGGTGCTATTTTAATCCCCATTTTACAAATGAGGAAACTGAGGCACAGAGCAGTTAAATGACTCCACGTGACTCCAGTACCCTAGGTAACAACTCTCTGGGACAATAAGTGATAGGTAAGTTGCCCATCTGCACAGATGGAGGTAGTCTCCCCCACAACAATAAAATCACAGGCTTGTATCCCACCCCCAAAAATGTCCAAAATAATAACTTATGGGATTTAGACCTGGGAGATGCCTTCAAGACCATCTAGTCTAAACCTCTCATTCTTCAGATGAAAATATTGAGTTCTAGAAAGAGGAAGGGAACTTCCCACAGGTATACAGCTAGCAGAGTATCTGCTACTCCCGTGCCAGAGAACTGCTGCAAACATGTCAGGTATATACAAAACATTGTGACCTGCTGTCAAACAGCCAATTCAATTCTCTAGAAAATTTTCTCCTTTAAGATTTCTCTTCTAGAGTAACTTGGAACTATACCCAAAGGGCTATAAAATTGTGCATGCCCTTTGATCCAGAAATACCACTTCTAGGTCTATACCCCAAAGAGATCATAAAAATAGGAAAAAGACTCATGTGTACAAAAATAGTTATAGCAGCTCTGTTTGTGATGGTAAAGAATTGGAAATTGAGGGGACGCCCATCAACTGGGCATGGCTGAATAAGTTCTGATATATGAATGTAATGGAGTACTATTGTGCTTTAAGAAATGATGAGCAGGCAGACTTCAGAAAAACCTGGAAAGACTTGTATGGACTGATGCTGAGTGAAATGAGCAGAACAAGAACATTGTACACAGTAACAGCAACATTGTATGATGACCGACTTTGATAGACTTAACTCTTCTCAGCAATGCAATGATTGAAGTCAATTCCAAAAGATTTGTGATGGAAAATGCTTTCCACACCCAGAGAAAGAACTATGGAATTGGAATGCAGACCGAAGCATACTATTTTATTTTTTGTTTTTTTTTTCTTGTGTTTTTTTCCCTTCTGCTCTGATTCTTCTTTCACAACATGCCTAATGTGGTAATATGTTTAATATGATTGTTAATATATGGCCTACATCAGATTGTATGCCATCTTGGGGAGGGGGGAAGGGGGGGAATTTTAGAACTCAAAATTTTATAAAAGTGAATGTTGAAAACTAAAAATAAAGAAAAAAAAGACATCTTCTAGACTAGTTGAAGATATGTTCATTCTTAAGTTCCCTGTCATTTTAAAGGAAAACCAAAGATGCTAGGAGCATGTGATGTGTCCTTGGGCAAGGCATTCCTCTCATCATGGGACTTACTTTCCTCTCTGTAAAATGGGTGGTTTGGATGAAGCTCCCTTATATCTCTAAGAGAGTCCAGGCTAGCCTCAGGGAGATGTGGGCATTGATGACTGCTTCCTCTCCCTGGGTTTTGGTTTTCTAGCCTACTTCACTGTACATTTTCATTTTTTCCATTTATTCCCACCAAGAGGCAAAGTGGTATAAGTTGACAAAAGCCAGTCTCAGAGTGGAGGACCTAGGTATAAATCCCACCTCTGATACATATTGGCTAGGTGACCTTGGGCAATTCATTTAACTCACAGAGCAGATCCTGGTAGAGGGAGGCAGTGTTTTCATCTGGGATCCTCTATACCAATGATTTTTTAAATTCTCCAAAGTCAGAATTAGGGAGGTTTTCCCCTTTTCAACAGAGGGTTCCCAAGGTTCTCCAAAATGTCTGACCTGAGGACTTCCTAATTCCTATCCCAGAACTAGAAACAGGTTGGCACATGGAAGGAAGTCCCTGAGATCTGGTTTGTGATCTAAACTTGCAGACAGAAAAATCCTTTAGCTGGAGAGAATGAGTGATGCAGGCAGGGAGATGGAAGCGTGAATGTGTCTGTGTTTGTGTGAGCCTGTAAGCAGTCAGCTCACATAAAAAGAAAACTGTATTTTAAATCAAAACTTTTTTCTAAAAACATCTGACCTCCCCCTTGAGCACTCAGTTCCTAAGGCACATTCAGGAAAATTGCACACACACCCCCAGATGATCTCTCCACCTTCCAGGATGCACCCTATGGCTCACAGAAGCTTCTGGTAGGCGGGAATCAAGGTGGCCCCATTGTACCAGAGGAGCTCTGCGGCATGTGCCCAAGGACCTGGTCCTAACCCTTGGAGGTCCTGCTCCCTAACCATGTTTCTCTGTTTTAGGCCTTTCCTGGAGATCAAACCAATGATGAAATTTTCTGGGAGGCCCTTAACATGTTCAAGGGAAGGGAGTCAGAGAAGGGGGACAGTAAATTGACCTTTGGAAGAGGCAGGAGAAAGAAGGAACTCTCTTGAGAACTCATCCCTGGTTGGGTATCAGAATGCTACTGGGGAGGGGGAGCTGCAGCAGCAGCAGCATTTAGCTCAGTGAGCCGCAGGTCCCATTCCCCAGCGGCCCCCCCCCCCCCCCCCCACGGCTTCAGTGAGTCAATGGGCGCATGGTCCTGGGCAGGAGGTAGCCGGGAGCTCCAAGGCTTTGTCCCAGAACAAAGAAGGTTGATCTTTAATTCAGGGTCCCCAGGAGCCTCCTGCAGCAGCCGCTGGCTGAGGCAGTAAGGGGGCACAACAGAAATATGGATGATGATTAAGAAATGAGGCTGCAGCTCAGACCAAGGGCCACAGAAATTGGACTCAGAATCATTCTGGCTCAGCGCCGCAGCCCAGTGGTCAAAGCCAGCATTTCACCCTTCCAGGCGAAACCTCTCGCTTGTAGGATAGACTGTGAAGTGCTGTTGCCACCTTGAGGCGAATTCTGGCACTGCATTCAGAGCTCCCACACTACACTCAGCCACCCTGGCCTTCCAACCCCACCCCCAAAAACCGTTTCCTTACCTTTGTGGAGGTAGAAATAACTTGGCTAAAAATCGAGGAAACCAATTCTCCTGTAGCTGATGGAAATCTGCCTCGTGGGTTTAGAAGTCATAGTAATAGTTCCTAACTTGTAACAAAAGTGATTGTTGTCAGTTCAGGGGTAAGCTTTGAACCAGCCTAGGGCAATGGGGGTTTAGAGGAAGAAATACTTTCATACCTTGTAATTTTGTGAACTGAAATTTGGGTACCAACCTGAAACCTAAGGATTCAAGAAGCCCCAGAGGTCCATGTAGCCCAAAAGGGGGCCAGTTGGCAAGCTGGTTTAGGCTTCTACCTTAGCTTCCTGGGCACAGAGGGCTCAGAAATTCCAAGTGCTCAAATATCTATTAAGCACCTACCATAGCAAGGCACTGTAGAAGGCTCTGGAGATACAAGGTTCAAAATGAAAGAAAAAGAAAAGAAAAGAAGCCCTCCATCGTATCAGGTGGAGAATAACATGTAAGCAGGTAAGTGCATACAAGATCATCTGAAGAGGGAGAGAGAGCATTAACATGGAGGATGAGTCAGGAAGGTTGGTTGTGTATAGGAGGTAGCCCCAACCTGAGTCCTGAAGTGAGGAATTCTCAGAGATGGAGTTTGAGGCAGATCTCTCCAGGCATGAAGGACAGCCCATGCAAAAGCAGAGGCCTTTAGAACATAGAAGTGCATGAAGGGAAGTGAGACTTCTAGCACCATAAGCAGAATCAATCAGTGCAGGGTTTTAAAAGCCAAATGGGGGAGTATGTGTTTCAACCTGACCACTGAAATTTCCTGAACAGAGGAGTGCCATGATCAGACCTATACTCTAGGAAGATTATGTTGGCAGCTATGAGGATGGATCAAAGAGGGGAGAGAACGGAGGCAGGGAGGCTAACTAGGAATTGTAACAGTCCAGGTGAGAAGTAATAGGTGCCTGACCTAGGATTATTAATGGCAGCGTGGGGCAGAAGACAGGTGAGAGAGGTGTTATCCAGTTGTTTTTTCAGTCATGTCCAACGCTTCATGCCCCTATTTGGGGTTTTCTTGGCAGAGATACTGGAGTGGTTTTGCCATTTCCTTCTCTAGCTCATTTGACAGATGAGGAAACTGAGGCAAACAAGGTGAAGTGACTTGCCCAGGGTCACCCAGCTAGTGTCTGAGGCCATATATGAACTCAGGAAGATGAGTCTTCCTGACTCCAGGCCCAGTACTCTATGCACTATGGCGCCACCTAGTGGCTCAAGAGAAGTGTTATATAGGTAGAATTGACAACAGTTGGTAATAAGTCAAGGATGACGCTGGCTGGCCGCAAAGCTATATCCACAAATATCCGAGTTTGAAGGTAGAATGAAAAGATAATGGACTTTGTTTCTGATGTGATAACTCTGAGAGGCGGCAGGGCAAGGCAGCTGGGGACCTTGCCTCCGATAATGAGTTAATACTTCTATGGCACCTTCCGGTTTGTAAAGCCTTAAGAGAAGGCAAGCTTTCAGTGCTGGTAATTCCTTTGTGGCTGTCATGGATTGCAGGTGCAGGTCATGGGACCTGAGAGTGTTTCAATACTGAATTCCCCGGGATGAGGGCAGGAGTTGTGAATTAAAGGAAGACTGAGTTAAGGAAAAAGAATGGCCTGGAGTCATGTAGATTCACCCAAAGAAAGAAGGAAAGAAAGAAGCATTTATTAAGCACCTACTACAGGCCAGGCATTGTGCCAAGCATTTTAAATTATTATCTCATTTGATCCTCACAACAACCCTGTGAAGTAGGTGCTATTATTATCTCCATTTTGGATGAGGAAATTGAGGCAGAGATTAAATGACTTGCCCAGAGTCACATAACTAGTAAGTTTCTGAGGCTGGATTTGAATTCAGGTCTTCCTGATTCCAGGCCTACTACTCTGTCTACTGCACCACCCAGGTAATTCTACCTTGCCAGGACCCATCTCATACTCCTTCCTTCCAGACACTATCCTCTGGCCAAACTATACTATGTGCTGTCCCTCTCACAGCTTACTAAGGGCTTCTACCTATAGCATCCTCCATGCCTGAAATACTTCTGATGATTTTTAAATCTTACTCATCCTTCAAAACTGGGCCCAGATGACATCTCTTCCATGAGGTTGACCTTAGGCACCTCCATTCACCTCTGGGCCTCCATTCCTTCCTTATCTGTAAATGAGGCCATTGAACCAGATGGCATCCAAGGCCTCATCCAGTTCCAGATCGAGGGCCTTACCATCCCTCATAGATTCTTACCCACGCTGGTAAACAAGATCATTGCTGCCCCAGCTTCGGAGAGCACAATGCACACTTCATTTCCTGCACACTCTCTGCTCTGCCCCTCCCCCTTCCCTTTTGTTTCATCTTCCTCCCTTAGAATTTAAGTAGACATTGTCTTACTTGCTTTTATTTGTGTCCCCAGGCTTAGCACAGTGCCTGGCACTTGGCGAGTGCTTAATAAATGCCTCACCTCTCTGTCTGTACTTGTCCTCTGTTCTGATGTTTCATTCTCTATTAAAGTTATTGCATAATGTTGTATTGTGTATCCTCTCTACTCAACTGTGAAGTCTGTGAGGGCAAGAGTCATGTCGTAAATGTCTTTGTTGTCTTCTCCAAGCCTACCACAGAGCTCTGCTTTAGTAAGCACTTGGTTAATGGTGCTCAATCAAACAACAGGCATTCACGGGCACCTACGTAGTAGGCACCAGACACTATACGTGAATGAATCTCTAGGCTGATGATTCTCAAACCTACCTATCCTGCAGGCTACAAACTCTCTGCTGACATTCAATCTTGCATCTCCAACTGCCTTTCAAACATCTCAAATTGGATGTCCGGTAGACATCTTAAACTCGACACATCCAAAACAGAACTCATTATCTTTTCCCTTAGACACTCCTCCCTCCTACCCCCGCTTCCTACCTTCCCTACTTCTACAGACAACACCACCATCTTCCCATCCCTCAGACCTTGTCACAAGCTAAGTCACGGTGGATTCCTCACTATCTCTCACCCCCACATTCAATCTGTTGCCAAGGCCTGTCATTTTCACTTCTGTAACCCCTCAAGTACACCCCCTTCTCTTCTCTGACACTGCCATCCCTCGAGTGCCGCCCCCCCATCCCCTCACATCTGGAGTACTGCAACAGCTGCTGGGGGGTGCCTGCCTCAAGTCTCTCCTCACTCCAATCCATTTTCCATTCAGCAACTAAAGCGATTATCCCAAAGCACAGATATGACCATTTCCCCCTCAGCCATCCCCAATCCTACCCCACCATAGACACCCTCAATAAACTCCAATGGCTTCCATTGCCTCCAGGAGCAAATATAAATTGCTTTATTTGGCATTCAAAGCCCTTCAAAATCTAGCTCCCTCCTACCTTTCCAGTCTTCCTACACCTCTCTCTTCAATCCAGTGACACCAGCCTCCTGGTTGCTCCATGAACAAGACCCTCCATCTCGAGGCTCCTGGCATTTTCTCCGGCTGTCCCCAGGCCTAGAACACGCTCCTTCTTCAACTCCACCCGCCTTGCTTGGCTTTCTAACTAAAATGCCATCTTTTACTGGAAGCCTTCCCTAACCCCTCTTAATTCTAGTGCCTTCCCTCTGTTTATTATTTCCTTTTTATCCTGTATATAGCTTGCTTTGTCTATATTTCTCCCTCCACCATTAGGTTTTAAGTTCCTTGAGGGCAGGTACTGTCTTTTGCCTCTTTTTGTAACCCTAATGCTTAGCACAGTGCCAGACACATAATAAGTACTTAATGAATGTTTACTGATTGATTGATCAGATACTGGGGCCCTAGAAGATGTTCTTAGTCTCTAGGAGACATCACAGCAAGTGCAAGCTTCCTACCAGACTGGACTCTCTCTCCTTCTTTGAGGCTTTTCGCAGATAGCTCAGCCCCCTTCTAAGTGGGCCCCTTCTCTCACTCCTCATTTTTGGGAGAGATTGGGAAAGACAATTCTCAGATATTTATGAAACACCTACTGTGACCCAGAGGCCTGGTGTTTGTCACTGTGGGCACAAGGAAAAAAATAGCCTCTGATCTCAAAGAGTTCAAATCCTACTGAAAAGATAACAATACATAAGACAGAGAAGTACGTACATAATTTGAGGAGGAACGGTGGCTCCCTTCACAGTAGGTGAACCAAGAGTCGAGCCTTGAAAGAAGATAGGAGCGTGAAGAGGTCGAGATGGGGAGGAAGTGTATTCCATGCACAGGACACGCCCGCCCTGTGCGGAGGCACCGGCAGGGTGGTGGGATACAGGGCTGAAGGACAGACAGCAAGCTGGCTAGTGCTGACAAATAAAGGGGAGCAACGTGAAAAAGGCCAGGGAATATCAGGTGAGAAACACAACATGAAGGGCTTTAATGCCAGGTTGAGGAGTAAGCCTAGAAGTAACAGGGAGCCACTGACAATTATATTTGAAAATAAAATTAGTCACGAGATCCCAAAGCAAATGTTTAAACTCTGAATCCAGTCCCTCTGCTCTTCCCCCTACAGCGTTTAGTTTGGCAGATTTTCTTTCAATGTCAAAGTTGTACCAAAATTACCTTGGGGAATTCCAATAGTAGGATATTCTTTTTTAGTGCTTTAAAGATGGCTTCATGATGGGGAAGATTCTTTTCCCAGTCCCAAGTTTAGTTTATGCTTGCTCCCTTCTAACACAATCTCTCTCTGCCTGTCTGTCTGTCTGTCTCTCATACACACACTCATTCTCTCCCTCTCATATTTCTACATTGTCCTAACTGGCTCCTAGGATCACAGCATTTGGAGCTGGAAGGGACCTGAGAAACCGCCTCATCCAACTCCCTTGGTTTCAGAAGGGAGCCAGGGGCAATTGTTCCAGGGACAGATGGCAGCAGAAGCCCACACCACCAGGAGGCGCTCTTCCTACGTAAGGACTTAGGGGTAGTACCAGGCATCCCCTACCACATTCAGACAGAGCCACTGTCCCAGGATTTAATTGCAGCTCCAAGGACAGACATTTGCTCCTTTCAGCCCCACTATGCCTCCCTCTGCCCCTTCAAATTCTTCTCCATGTATGCCCACATTTCTCTTCCCGCTGCCAAAAGAGAAATGGAGAATAAAGAGGGAGGGGATGGGGACAGGAGACACATACAGGGAGGACAGAGAAGTCACCAGGGTACAGAACTTCTCTGTGTCCCTAGTGGATTAACATGTTGAAAACAGGGCATTGTACATGAAACGTAAGAAAAAAATCCTACCAGACATCCTCATTTAAAATAGGTAAGAAATGAGACAGTAAGACCATCATCATTGCAACTAAACATTTATTCAACTAAACATGACTTGTACTAAGTACATATAAACTATTCAGGGTTTAGCCAGTGGGGCACAACGAGGGGGCCGCACCCTCCTCTTCCCCACCCCCTTTTTCCCTTACTGGTGTTGGGCAGGACCTGTGTCACTGTCACCTGGAAAGCAGCAAGTCTAGGACAGCCCAGACCATGTTCTGCTCTCCTTAGCCTCCCATGAAGCATACCCAGAAAGCATACCCATTGACCACCCCTGGAAACTTTTCTCCAAGGCATGGTCTCTGCAGTAGATGCTCACCAAATTTCTGGGAGGATGAATAAAAAAGCACTAGCATCCCGGAGATCCACATCAGAAGGCCCAGGAAATAGCGACACCACAGCAGGACAGGGCCCAAGGCTTCTCCAAATAAGGACCTTCAGGGCCCTGGGGCTACTCAAATTTAGGCCATGGGGTCAGAAGAGAAACTCACTTAAAGGCACGAATGCCTCTGATGCCTCTCAGGATGACCGTGCCCTCTCACCCTACTCAAGTCTCAGCCTATCCCTAAAGGGGAAAACAACAACAACAATTACTAAAGCTGACATCATGGAGGGTTTTACAACTCACAGAGCAGTTTATGTCTATTAGCCCACTTTATTACCAAAGCTAAACTATGACCTACCTCGTCGAGTGCCACCCAACTATGAAGTGGCAAAGCAGAGACGTGGAGCTAGGTTTTCTGGCACCAAGCCCAGGGCCAGCTGGACCATGCCCCAGTGCCTCTGCATCAGGACTGGGAGGGGAGGAAACCCAACCTCGGTAACTTCAGAGTTCAGGGCTTTAGTACAGGAAAGGAACTCAGAAGCCATCTGATCTAGCTGCTCCTTTCATAGGTGGGGAATCTGAAGCGAGGGAAAAGAGTGATGCCTGAGGTCCTGTGACGCCAAACCCAGCTCTCTTCCGCTCTGCTAGACTGCCCTTCCTGTGCAAGAGTATCTGAAGAGAAAACAAACAACAACAAAAACCGCTATTTGTACTAAGTGTAAGACCCTGCGTAAACTCTGTGGGGTTCAGCCAGTGGGGCATAACCCTCTTTCCCACTTATTCCTTACTGATCTGAGTTAGGCAGGTGTTGCCTTTACCGTGCAACAATATTTGACGGGAAAAAAGGCATAGCTCCTTTTAAACAAGCAGAGCAAGCTCAGAAGATAAGTCAACAGCTTCTCTCGATTATATAACAAGCCAATGGAAGTCAGAACAAATCCTCCAATAAGGGCCTTTAGGCGCAAATTTGCTGCTAAGCACAACAGCTAACCACTACAGTAGCAAAGTCTGCAGCTATGCACAGAACACAGAGAGTTTCTGTCTCAGAGAAAACATAGAGAGCTTCCTATATAGAACTCTAGTTAAATAACGAGTGATTAACCAGAATCTCAGCTGACAAATGGAGCTGCTGATTACAGCATGACTGGGAGCCTGTCGAAGGCTCTCTGAGGATGGGGCCAGTCTAGACATAGGTGGGTACAGCCCAGGTGAACAGGTCTTAGATGGAAGGCAGCAACTACAACTGGTCCAGGGCACACGCGCCCAAGTGAACAGAGGAAGAATCACATTCTCAGAGTCGTAATGGCCCTCACAGGACATATCGAGTCCAACCTATAAACTCCGAAGGGGATCCCCTCTACAGTATCTCCAACAAGCAGCCATCCAGCCTCTTCTGGAGCATCTCTAGTGAAGAGGAATCCACTCTCACCCCAGGCAGCCCATTCCACAGCTCTATTGTTTGGAAGCTCCTCCTTACATGGAGCCTGAAGCTGTCTCTGTAACTTACCCTCACTGCTCATCATTCTGCTTTCTGTCTCCAACAAGCAATGCTAAATTTCAGTTATGGAATCAAGGCCAGAACAGTTGGCCAAGGAGACAAGAGAATGGGGCCAAAAAGCATCTGTGCATCATAGCTGGCATTGGCTGAACACATGCCTCAATGCCTACCTGCCCAGTGCTGGCTCTGCCAGTCTCATCTTGGGCAATGGTGAAATCTTAAAAGGGTCAAATCCACCAGGATTGCTTGGGTTGTCTAGTCTTTAGTGAACACAGCTCTGATGAGACTTACATCTTCTGGAAGAAGTACCCAAAAATGAAATGTGGAAGCAGATGGAGCAAAGAAAATAAGAAATGGGATCTCTCAGCGAAGGACTGAAGGATGACAGAGAGTTGAGGGACCTTAGAGGTAACTGCAGTTCAAACCCCTCACTTTACAAGTGAGGAGTTAAGTGACTTACCTAAGGTCACACCGACAGCAACCGAGCCTGAGACTTAAACCCTTGTCCTCAAACTCTATCCAGCGGCTCTTTTCACTGCTCCATCTTACTTACCAAGGATTCCTGCTTCAGGAAGGAGTTCCTGCTTTGGGTACAAGTTAGACTAGATGACACCTAAGGTCTCCCTGGGATTCTAGGAGAACATATCTCCTGAAGCCCACACAAGATACCAGAATCAATGCCACTAAAGAAATCCTGGAACCTCTTACTGCTTCGGTTGATTCAGCCCTGATAGATCTCCTTGAATTGAGCAAAAGATGATGGAAAAAATTCCTTTCCAATACACAGTCCATTCCGGAGATGCTCCCCCATTCCCTGACACCTGGACTGGGGCCAAAAGGGCCAGCGCTAGAGTTGCTCTAACCAATTAAAAGCATCCTCTTAAAGACTTAAAGAAAAAGTTTGAGTTGAACAGTTGGATTTCTACTGATTACATTCCTACTGGCTCCTTATAAAAGGGTTCTGAAGGGATTTAAATAACTAGAATCTTCTGACTATCATCAATGAATCAATAAGTCTTTGGAGGATGCCAAAACAAGCATGGCCCTAAACTTAGGGCTATGAGGAAAGTAAGGCACCAAAAGTCTGTCTTCTAGCAGTTTACCTTCTCTGAAGCAGGGTCTTATCTACCTTCATTTGGTAGAAACAAAAATCTCCTTTGGCCATTGCTGCAAGTTTTCCAGGTTGGAATCTCAAAGCCATCCTTCTTCTACAGTTGGCTTTTTTTTTTTTTTTTTTTTTTGCTTATACAACCTTTGCAAAACTGGCTTTAGGAAGGTTTAGAGAGAATCACAACATTAGGGAATCTCAGAGTTAGGACACTTTCTATATACTGCTCCTAATTCTGCTATCTGGGACCAAGCAGAACAAGCTGAATCTCCCTTGCTGGTGCAAATACTTGACAACACATCCTTTTAACTAAGCTAAACATCGTTCATTTCCTTCAGTAGTTCTTCTTGTGGCACATTCTCTGTTACCTTCAACAGCCACATCACCTTCTTCTGCATGTGCTCCATTTTGCCAAAGTTGTTCTTAAAACCGACACCCCAACTTGAACACATAACTTGAGATGGGTTCTGCCCATGCAGAAATGAGGTCTATAACCTCGCTCATTTTGGACACTGTACCTCTCAATGTAACTTAAGATCACAAATTAACCTAAAATATAGAGGGAAGAACATCAAGAAGCAAAAAAGTTTAAGATATAAGGGTGAATTTGGAATCAGTTGGGAATGATGTCTAAATTATCCCAACAGGTAGTTCAGCGATATCAGAGGTAACAGAATGGGAGACAGGGACAGCTTAAAACCTACAGAAACAAAAGGCTTGCTGGGGTTCTGAAATCAGTTTATATAGAGAGTTGAGTTTCAAAGAAAACAGGTAGAGGTTTGTTTTTACAGGGTGAGGCAATTTGTTGTTACCAAAATCATCCCCAGGGTATGATAAAGAGGTGGGAATAAAACCATGGGAAATAGCTGTCAACTATAATCCCACTGATTGCTTCAAGTTATAAGTGAGGGAGTCACCATTTAACTACCCATCAACTCACACCTGAGTTTTTAGCCAATACCTGAGCAGGGTTGATTTTGACAGGGATGAATAACTGGCCCCTTGAGCAGGGGAGAGCTAAACAGGTTGTCATCAGAAAGGTGCTTTGTAAACGGGAAAATACTTCTAGCATGATGGTGTCATGATGCGGGAGGAGGACCTAATTACAAACTTGAAAATGGGGACAAACATAAAACTAAAACAAATGAAACACTATGGGAAAGAGACCATGGCTAAGGGAGAAAGGCAAGGATTGTGCCCCTCCTGGCTTCATGGCAATTACTTTTTCATCTAGCCTGGTGATGCTGAGAATTCCCTGCTCAGTGGAGACAGGGTATGGTGAAAAGAACATTGGATTTGAAGTCATACGGTCTGTATTTGAATCCTGACTCTGTTACTTATTACCTACATGACTCTGAGTGGGTCATTTCCTTCTTCTGGATCTGTTTTATCACCGATAAGATGAGCTAGTTGGGACTAGATGTTCTTGAAGGTCCTTCCATTATGATGCTGCCAAAAATGTTCCCTTAGTTACTAATACCTGATTCAAGATTAAGCAGAAGAGGCCCCTGAAGAAAGAAGACAAGAGCAGACAAACACAGGAAAAGGAAGGGAGGGCCTCAGGGAAACTACACCTATTTCCAAATTCTACCCTGCTTTCAGCTCATCTCCTCTGAACCTATTTCAATTCCAAAAAAGCAAAACGCTTGCTTTGGAAAGGCTGCGCTCAGACATGGTTGAAATCTGTGAGCCCCTTGGCCCACAGCTTGGAGGCAATATCACCCAGTAAGTCATAGTTCAACCTCCAAGAAACAGGCTGGAAGGTAAATCTTGGGAATGGAGTGTAAATTGACTTTCCATATTAAGATGCACTGGGGAAAGGGAAGGCTGATGGGAGGAAGCAGAAAAGCAGTAATTCTAGAATGTAAGACATTGTAGAAAAAGATAGGGATGAGTAGAGGATACAGTGAAGGACTTTGGGTAGTCAGAAGGCAACACAGGGCACTGGAATCCCTGGGGTGCAGAGAAGAGAATGCCAAGAAACCAAAGAAGGTATCTATCACAACTTCCACCACTGTCCTGGGAGGAAAAAGAAACAAGTTTCTTTAGCTCCAAAACAGCTTTCTATCTTCCTTACTCCTAAACTAGGGGGTCCTGCCTCATCCCCTCCATCTTCTAGATCTAGTGCCAGGCCCCAATTGAAAAAATTCTATCCACTCTTCACTAGCCTACCTAACACCAGGAACTTGTTTCAGGGTGGAATATACAAGAATCTGAAGATATTTCACAGGGATGTGCCCACAACTAGTTTGTGCACACCAAAAGTAACAGGGGTACTTTTAAAATATGCATTTACCTTAGCAGGACTTTCTTTTATCCCTTTACTCACATATATTGCCCAGTTGTTCTAATACTAGAGCTGGAAACTTAATAAAGATTCCTTCTTCTGTTAGTTATTTTTAGAAGACTCGGTACTTCTACTACTACAGATCTCATAACAATGCTCCTTCCTGTTCAACTTATGCAAATCCGTGGCTTGAAAGCAGGTAGTGTACTACAGGGAAGAGGGAAATCTCTCTCTAACTCCCAAGGGGCAGATTGTGATCATTTGACTCTGGGGTATTTAATATGTGACAAGCGTGACTGAAGCTTTCCCCTTGTATGATTCCACTCTGTTATTCTCCACTATGAATTCTCTGATGCCTGAGAACAGCTGAACTACTCCTGAAGGCTTTCTTACACAGATCACATTTGTGGGGCTTCTCTCCAGTATGTATTCTCTGATGTTCAATAAGGCGAGTATTCTGATTGAAGGATATTCCACATTCATTACACTTATAAGGTTTCTTTCCAGTATGGATCTTCTGATGGTCAGTCAGGGATGAATTCCGACCAAAGGCTTTCCCACATTCATTACACTTGAAAGGTTTCTCCCCACTATGGGTTTTCTGATGCCTCGTAAGGGACGAGTTACGGCTGAAGGCCTTCCCACAGTCCTTACATTTAAAAGGTGTTTCCCCACTATGGAATCTCAGATGTATGATAAGGGATGAGTTCTGACTGAAGGCCTTCTCACATTGATTACATTTATAAGGTTTCTCTCCAGTATGAATTCGAAGATGCTGAGTAAGGGATGAGCTATTACTGAAAGCTTTCTCACAATGACTACATTTATAGGGTTTCTCTCCAGTATGAACTCTCTGATGTTCATTGAGATGTGTTCTTTGAGTGAAGGCCTTCTCACATTTATTACACTTATAGGGTTTCTCTCCAGTATGAATTCTTTTATGTTCAGTTAGGCGTGTGCTCTGGTTGAAGGCCTTTCCACATATATTACACTTGAAGGTTCTTTCTCCAGTATGAATTCTCTGATGTTGAATAAGGGATGATTTGTGACTGAAGTCTTTCTTACACACATCACATTTAAAGGGTTTCTCTCCAGTATGAGTCCTTTGATGTTCAGTAAGTAGTCCCCTCTGGGTAAAGGCTTTCTTACATTCATTACACTTGTAGGGTTTCCTTCCAGTATGAATTATTTGATGCTTAAAAAGGGATGAGTCCCGGATGAAAGCTTTCTTACACTGATTACACTTAAAAGGTTTCTCTCCAGTATGAACCCTCTTATGTAGATTGAAAAATGAGCGCCGCCTAAAGCTCTTCTTACATTCATAACATTTGTAGGGTTTCTCCCCAGTATGGATTCTCAGATGTCGAGTAAGAGATGAATTGTAGATGAAAGTTTTCCCACATGCCTTACACTTGTAGCCTTTTTTTCCAGGAGGTATCCTACGAGACTTAAAAAGGTTTGAGTAGTAACTTCGGGTCTTCGGCCTTACCTTAAAATTAGGTTTCTTCTCTGGGGTCGTCATTTTACTTCTAACCAGGTCTAAATACTGTTTGAGGCTCATTTTATGTTTAGTATATTTATGGAGATTTGTTCCTGTAGGAACTTTCTTTTTTGTAACAATGCCTGACCCTAGCCTGAAGTATTTCCTAAATATATTACATCTAGGCCGTCTCACCTTAGATGTTTTCTCCTGTTCTATTGTTCCTTGACTAGATTGTCCTTCTTGGTTGTCTTGCTGCTTTTCCTCACCTTTCCAGGCTCCTCCCAAGGTAGAGGCAGAGGGACCGTCTCTCGAGAGCCTTTCCTGAGACAGGTCTTTCAAAAAAATGCCCTGTTTTGGAGCTGATTCTTTGGTAACAAACCTGGTCTCTGAACCTGAAAGAAATAAAACATGTAAATGTCCCTCATATTTTGTTGAAGAAAAAGGAAACAATAATTCCTCATTATTTAGTATAAATACATTTCTGAGGGTCATGAGAACAATAAATCAATGAACAGAAGCTAACTAACTTTATGGCTAAATTCTAGGCACTCTGACTTTTTCAGGCTCAGGGTTATTCTTTATTCTGCTTTTAAGAGAGCTGCAGTGTACATTTCCTAGTGTGTTGGGGACAAGGACAAGAGTGAAGTCTGGCTAATATTAAGAGCAGAAGCAGCACCCTTGCTACTTTGGGAGAAAAGGCTGGAGGGCAAAGCAGTACTCCTACGCAGACCTCTTCCCCTGAGTCTTTCTCCCCTTCCCCAGCACCTTCAATGACTCTGTCTGCCCTCAAGTTTCTGAGCCATTCTCTGTTAGTCTCTGGAAGGTCCCAATATCGGAAAGCTATGTTAAGTAACCCAGCAGTAAAGACACTGTGGCAGACAAAACACATTTAAAGAAAGTCAGACTAAGAATAATGACAATTTACATTTATATAGCAATCTAGAATTGAAAACCCTTTGTATAAATGATTACAACTGATCTCACAACTCTGAAGAAGGTAGCACAAATATTATATCCCCTGAGTTTGAGTCCTGGTTCTACTACCTACTGCCTCAATGTGACCTTAGGCACATAACTGCACAACACAGTTAAGAAATATGTCAATAAAAAGAATGAAAGAAAATAGAAGAAATCTGGAATGGGTAGAATCAGGCAAATGCCTTTTTAAAAAATATAAGGCAATATAGGGAACTGATTCAAATTTATAAGAGCCATTCCCTAACTAATAATGATCAAAGAATATGAATATCAGTTTTCGGAGAAAGAAATCCAAGCTATGAAAAGCTATATGGAAAAAATGCTTTAAATATCCAATAATTACAGAAATGAACGTTAAAACAACTATGAGGTTCCACCTCATACCCATCAACTGTCAAAACTGGCAAGAAAAGAAAATGACAAATGCTGGACGGGCTGTGGGAAAATAGATTGATACACTACTGGTTGAGGTGTTAACTAGCCCAGTCATTCTAGAAAACAATTTGGAACTATGTCCAAAAAATTATTAAACTATGCACTCAGCGATATTATTACTAGGTCTATATCCCAAGGAGATCATAGAAAGAACAAATGGATCCATATGTACAAAAATATTTACAGCAGCTCTTTTCGTGATGGCAAAAAACTGGAAACTAAGATGGTGCCAGATGGCTGGACAAGTGATGGTAAATGAATATGATATGCCATGAGTAGAATAAATACTACTGTTTTGAAAAGAAATTATGAAAGAAATAGTTTCAGAGAAATCTGGGAAGATTTATATGAACTAATGATGAGAGAAGTAAGCTGAACCAGGAGAACAATTTATACAATAACAACAATATTGAAAAAACAAACAACTTTAAAAGACTTTGACCAACCAGAAGACTCATGATGAAACATGCTACCCGCCTCCAGACAAAAAGGTGATAAACTCAGAACACAAAATGAAACATATTTTTTGAACATGGCCCACGTGGGAATTTGTTTTGTTTGACTATTATTTGTTGTAAGGGCTTTTTCTTTCTTTTGCAGTGAGGGAAGGGGAAGTAGGAAGGAGAAATGGCAGATTTTGGTTCAATGAAAAAAATAAAATTTAATTTCAAGTTATTAAAATGTAAAAATTCAAATAAAAAAAGAACATAGGGCAGATCAAAATACAGGGTATCCCAAAAGTCTTGGGGCAGTTTTAAGCTTTAATAACTTCAGAAAAACAAATGCTACACACTTTAAAAAAAATTCTGAAAGATCAATCATTTAAATTTTTAAATACTGATATGTTTCTTAGAAAAATCCCATATAACCACTGTCATGCAAAATATCACTCTAGTTGATCTGCAAATTTTGTAAAAACTTTCCTCTGTTACTGCTAATCAGACTGAAGGACTGTGTTTGTAATCCTAGTCTTAAAATCATCCAAAAAGTGACATTTTGGTTCATACATACATGACAGTTCTGATGTGACCCCACAAGAAAAAGTCTAATGAATACAGATCAGGTGACCAAAGTAGCCAAGCAAGTAGACTCCCTCTACTGATCTAATGCTCTGGGAAAGTGCCATCCTGAAATAGTCATAGATGCAAGTGCATAATGACAGTGTGTACCATCTTGTTAAAATTAACATTCAAAATTCACAAAACTAAGTCTAAAAAAATTTAATTAGACTTTAAAATTATTTTTTGTGAGTTTGCAGCATGCTAGAAGCAGGAATTTCCATGGGAACAGTATCCCTAAGGAAGCAGAATGTGACAGAACCCAGAGTACCTGTGGAAGGGCTAGAGCTTCAAACAGGATAAGTGACACTACTTCCTCTCAACCCAGAGTGACTTATGAGAGATGGCAGGAAAATAATGTGCTGAGGTAAAGATAAGGACCCAGGCAGGAGCTAATGCTGGACAGCCTAAGGCCTCCCCACTGCCTAAGGGGCTTCAAGGAAAGGTGCCAGACCAACACTTCCTAACTGAAAAAAAGTTGGATCTTCTTTGCAATGATTCATTGGCCTGGTTCTCCCCCACTCACCTGCACCAGGACCTCTGGAGACATTCCTGCTCCTCATCCACGGCGCTTCTCCTCTCTCCAGCTGGGCTATCAGCTCTGGCTTAGAAGTAAGAAGCCCTGCTCATGGACAAAGAAATGGGAAAGGCATAAAGATCCACCTCAGATTGCAGTCTTTGCCCCTTCCTCATCAAAGAATCAAGAACATGCAAGGAATAGGGGCTGAGGAGAGTATAAAGAGTCCTGGAGGGACTCAGCATTAGGGCACAAAAAGGGGGAGGGCAGGGACAGGGAGGTAACAGGTCACTGAATTCATTTGAAAGCAAACTGAATATGAAAGCAAACTGAAAGCAAACTAAATTGTTTGTCCTTCCTGTTAGGCCCTTTTTTTTTTTTAAATTTGGTTAGGCAACTGACTTGCCAAGGGTCACACAGCCAGTATGTGTTATGTGTCTGAGACTGGATTTGAACTCAGGTCCTCCTCAATCCAGGGCCAGTGCTCTACCCACTAAGCCACCTAGCTGCCCCCTATTAGACTCTCCTTGTGAACACTTTGTACATCACAACTGGGGAGAACAGAAGATAGGAGAGACAGAGTCTCAGAGGCAGCACAATGAATCTGCCAGTCTGTAATGCTTATGGTAACTCCAAGTCCCTTCACCCAGTAACAGGAGTAGAAGTATACCAATTGTCTTGGTGACCAAGAAATGAGGAAGATCCCTGTACATCAAGTCAGGCATCAGCTAATTGTTTCAGTGGCTCTATAGCCTTTAATAAAGGAAGAAGTGAGCATTTAGGGTTTGGGTTAGTGGGCAGAGTCACACAGGAAGACTGTCCTTACCCACAGAGACCATGTTCTTGTAGTTCTCCAGCATCACATCTCTGTACAGCTCCATCTGGGCTGGCTGCAAATGCCACCATTCCTTCCGACTGAACATTACAGCCACATCCTTAAATGTCACAGAGTCCTAAAACACCAAAAACATTCCCACTTACTCAAGAACTAGCCTCTCCATAAGGACCTGGGACCCTCCAGAAGGTAATGCTACTAATAACTGGTTCTCATAGTATAAAAAAAAAGAGTTTTGTGCATTTCAAGTCAAATAATGATTGACTCTCTACTATATATCTTGCTTTGTAGAAGGCATGGCCTCCAAGGGAATATCCAGAATCCTATGGGACTGACATGTGGTGAGCCTGCAGGGTTGAAGACATGAAGTCACCCTTACTCTGGAGGTAGGAGAGAAAGACTAGGGGGACCCTATGCTCCACTCTTCCCACCCCAAAAGAACCATCTGTTACAGCCAGGATAGATACATGAGTTTCCCCATCTCAGCCTCTGTTCATGATTTTTCCCCCACCTAGAATCCTGTCACCTTCATTTCCAACTAACTGGCTCCTACCCTTCCTTCAAATCAAACTTAAAGTCTACCTGATATCTTGCCACTGGACCCAGATGGCTCTGGAGGAGTGAGTGAGGCTAGTGACTTTGCACAGCCCTCCTCACTTAAATCCAATTCACTTGCAAGTCATGGCATCACCTTCCTGATGCCATAGTCCTCTTGGAGAATGAGGGACAAACAATAACAATAAAGTCTATCTCCTCCATTTGGTTTCCCTGACTATTCCAGCTCACACTCATCTGCCAATTCTCAACCCATAGAGCATCTATGGCCTGTACCAGCTCATTTCTGTATTTAAAAACAATACAAGGAAGTCCTTAACTGTGAAAAATATGTTCACCTGGTTTCTCCAATGAGAATTCAAGCCCCATGATGGAAGGACTATTTTTCTGTTTTATTTTCTGTATCCCTCACAGCACCTAGCATAGTTCAATGTACATAATTCAACAAATAAGCCTGAATTACCTGTTGAATTCATTTGAACAAACACTTATTAAATGCCTAGTACGTGAAAGGCACTGTACTAAGCAAAGACAAAAGTAAAACAGTCTCCACCCTCTTGGGGCTTACATTCTACTAAACGAAGGAGTGAACATTAAACACAGAGGAAAAAGGGCACTAAGAGAGGACACTAGGCAAGCCAGGATCACTCTACATAATAAACACTATTTACTATAGTGGTGTCAAACAAATGGCCCCAAATCTCCTGAGTGTACCCAAATCAGACTTAAATGTAATTGGGAAATATTCAATAAATAAAAATACAATAGAACATAGATAATGTTAACTTGTGATTTTCTAAGTCAATATGTGGCCCACAGGAATCCTGTGACCCCAATTCTATTTGAGTTTGACATGACTGATCTACTAGTATGGCCCAATGCCTTAATTCTAGGACAAGGAAAGGAAATAAATCTTCACCTGAAGAATGCAGGTTCTGCATGGCATGTCACGAAAGAACTACGGCTCCCACTCACCTGGGATTCATCTGGCAAGGGCCTAGAAGCTGCTCCCTCTTCTGCAGAGCTCTGATCCTGGGAAACAGCAGAGTCCTGAGAAGGTAGAACTGTGGAAAGAACGTGAAGCTATAAGGAACCCAAATCTGGCCTCACAGATCCAAGGCTGATGAGGCTAAAATTTCCTCTAAACACATCTTTTACAGAATAAGGACAGAAGTCATTTAGGAACAGTCCCCACTTTACCCTTAGAACTGAGGAAAGGAGTAAAAGAAAGGAGAAAGATAGGCTCCCAATTCTGACTCAGGGGTCATGGCAGGGTCCAAGGGACAGAGTTCTGCTCTAGGAATCACGATGTGCACATTAAACTCACAGCTCTGTCTCTAAATCACTCAGTAATACGAAAGTTTAACTCAACCTCTAACACAATTACCTCTTTCATAGAGAAACTATTTTTCAAATATTTCCTATCTTACATAACATGATGAATCAATGCACCGACCCAGCTAGGGAAAAGAACTTCACAGATAGTAAAATGAACATTTTCCATCAGAAAAGCAGTATGGTTCACTAAAAGAGTAAATGATGGGAGTAATGGGGCTCTTGACTTTTGCTTAGCCAATCTGAAGAAATCATGTGACTACTTATATGTTCTTTGACCCCTTCACTGGAAAATGAAGGTGACCATACATGATCTACCCATGAAGTACCTCAGAGAGTTAGTATTACTAAGACCAATTCTAAGAGTTTATAGGCATAATGGCATAAATCTTCCAAATAAGCCTAACCATTGGGCTGTCCCTCTACCTTGTCACACAAAAGATGATCAAGAGAGAACCTTTCTACCTCTATGGTTTCCTTCCCTTCATGGGCTGTTATGCCAAGTGCAGCAGCAACGAGGGGAAGATTGGGCTCTACCAAGTGATATGTGAGGGCTATACTTTCTCAATCACTGATCTCAAGGGCAACATCCTCATCAAATGATCCTTTGCCCTATTCTGGCTTCAAGGCCTAATTTCCTCTTTTGCCCTGGGAAGAATTTCTTCTCCCTCCATCCTTCTGAAATTCTTACCATTGTCCTCAAACATCTGGCTCAAATCTTCCAAAAGGATCTCTACCTCCTCACTGTTCTCCGAAGGCTGTGACTTCACCCAAGTCATGATTTCTCTGGGCAGGACAATCACATATTGATCCAGCACCAGCATATCCAGAACATCCTCTTTGGCATGAGTCTCAGGATCCATCCACTGCATACAGAGCTCCCGGATTTGGCTCAGCTCCTCCTCTTGGGGTGGAGCTACTCCAGGACGCTGAAACCATCTCAAGTTCTGATGAGAGACTGCAGGGTCTGATGTGTCTCTTCCTTGGCTGGTTTCTTGCTCCCCAGGGTCCTCTGCACTTGGGACTTTATCTTGTTCACCAGAAGGTGTAATTTGAGGACTTGGGGGAGCGGTGTTTGCCTCATTCAAGGATGCAGTCTCTCCAGCATCTTTCCCTTCCACTGTGGTATTCATATCTGTATCTCCTTCAGACACAAGATGAGCAGCACACATTATACTAAGGCCCACTGTAGAGAGAAACACACAGCCAACAGCAGTCAAGTCAATAAGCATGAATTAAGCATCTACTATATGCCAGGCATTGCGTTAAGCGCTGGGGATACAAAAAAAAAAGTCCTTGTCACAGTCTAATGGAGAAGATGAGATGCAAACAACAAACAAGCTACATACAGGATAAATTGCAAATAGCAATTAAGCATTAAGAAAGAGATCAGAAAAAGGCTTCCTGTAGAAAGTAGGATTTTAGCTAAGATTTGAAGGAAGTCAGAGAAGGTAGAAGCAGAGATGAGGAGAGAGAAAGTTCCAGGCATGGGGGACAGCCAGTAAAAATGAAGAAATTAAAGCCATCTATAGTCATATGAAAAAATGCTCTAAATCACTATTGATTAGAGAAATGCAAATCAAAACAACTCTGAGGTACCACATCATACCTATCAGATTGGCCGACATGACAAAACAGGAAAATGATAAATGTTGGAGAAGATAAGGGAAAATTGGAACACTAATGCACTATTGGTGGAGTTGTGAAATGATCCAACCATTTTGGAGAGCAATTTGGAACTACACCCGAAGGGCTATAAAAATGTGCATGCCCTTTGACCCAGCAATAGCACTTCTAGGGCTATATCCCAAAGAGATCATACAAATGGGAAAAGGACCCACATGTACAAAAATATTCATAGCAGCTCTTTTTGTGATGGCAAAGAATTGGAAATTGAGAGGATGCCCATTAACTGGGGAATGGCTGAGCAAGTTGTGGTATATGAATGTAGTGGAATACTATTGTGCTATAAGAAATGATGAACAGGCTGACTTCAGAAAAACCTGGAAAGACTTGTATGGTCTGATGCTGAATGAAGTGAGCAGAACCAAAAGAACGTTGTACACAATAACAGCCACGTTGTGCGATGACTAATATTGATAAACTTAACCCTTCCCAGCAATACAAGTATCTAAGACATCGCCAGAGGCCTCATGATGGAAAATACTATCCATATCCAGAGAAAGAACTATGTAAGTTGAACTGTTATTTATTTTCTCTTCTGCTGAGTTTTATTTCCTCTTTCTGATGGTTTCTCCTATTGGTTTTAATTTTTACTTACAACATCACTAATGTGAAAATATGTTTAACAGGAATGTAAATGTATAGCCTATATCAGATTGTGTGCCATCGTGAGGAGGGTGGTGGGGAGAAAAATTTTTAACTCAAAAGCATATGGAAGTGATTATTGAGAAATCAAAATAAATTAATAAAAAAAAGAGACTCAACTAAGCCATACCATGCCAAGAGCATTCAGATGGTAAGGATGATACTGGACAGACAACAGTTGAGAGATGAAAAAGATCGGTCATGGTTCCCATAACAAATTGATCTCTCTGTCAACAGAGGACAACCATTGGAGCCCAACCTCACAGTCCAAAATGCGCTACATGAAAAAAAAAAGAGAAGGTAGAAGCAGAGATGAGGAGAGAAAGAGAGAGAGTTCCAGGCATGGGGGGCAGTCAGTAAACATGCATGGAGCTGGGAGACGGAGAATCTAGTACAAAGAACACCAAGGAGACCAGTGTCACCGGATCAAGCCAGAGGGACATAGTTAAACAAACTATGATGTATGTACATGAAAGATACTATATGAAGGAAACATAGTAGAATGGAAAGAGTACTGGATTTGAAGTTAGAAGACTCAGGTGCATGTTGTAGCTCTGCTCCCCTCTCCATTGGCTATGTGACCAGGTGTCTGTAAATGTTACAAGCTTTAAAAAACCCAACATTTGAAAGGTTAATCATCTTGGATATGTCACATAACATCTCTGGGACAGTTTCTTCACTAATAAGAAAGTTAGATTAGATGATCTCTGCAATCTCTTCCATTTCTAAACCCTCTGATCCTGTGACCTCATTATGTTGCGGAGGTGACTACGGGCCCTGAGCCAGCTGCCAGTAGAGTTCAAGAAATATAAAGTCCTGAAGTTTGGCTGAACACCAAGTGCATGAAAAGGCATAACAAAGTAAGTCAAGATCTGGAGATTTTCTATCAGTGGAGAGAGTATCCACATCAGTGAAATGATATACCTAAAGCACTTTGCAAACCTATATAAAATATTTTATATAGAAATGTTAGCTATGATGACACTAATGATAGTGATGATGATGATAATGATACTATAGAAATGTTAGCTATGATGATGATGATGACAACGACAAGGACAGGCAAGTCCCTTTCTGGAACAATATCTGAGGATGTTCCACTTTAGTAGCAGTCTTCAGACCTTCTTCAGAGCTTACAATTACTTACAACTTGACATAACCTCAGAGATACCAGGGTCATCTCCCAACACAATGAGGGACCACCGGGAAACTTTAGTTGAGGAAATTCGTGATTTTTTTAAAAAGAAAAAGAAACCCCTTGTTTCAGGTTTCATTCCAGGTCTCTTAAGTCCTACAGGGAAAACTGTCCCCATACCAGAGCATCTTGTCATAGTGGCAAATAAATCAATGGGAAAAGAGAAACCAATCAGATCCTCCAGTCTAAGCTCCCAAGACTATTTACCCCACAGCTACTATCCCAAAGCAGAGATCTCCTCCACCCCACCCTCCTTTTCCCTTCTAATGCCCTATCTCCTTGATTGGGCAGCTATTGGATGTATTTTAAAGAGCCCAGGACTTGGAGTCAGAGGGTACCACTTATTTGTGAGGACTTGAACCTTAGTGTCCTCACCAGTAAAATGAGGGGGTTGGACTCAAAATTCTGTCCCTTTCTACCACCCATACAATAAAACAGTTCTTTATGTGCTTAGGCTGGCTCTGACCCAATGGCTTCTCACTCTCAATTCCTTCCTCCTGCTGATGAGGCCTTTCTCCCATGCTCTTCATAGGTTCAAAGATTCATTGATTTAGGGCCAGGAAGAACCTTAAGACGTCATCTAGGCCCAGAGTTTTTCATGCTCCCATGACCCGGTCCTGTTCTTACAGTGCTCCCTTCACAGACAGCCAGGGCCTCCTATTCACATCCACTCACCCACCCACCCCTCCAGTAGCCCTGCCCCATCCCTGCGGGTGAAGCCCTGAGACCCTACTTCCCTCGGTTAGTACTGCAATGCGGTTGCCCTCCAGTGACACCGCCCAGATCCTCCCTCCCGAGGCCCCAGCTCCAGATGCTTCCTCAGAGGTCTTGAGGTGTCAGAGACACCTGGACCAAATGCTCCTCATACCAAACACACTGCCTCTGATGGCCCCCACCCACGCGACCCTCCCTCGTCCCCCAACAGCCCCTGCCCTGACCCCACAACTCTCTTCCTTCTCCTCCCAGAAAAGGTTCCCTTCCCTCTCACGCCTCCCTCCCCAATATCCGCCCCCCCGACAAAAGCCTCTCCCCCAGCGGGCCCCCCCACCCCTTAATGCCTCTCCCCCAGAGGCCCCGCCCCCTCACGCCTCTCCCCCAGAGGCCCCGCCCCTTGATGCTCCACAGGCCCCGTCACTCCAGCTGCCTCACAGACCAAGAAGCTTCACTGGCCGTCAGCCCCACTCCCCAAATGTTGGGCCCCGATACCTCCTCTAGGTGCCCAAGTACCTGGTAAAAGAGCCCTGCCCCGCTTCGCCACACGCGGAGCTACCTCTGACGACCCGAGACCAAGTCCGTAAATCTGTGCTATTCTAATGGCGACTAAAACCCGCGCGCATCCTTGGCCTGAAGAATACACCTGCGCCTGCGCGGAGTGGCTGCTTTTAAAACAGAAACTACGAATCCCAGAATCCCCCGACACACAGCCTTCACTTCCCAGAGGAGGTGGCGGACCTGATTGGCTGCCAGGAATCATTTCCCTAGCCACGCCCCAGATTTAAGCGCGAAGCCTGCAGTCGCCTACGCGATTAAGTGTACAAAACTGGACTCCATCACATTCCTCCCTGCACATACAATCCATCATTTCCTGTGGCGCCTAAGACTGGAAATCGCGATTTCATTGTTTTATATCAGAGCTCAGGGTTTCAGTCACTGCGAGGTTTGGTTGGCCCCGCCTATTCTAAGAAAACAGCGGAGCCCGGATGAGGAGACCAATCAACACCTCGGAGATGGGGGCGAGGTCCTCAGAAGCGGCCCGGTGAACCAATCACTGCCCTTTGAAGCCATAGATGGCCTGGGGGAGGAGCAACGGGGCCAATCAGAGACTCCCGGGAGGTGAGAGAAGCAGCGGGGGAGGAACCAATCAGTCACTCCCTGGCGGGAGGCGCGAGATGAGTCTGGGCCAAACGCTAGAATTATCAATTAATGATTCCATGTGTCTAGTGCGAAATGTATTATCTTTCCCACCCCGCCAAATCCATCCCTTATGTACCCATGGGCATCCTCCCTCAGTCACTGATGCTCGCTGTCATCGACTCCTCACTCTCACTCGCTCCCCCTCCCGCCCCCGCCCCCGCCCCTGCCAATCACTTGCCACATCCAGACCTTTCTATTTCCTCAGCATCTTTCCCATAAGCCTCCTCTTCCCTCAGCTCACACTGGGACCACCCAGGTGCAGGCTTCACTGGAGAATATCTTTGTAGATGGTCCCCCTGCCTCATGGCTCTTCCCCTCCAGACTGCTGCCAAAGTGAGGGAGGAAGGAAAGAAGGAGAGAAGGGAGGGAGGAAGGGAGAATGCTGGCTTTTCAAAAACTAATGAACAGGACTCACTAAAGGGGCAGGGAGGAAGGAGAAATCTATTTGACTCACTGAGAGGAAAAAAGAGTAGGTAAAAGTGTATAATCAATTACAAGCAAGAGAGAGGACCAAATAAACAAAACCTTAAAGGGAAAGGGGTAACAAAGGAGAAGAGAGGATCAGGGGTGAGGAAAAGAGAGCCAGTGAAGACAGGACCACCTTTGAAAAAAAAGATTAAGGAAACTGAAGAAACAGCAGAAGGGGGTAGGGAATCATAATTTTTTAAAAATTAGATTATGGAGGAAAATATAAACCCAATTAAATGTGAATGGATTTTAAAAATCTAACAAAATGAAAAAGAATGACGGGTTGGGTAAGAAAGCAAAACTCTACCATCTGTGGACTAAAAAGCTTTGCACAGGCAACACTAATACACCTAGGATAAGAAGGGAAATGGGGGGATGGGGGGGAATCTGTACCAAATTTCTCTATATTTTTGTGTTGGGCTAATCTGTCCTGGAGATGAACCTTCTTTTAAATATGTTATTTACCCAAATTAGAAAGTGAGTTTTTAGAGACCAGGAACTGTCTTGAGTTATCTCCAGTACTTGCCACAGTAGACACTTAATAAATTCTTTTTCACTCATTAGCTTGTGGTTTTAGTATGATTACATTATTTTCCTAACATCGAGTCAATTAATCCAAAATAGAAATAGAAGATTATTTTTGTAGTTATAGACCCATGGCCTTTTTAGGGCCAGGACCTATGATCTCATTGGTATAGGGTATTCCTAGGTAAGACAATTCCCTCTTTCAATGCAATTTAGAGGCTTAGAGAGTTGCCTAGAGGTTACATGACTTGCCCACAGTTATACAGTCAGTATATGTCAAAGTTGGGAATTAAACTCCAGTCCTTGGAGCTTTGAAGCCAGCTATCTATCCATTAACTACACCAAAGGTAGGGTGTATGGGATGTTCAAGGAGGACTAGCACCTTTAGTGTGAGGGCTGCTTATCTACCTTTGGTGTCTACCTGGCACTTAGGGTGTCTAACCCAAACTTGGGAAGACTTCCTCCCTCCCCCACTATGAAGGCAGCTGAAGCACTTAGAGCTTGGTGAGACATCAAAGATGCCAAAGTCATCCACTGCATCGGGCATTGCCAGTCTTGACTTTTATCTTGCCTTTATCACTTTGTACACAACTCTGCCTCACTTAAATCCAACTCACAGATTCAAGACATCATCCCATAATGCCACTGGTCCTCTTCAAAAAAAAAGAAAAAAAAACACCACCATAGGTGTCAAAACTCACAGGTGGCCTATAACCAGATTAAATTAAATTAGCCACAACCAGATTAAAATGTAATTGAAAATATTTAACAAAATAAATAAAGACATAGATAGTGTAGATTCGTGGTTTTCTAAGTCAATATGCAGCCAACAGGGATCCAATTCTATTTGAGTTTGACACCCTTGCACTATACCATGTTGACTGTTAAGATTTTATTTAAATTTTTTGCATCAAAACTCAGTGATATTGGTCAATTTTTTTTTTATTTCTTTGATGGTTTAAGTATTAGTCCCATATTTGCCTTATAAAAGAACTTGGTCTATCTATAGTCATATGAAAAAATGTTCTCACTATTGATTAGAGAAATGCAAGTTAAAACAACTCTGAGGTACCACCTCACCTATCAGATTGGCTAAAATGACACAAAAGAAAAATTATAAATGTTGGAAAAGATGTGGGAAAATAGGAACACTAATGCTTTGTTGATGGAGTTGTGAACTGATCCAACCATTCTGGAGAGGAATTTGGAACTATGCCCAAAAGGCAACCAAACTGCGTACACCCTTTGATCCAGCATTAGCACTACTAGGTCTGTATCCCAAAGAGATCATAAAAAAATGAAAAGGACCCACATGTACAAAAATATTTATAGCAGATCTTTTTGTGGTGGCAAAGAATTGGACATTGAGGGGAAGTCCATCAATTGGGGAATGGCTGAGCAAGTTGTGATATATGAATGTAATGGAGTACTATTGTTCCATAAGAAATGATGAGTAAGTGGACTTCAGAAAAACCTGCAAAGACTTACATGAACTGATGTTGAATGAAGTGAACAAAACCAGGAGAACACTGTACATAGTAATAGCAACATTATAAGAAGATCAACTTTGATAGACTTGGCTATTCTCAGCAATACAATGATCTAAGACAATTCCAAAAGACTCATGATGGAAAATGCTATCCACATCCAGAGAAAGAACTATAGAGTCTGAATGCAGATCAAAGCATTCTATTTTCATTTTTTTGTTTTTTCTTTCTCTTAGTTTTTCCCTTTTGTTCTGATTCTTCTTTCACAACATGACTAATGTGGAAATATGTTTAATATGATTGTACATATATAACCTATATCAGATTGCTTGCCATCTTGAGAAGGGGGGGTAGGGAAGGAGGGAGGAAGAAAAAAATTTGGAACTCAAAAATCTTATAAAAGTGAATGCTGAAAACTATCTTTGCATGTCATTAGAAAAAATAAAATACCAATATGTGGGGGGGGGAAGAAATGACAAGCAAGATGATTTCAGAAAAGCCTGGAAAGACTTACATGAACTGATTTGAGTGAAGTGAGCAGAACCAGGAGAACTTTGTAACAGTAACAGCAACATTGTTTGATGATCAGCTATGATTGACTTAACTCTTTTAGCAATACAATGATCCAAGACAACTCCAAAAGACTCATGATGGACAATGTTGTCCACATTCACAGAAAGAACTGATAGAGTCTGAATGCAGATCAAAGTATGCTATTTTTACTTCCCTTATTTTTTTTGGTAGTTTTTTTTCCCTTTTATTCTTTCTTCTTTTACAACATGACTAATATGGAAATATGTTTTGCATGATTGCACATATATAACCTATATCAAATTGCTTACTATCTTAGGAAGGAGGGAAAGAAGGAAGGGAAGGAGAAAAATTTGGAACTCAAAATCTTATTTTAAAAAATGAATGTTACAAATTGTTTTTAAATGTAATTGGAAAAAATAAAATATCATTTAATATATATAAAAAAGGTGCTTGGTATTTTCTTTCTCATTTTTTGAGAATAATTTGTATAACATGGAAATTAATTGTTCATTAAATGTTTGACAGAATCCACCTGTAAACCTATCTTGACCAGATTTTCTTTTTCTTTTCTTTTTTTTTTTTTTTGTCTTGGTAGTTCCTTTGTGACTAGTTCAATTTCATTTTCTGGGCTGTTTAAGATCTACTTTTATTTTCTGTTTTATCTATTTCTTCTTTGATTTTCAGGATTTCCCCTTTTGTGCTTATTTTGGCTTTGCTGACTTGTTATTTTTCTAGTGTTTTTTAATTGAATACTCAGTTCATTAAGTCTCTTTTTCTATTTTTTTAAAATTTCATAAATAAAAAATTTCCCGAGTATTGCTTTAGCTAAATCCCAGGAATTTTATTTTGTCTCATTTTTATTTATCTCTTTCACAGAGTTATTGTTTCTTTGATTTGTTCTTTAACCTCTTCATTATTCAGAATATCATTATTAAGCCCCCACTTAGGCTTAGTTACTTGTGTTTTGTGTTCCCTATGTTACTAATTTTATTGTGTAATTATATACATTGTGCAATTGTATAAAGTAAATATGTGTTTAGTAAGTTTTCATTTAGATTTTTTTGAAGAATCAGAGAATACTGTTGTTCAGTCATTTTACATCCATATCTGATTCCTCGTGACCCCACTTGGGGTTTTCTTGGCGAAGATACTGTCGTGGTTTGCCATTTCCTTCTCTAGCTTGTTTTACAGATAAGGAACTGAGGCAAACAGAGTTAAGTGACTTGCCCAAGTTCACCCAGCTAGTAAGTGTCTGAGGCCGGATCTGAACTCACCAAGATGAGTCTTCCTGACTCCAGTGCCAGCACTCTATCCATTGCACCATACTATACAGTGCCTAATAGCTTAAAGAACATAAGCATAAATGCAATGAATAAAATAGATGTGACAGGTAATTGCAACCCCTGGAGCATATGTGGGAAAAGCCTATGTGGCGCCATTGAAGGGAGCATGCACTGAAGCTCTACTGGAAACTTCCAAAAACTTGACAGACCTAGATGGCTCCACGCTGAAGGGCATTATGCATTGAAATGTTGAAACAAACCTCTCAATGGCTACTGAGCAATGGATCCACTGCTCATGGATCTTTAAAAGGAAATGACCTGTTTTTAACTTTGTCTTATTTTCTGCCCCAGCTGAATGGCAGCTGTGAGCATACGGCAGCTAAACCACACGTACTGCCCAAGGCAAACCTAAGGCTGGATCTCAAAGTTCTAGCTGCCTTTTTTTCTTTGTTTCTTTGCCTGATCAGATGTGGCTGAGCGGTGATTTTGAGGGGGATGTTTTTTGGAAGTTTCAGAAATCCAGAGATCCTGGGTCCTCAGTAGACACAGTAGGTCCCCATTCTCCATCCAGAACAGAGCTTCTTAGAGAAGATGGACCATCACTATGAGGAGAGTCCAAGGCTCGGCTTGGCTTGCCAGAAGGCGTGGACCTGAAGGGAATTGAATGGACAGTGAAAGGCCAAGGTAGAATATTCAGTAGCCCTGTGAACTGCATCATGTGCTGATATTTAAATAAGTATCAACCTTCCTGGAGAGTATAATAGTAGTTAGAAACATTTGTAAGAAAGAGTAAATAAATAGCTGACCTATACCTGGACTGTTATTGTACACTAAGTACCTTCATACTCTCCCTTTTTTGGGGAAACTCTAAATGTGAGCTGAAACCTAAGCTTTAAGGCATTATCCCTGGGGTCTCCAGAGTGGGGGTATAAAAAGTCAAAGAATCTGAAAGAACTTGCCCCATCTCTTTGAAGGTCGGGCTCCCTAAGGACCAATCTCAGGATATATATGTGTGAGTCAGAGTTGAGAGGGGCCCCTTAGTCAAGACAGAGAATATGAACCACCCCCCAGCAGCAGTTCCTTATTGGTTATATACGAAATACCAGAACTGATTCAATAGAAAATATACAACTTGAATTGGCCAATTTAAGAGGAAGAGATAGAGAAAATAATTTAAATTGTTCTTCCTCCTACTACTAAGAAAACCCTCCCAGTCAGATTGGCTCTCAGAAGAATTTCTCCAAAAGTTTAAATAAATCATTCCTCTATTACACAAACTCTTTATAAACAGAGAAAGATGGTATGTTGCTTAATTCCTTCAGTAAGACAGATATGTTCTAATTTTCAAAAAAATCCCAACACTGAAAAATATTCCCTTTATAATACATTAAAATGTGCGTTTTATGATATTATTATTTGATAGAATTTATTATTGTTATCATTATTATTGTTCTTCTATACTTACATTCATAGGATCACAGATTTGGGGTTGGAAGCAACCTTCAACGTCACTGAGTTCAAAGCCCTCATTTTACTGATGAAGAATTGAGTACCAGAAAGGTTAATTGATTTTCCCAGATTCACACAGCTAGTAAGTGTCTCAAGTAGGATTCATATCCAGGTGGTGCTGTAGATAACAGTGCTAAACCTAAAGTCAGGAAGACCTGAATTCAAGTCCACCATGAGATATTTACCACCTGTGTGACCCTGGAGAAGTCACTTACCTTCTATCTGCCTCAGTTTCCTGATATGTAAAATGGGGGTAATAATAGCACCTACCTCCCAGGGTTATTGTGAGAATGAGATGAGGTATATTTGTAAAGCACTTTGCAAATCTTAAAGCACCAAATGAGTGCTATCATTATACTTCAATAGCAACAAAAATGATCATATGTATATATATATATATGTGTGTGTATGTATACATGTGTATATATGTATATACATATAAACATACATATATACATACATAGATATCTATATACATACATATATGAGTACTGAGGTACCAAAGTAAAAAAACAAAGCCTTTATAAAGAAAACTACAAAACTTTAGTGGCCTAAATAAAGGAATACTAAAAATTCTGGAGGAGTATGTTCACTGCTAGGAAGATTGACCACAGTTAAGATGATAATATTCTGTAGTTCACATGTATGTTCTATATATTACCAATGGAATATTTTCTATAAACAGATAAAATAATAGCAAAGCATATGTGGGGGAAAATGGGCAGGATTCCCAAAGGGTATATTTTTAAACGCTGACAAAGGGAGACTTGCTCTTGCAAGTCTTTAAAATACATTATAAAATGACAGTTATTGAAGCTGTCTGCTACTAGGCAACAGAAGGAGAAAAACAGACTAGGGGAACAGAACAAAGACCACTACAATAGATCGAAATACATACAAAAATAATTACCTATACTAAATCTGTTGATATTAAATAACAAGGGAAAGAATTAAAGAAATGCTATTGGGGAAAATGTAATATAGTATGGAGAAAAATAAATTTAGAAAGAATTTAGAAAATCAATTTAGAAAGACATACTATCAATGAGTTAAATATATTTCTTAAAACGTTAGAGGAAAAATGGAATAATATATGTATTTATCCCAAATGTGGAAAGAAGACAAATTCTTAACTTACAGAAGCAATGAAAGCATTGTTTGATGAAGAACTTGCTGGAAAAATTTCAACAACAAAAAGCAACAAACCAGGAAAGTTTAATCGACACACCCAAACATCTGTGGCCATACGGAGAGGAGGGTGGGACCTCCATGTGTAAGAAAGGGCCCAAACGTGGCAAGGACATTGTCCTTGTATGACTCAAAGACAGGCAGCCTAGATTGAGTAATAAGGAATAGAGTGGGACTGAGGAATGGGTCCTTCATGTATGGTGAGGCTCCATTTGTAACTAGGCAGACACTGGTGATGGAGGGATAAGAAACAGGGCATGGGGGGGGTGGAGCATGTCATAGGGTGTGGGAGAATAAACCTCCCTAGCCTCTTCTTTCCCTCACCCCCTTTTCCAAGGGAGACTTTCATTCCTACCAGGAGAGAAAGAGAGGTGAGGAGGGTTGGGTGCAGAGGCCAATCTGCTCTCCTTAGAGAGAGGGGGTACTGGACTGGAATTTTTTCTCTCTGTTCACTTAAGTATTGCTTGTCTACGGGATATGATCAAGTTTGAGCTAAGTTTTGGTTGTTTTGTCATTTGGAGGACCCCAAGCTCTTTACCCAAGGCTTGACCCTTTACCCATGTAATATCAGTTTCACAATGAACACATATAGAGTATAGCATGAAACCCATTTATCCAAATCGATAGCAAAACAGAAATCAGAGGTTTACCTAAGAGAATATATACCAGATAATACAGAGTGAAGGAGCCTTCCCATTGTGAGTGAGATAACTCAGCTAAACCAAGAGATATCTTCCCCAAGGGGAAACTCCCCAAAGTCTCTAGAGTAGCAAGCTGGGGACAGGAATATGATAGAGATAGTGGAGACTGCCAGCTCCTCCCATATCTTTCCAGAGTCTCTTCCTTCAGCAACCTGAAATGGAGCTATCCTCTTCCATCTTTTCTCTTTCTTTCTTTCTTTTTCTTTTTCTTGCTTAGGCAATGGGGGTTAAGTGACTTGCCCAGGGTCACACAGCTAGCAAGTGTCAAGTGTCTGAGGCCAGATTTGAACTCAGGTCCTCCTGACTCCAAAGCCAGAGCTCTATCCACTGAGCCACCTAGTTACCCCTCCTCTTTCATCTTTTCTCGCTTGAAGCTGGAAGCCTGGAGTGCTGGAATGATGAGTACCCAAAGAGGGACTGGTGAAAGCTGGAGCTCTCTTCCCTCTCACCAACTCAGTCTTCTTTAAATTTCTTCAAGCATGAAGTTGCTTCAGGCGCTTCTGACTTCCACCTTTGAGAGAGAAGATGGGCCAACCCCCGCTTCAGATTGCTAAAGGAAAAAATTGTGAGAAGACATGAGAACTGGCAGTCTCAGTCATACATATCCCTGTCCACAGCTTGCTACTGGAGAGACTTTGGGGAGTTTCCCCTTGGAGAAGATCTGGGACTCTTTCTTTCTTGGTTAAGTTGAGTTACCTCACTCCCAATGGGAAAGCTCCTTCACTCTGTACTATCTGGTATATATTCTCTTATGTAAACCTTCTTGATTTCTGCTTTGCTACTGATTTGGAAAAACGGGTTTTCTTTGATAATTGTTATGTGTGTTCATTGTAGAATTGATATTAGTTGGGAAAGGGGTCAAGTCTTGGGTATAGAGCTTGGGGTCCTGCTGCTCCCAATAATGAAATAGTGATCAGAAGTTAGTTTGACCCCAAGCACATCCCCTAGACTAACAATATTTAAGGGAGTCAGTAGATATATTGTTAGCCCAGTATCTCATCTCTCTGAAGACAGTAGAGTGGCAGCCTCTGGTCTCAACTTTCTGCTTCCTCTCCTGGCAGGAATTAAAGTCTCTCTTAGAGAAGGGTAAGGGGAGAAGAGGCTAGAGAAGTCTATTCTGCCTCACTTCTCACACATGGCAACCCCACCCCCCATGTTAGATGCAGGGAACAGAGCTCGTAATACACGGGCCTCAACATGCATGGGGTCTCAGTACATACAAAATTGGTCATTCCCCTTTTGCAATGGTAATCCCAAATCAGAGAAGAACTATTTTCAAAAGATTCAGAGTCCCAGAATTTGAGAATTGGCTATCTAGTCCTATATATGAAGGAATCTCCACTATAACATATTAGACAAGTGGCTGCCCATTCTCTGCTTTATAGAGACAGAACCTATCATCTCTCTATGCAGCCTCCTCAACACCAAATTATTTTCAGTACAGCTACTGTCTAACCATTCACGTCTAATGCATTTGTAAAGTAGATTTTTAATGTCTTGGCCTAAAACCTTACATTCATCCCTACGGGATTTCTCCTTCATAAATATCACTCAGTGTTCTAGCCTGTAAGATCCTTTTGGATCCTGATTCAGTCACCAGTGTGCTCACTCTCCCTCCAGCCCAGTGTAATCAGCAAATTTGGTGATCGTGCAATCTATGCTTTTATCCAAATCACCGATAAGAGTGTTAAACAACACAGGGCCAAGTCCGATCCTAATGGCACTCTGATAGAGACCTCCTGCCACTTAGACACTGAACCATTAAATAAAGACTCTTTCGAGTGAGGCAATTCCAACAGTTCTAAATCCATTTAATTGGATTATTTTCTAATCCATGTCACTGTCTTTTCCATAAGAAGAGTATGGTATTTTCTCAATAGTTTTGCTAAAATCTAGATGTTTATAACTGCATTCCTTGTATAAAAATACCAGAAAGACTAGTGATTTTCTTGTAGCAGGAGAACTCCACAGGGTGAGAACTCCTTCCACTGACCCATGTATGCCTTAGTACGTAAATCCTAGGGAGTTCCAGTTTCCTTAAGTATTAAATTAAATTAAATATTAAATTAAAATTGAATTAAATTAAATGAAATTCTGAGGGTCACAAAGCTAAATGTCAAACATGGAAATTTGAGCTTCTTGACGCCAAATCTAGCACTCTATCCCTTATAACACATTGCAAACTACTATTGTTGTTAATCATTTTCCACTTGTGTGTGACTCTTTGTCACCCCATTTGGGGTTTTCTTGACAAAGATACTGGAGTGGTTTGCCATTTCCTTCTCCAGTTCATTTTACAGATGGGGAAACTGAGGCAAGCAGGGTTAAGTGACTTGCTCTGGGTCACAGAGCTAGTAATTATCTGAGGCTGGATTTGAGCTCAGGAAGACAAGTCTTCTTGACCTAGTCGCAGTACTCTATCCACTGTGTCATTAGAAAGAACAAAATAAGTAGACAATTTTGGGGGAGTGGAGAAATGCTTTGGGTATGCTTTGTGGAGGAGATGACATGAACTCAAGCTAAGAATGGAGTTAGGTATTCCAAAGAAGGAGATGTGAGGATGAAGATCATCCTAGGCGTAGGAGAGAGTGTGTGTACTTTGGTAGGAGATAGAATGTCATATATTGGGAAGAGCAAGTAGCCCAGGTTAGCCTGAACGGTAGAATACATGAAGGGGAATGACGATGATAGCAACAACAGCAGCAGCAGGTAGTACTGATTTAATGTAATGCTTCAAGGTTTGCAAAGCACTGCGTCATCACAACAAATCCTGGGAAGTAGGTGCTATAATATTATTCCTGTTTTACAGATGAGGAAACTAAGACAAAGAGAAGTTAAGTTTGCCACAGGTCACAAGACAGGGTCTTCCCTCCCAGTTTTTTTTTTTTAATTAAAGGGGCCATCCTTTGACTCACTTCTTAAAGAAGCCTATTCACTGAATGGGTGTTGCCTCACTCAAAGTGAGAACCTGAAAAAATCTTAGCTTAAAAGGGCCTAGGTCTCCCATTGCATCCTGGGCCTTCTCCAGTCTCCTGATTGACATCTGGCCACTGGACCCAGATGGCTCCGGAGGAGAAAGTGAGACTGGAGACCTCGCACAGCCCTCCCTCAAATCAAAATCAATTGTAAGTCATATCATCATCTATCTCCCTGATGTACTGGTCCTCTTTGAAAATGAAGGATGAACAAAACAACAAGAAGCTGCCCTTTACAAATTCCACACACACACACACACACACACACACACACTCACACACACACATTATAATATGTATATTTGTGTATATATACAACACACGTATTTCTATTTACATATTTTTATTTTATTCATTTTAAACTTAAATACAAAACAAGAAAAAAGAGAGAGCATTTCCATGTACACAACAGAACATGGAGAAGATTCGATATAAAACCATAAATGTCCATTTCAGACTGTTTACCTTTTTTTAATTATGTAATAAATACTACACATTGTTTTCAAAGCTACCTAGCTTTTCTGTGCTTTCTTCTAAATTTTCTTTTGTACTCTGCTATGCTATTTATATTTATATTTATATTTATATTTACAAAACTTGGAAGCAAGTTTTGTAAGGACCTAAAGATTGGGAAATGATTGAATGACATACCTACAACGGATCAATTTGATGGGATATTTTGCCATCAAAAGGGATCGAGAATAGAGACTGTACAGGGACATGGAAAGCTCTACATTGGAATAATGCCACGTGAACACAGAATAGTGGCAAGGGTGTTGGGTTTGGACTGAGCAAGTGTGGGCTCAGATCCTGGCTCTGTGATCTGGGGAGCCCCTTAACCTCACTGGCACCAGTTCCTCGTCTCTAACTTCACTTTAAGATCCTTCAGAGCAAAGACCAGATGACCGCCTGTCAGCAATGTTATAGAGGGGATTAATAACAATATAGCTAGCATTTATATAGCGCTTTAAATTTTACAAAGCACTTTACAGAGATCTCACTTTACCCTTACAACCCTGAGAGGTAGGTGCTATTTTTCAATTGAGGAAACTGAAGCAGATAGAGGTTTCAGTGACTTGCCCAGAAGTATCTGCAGTTGTCTTTGAAGAAAGTATTTTTTTTTTTTTTTGGTGAGGCAATTGAGGTTAAGTGACTTGTCCAGAGTCACACAGCTAATGAGTGTCATGTGTCTGAGGTCGGATTTGAACTCAGGTCCTCCTGACTCCAGGGCTGGTGCTCTATTCACTGAGCTACCTAGCTGCCCCTTGCAGTTGTCTTTGAACTGAGGTCTAACCCAACTCAAAGTCTAAGGCTCTACCCATTTTGTCACCTCAATACCTCTATAATAGCTCTTATTCAAATTGGCCAGCTCTGAATCTAAGAGCCTATAGGAAGAGGGGGGAGGAAATGCAGGGAGGTGGTATACACATTGATTACAACCATGTAAACACACATCTGTTATATCTACAAACATACAAACCTACATCTTTTTTAAAAAATTTAAAGAATAAATCATTCCTTTATTATACAAACTGTAAATCTTAAGGACTAGAAGGTGTTCTAGGCAACTAAATTGTATTGAATCTTATGTGGCTGTGAATGTTAATTATAAAAACGGTTGGGTAAAAAAATAAGAGAAAAAATATAATAAAAATAGGTAATTGCAATAATAATAATATTGTTTTATTATCTAATAGATTATTTTTAAAAGTGTATTCAGCCGGTATCTTGGGCTAGAGCAATACGTGCTTTGACTCAGGGAACTCAGCAACCATCAGGTGGCAGTAAACCGGTAGTTTAGAAATATTGTAACAAAAGAGGGAAAGGCTTTTTTTTTTTTTTAGTCTATCAAACCCCAAACAATGTTACAGCTTATGATAAACATGAGATAACCTTGAATCTCTAGTCTTAAGCAATTAATAGAGCAGAGAGAGGCTTTGTTTTACATTGCTATACTCCCCCACATATTTTCCAGCACAAAGTCTGTTATCTCTTATAAGACATTCAAAATATTCCCTACACTTATTACATTGATATAATTCTACTCCAAAATTAATTAATTGATGTTATTAAGATATGCACTCCAGCTGCAGGCTATTAGTGATAATCATAGCATTTATATAGCTCTTTGGGATTTGCAAAGCGCCTTACAAATATTGTTACCCTCTTTTTACCCTCACAACAACCTTGGGAGGTAGGTGCTATTATTATCCCCTTTAGAGTAGAGGAATCTGAGGCAGAATTTAAGTGATTTACCCAGGGTCACACAGCTAGGAAGTGTCTGAGGCTGGATTTAAACTGAGGTCTTCCTGACTTTGAGTCCAGTGTTCCAGTCACTGAACCCATATGATTTCTCTGAACATTATCAGTATGAGAGAAAATGAAGCTGAAAGTTGCCTTTATAGTCTCCTCTGCCATATATATTCGCTGATAAGGTTCATGCTTTATCTCAAAACTTCTCCACTTTCTCTTCATTCATAGGGTTTGTCTCCAACATGAATTCTCTTATGAATAGTAAAAGATTAAATCCACCTGCAGACTGTTCCATAGTCTTGTATTGTCGCATCTCTCCAGTAACAGTTATTTGATGATCAATCAGCAAGGGATGAAATTCAGGTGGAAGCTTTGCTAGATTTCTTAGATTCATGGGTTTTCTCTCAAGTATGTATTATTTAATGTGTAATATAGGTTTCCCTGTCATGAAGGTAGTGCTACATTCATTAGTTTACAGGTTTTCTCTCCAGTACAGACTTTTTGAGTAAGGAATAAGCTGTTACTACAAGTTTTGTCATATTCATTAACCCAATACGTTTTTTTTTCCTTCCTAGAATGAATTCTCTGATGTTCAGTGAATTAGGTGCTCTGGCTGAAAAATCCTTCCCATTTTCATTATATTTATGGGGTTTTCCTTCAGTGCAAGTACTCCACTGCTAAATAAGTGATGAATTACTAATGCCTTTACCTCATTCACTCTATTTGCAGGGTGATTCTTCTATAGATTTTTCATGATATTGAATAAGGTCCAAGTGATAAGTGAAGGTTTTCCCACATTCAGATTTCTTCCTCAAAGTGATTATATTATGTTTATTTGGGCCCGATTATGTCCTGAAGTTCCTTAAATTTGAATCACATTTATGGAAACTCCTTTGAGCACTTTCTGTTGTGAAACAAAGACCTACCGCAGGCAGAAGCTTCTGAAAAATGTATTGTATTCATGGACTCACATCTTAGAAGTTTTCTCGTGTGTGTGATTGTTCCTTGTTCAGAATCTCTTTTGTCCTGGTTACCTCACTGCCTCTCTAATCTGACATCACATCTCCGGCCTTCAGTCAGTCAGCCAAGTCAGACACAAAGAAAGATAACAGATAGTTACTGCCCTCAAGGAACTTACAATCTAATGGCGGAGACAAGAGGCAAACAACTGTGTACAAACAATACACATACAGGATAAATTGGAGATAATTAACAGAGGGGAGGCATTAGCATTGAGGGAGAGTTGGAACAGCTTCCTGTAGATGGTGGAATTTTAGCTAAGACTTGAAAGAAATCTCATCATTTAGAATCCTTGGTACCATCCTTTGTGAGTTTTTATTTTTATAGAAATTCCTTGATCTCAAGTCGACATCGTAGTTTCAGATCTATTCTTACAATCTGAACAAAACAAAATGAAAAACAGAAATGTCCCATAGTACCTGTCCTAGGAGAAAAGTGATAGCTGTAAATAAGTTCTGTCTTCTGTCTCTTCCATTAAGGAGGATTATTTTCAAATATAAAACGGGAGAGCAATCAACTCTAAGTAGGTCCTCAAGTTCAGTAGAGGAGGGGAGATAGTAAGAAGGTACTTTGTTACTTCATTTATAGCTCAAGTTCAAACGTTGTATTCAATAGTAATAATAACTTGTACACATGATTACAGGAGACAATAATTGTTAAAAAACTGAAAACAAAAAGATCCTGTAAGATCTGAACTGGGCAAATGTGTTGATTTCAAAAAGGAAAAAACATGAAAGGTGGTAGGACAGAGTAGAAAGAACACTGGGTTTGGAGATAAAAGTCCCAAGTTCAAATCCCAGTTCAGCTATTTACTACCAGTGTGCCCTTGGCTTCCCTTCTATGGGCCTCAGTTTCCTCATCTGTAAAATGAGGTTGGCTTCCCTCTTATTCAGTTCTCTGGGACCCTGCTGCTCTCCCTCTGTTCCCCTGGAAGCCCAAAAGACAAGGGTCTGGCATCCTGCTGCTCTCTTTCTAGTCTTCTGGAAGAAACAAGGATAATAATGATAATAATAACTCATATTTATCAAATTAGATATTTGTAAAGTGCTTAGAACAGTCTTGGGCAAGTAGTAGGTACTATATATGTGTTTAACAAAAAAAAACATTTAAATAACACCTTAAGGTTTGCAAAGCACTTTATTTGTATTATTTCAATTGATTCTCACAACAATCCTAGGAGGTAGGTGCTACTATTATCTCCATTTTACATTTATTTTATGCATTTACAGATGAGGAAACTAAGGCAGAGAGTGAGTGACTTGTCCAGGGTCACACAGCTAGTAAGTAGATGAGGTAGAATTTGAACTCAGACCTTTTTGCTCATCCACCTTTGATGTTCACCTGGCACTCAATTCTCACCCGTGGCTACAAGAAGCTGTAGCATGTATAATGGCTACACCCTGATAAAACTGTCTCAACAGATGGGCTCAAGCAGGTTGAGGGTAACCAACAGGCCTCAGATCTATCAGTGAGTTAGGGGGATATCTACCCCAAGCATCTAAAGATTTCTCCCTATGGAAAGGATGAAAACAATTTTTCCAATAGCCATGAAGGTGGCTGAAGCAGGTACTGTGGAGTGCTTAGAGCTTGGTCAGACATCCAAGACACCAAGGTCATCCGCTGTATCCCAGGCAGTCGTCCTGACTTTTGTCTTGCCCCTGGACTTTGATGACTCTAGAAGAAAGAATGAGGCTGATGACTTTGTGCAACTCTGCCTCACTTAAATCCAATTCACGAAATAAGTCAAGATATCAACCATGATGTTATTGGTCCTCTTCAAAAACAGAAGTATGAACAACAGCTCTGGAGAACTATTAACACCATCTACTATTCCATCCATCACAGAAAGAACTGGTTCACTGCCTCAACATTAATCATTTTATAGTTTCATCATTTGGAAATCAATCAGTCCTTAATCTGTGTCTTAAATGGCTATAAGCAGGTGGAAGTGCAGCTAACATCACTGCTTTGGAATCAATGACTAGAAAGCAGGCCTATGGAAGCCCTTGCTCTTGAGTCCTAGGGATTTTGCCTGCTCTTCAAGGTTCTCTCTCTGGGAACCCTAAGAAGGGTACAAGTGCTGTGTAACTGCATGCTTGGTAACTCATCAAATATTATTTAAAGCAGGAGGTTTTTAACCAGGGGACCATTAATGTGTTTTGTTTGTTTTTTGCTTAATATTTTGATAACTGTATTTCAATATAATTGGTTATCTTTATAAACTTATGTATTTTATTTTATGACCTTAAAAATCTTATTCTAAGAAGGGGTCCATAGGTTTCACCAGGCTACTTAAAAGGTCCAGGAGTCAAGTCAACAAGCATTTAATTAATTTATTTATTTTTAGTTTTCAATAATCACTTCCAAAAGCTTTTGAGTTTTAAATTTTCTCCACCTCCTTTCCCATGATGGCACGAAATCTGATATAAGCTCTACATGTACATTCCTATTAAACATATTTTCACATTAGTCATGTTGTAAAGAAGAATTAGAGCACATAAGAGGAACCACAAGAAAGAAGCAACAAAACAAAACAGAAGAAAAAAAGAGCAAATAGTATGCTTCCATCTGCATTCAAACTCCATAGTTCTTTCTTTGGATGTGGATAGCATTTTCCATCATGAGACCTTTGGAGACGTCTTAGATCCTTGCATTGCTGAGAAGGGTTAAGTCTATCAATATTAGTCATTGCACAATGTGGCTGTTACTGTGTACAACGTTCTCCTGGTTCTGCTCACTTCACTCAGCATCAGTCCATACAAGTCTTTCCAGATTTTTCTGAAGTCCTCCTACTCATTGTTTCTTATAGCACAATAGTATTAGATTACATTCATATGCCACAACTTGTTCAGCCACTCCCCAGTTGATGGGCATCCCCTCAATTTCCAATTCTTTGCCACCACAGAAAAGCTGCTATAAACATTTTTGTACATTTGGGTCCCTTTCCCACTTTTATGATTTCTTTGGGATACAGCCCTAGGGAGTGCTATTGCTGGGTCAAAGTGTATGCACATTTTTATAGCCCTTTGGGCATATCAACAAGCATTTTTTAAAAATATTTTAAACATTTTTTCATTTTGAGTTCCAAATTCTCTCCTTCCCTTTCACCACTTCCTCACCCACCGAGAAGAGAAACAATATGATATCAATTATGCATGTGAAATCATGCCAAATATATTTTCATATTAGCCATGTTGTGGAAAAAAAAGAAAATGAAAATGAAAAATATATATTTCAATCTGTATTGAGTTCATCAGTTCTCTCTCTGGAGGTGGATAGCATTTTTCATCACGGGTCCTTTGCAATTGTCTTAGACCATTATATGGATCAAAATAGCTAAGTCTTTCAGAACTGATCATCATAACAATATTGCTATTACTGTGTACAATGTTCTCCTAGTTCTGTTCACTTTACTTTGCATCAGTTCATGTAAGTCTTTCCAGGTTTTTCTGAAATCATCCCGCTCATCATTTCTTATAGCACAATAGTGATCCATCACAATCATATACCACTTGTTCAGTCATTCCTCAATTGATGCGAGGGCATCCCCTCAATTTCCAATTCTTTGTCACCACCAAAAGAAGTGCTATAAATATGTTTGTGCATATAGGTCCCTTTGCTTTTTCTTTGATCTCTTTGGGATACAGCCCTCGTAGTGCTATTGCTGGGTCAAAGGTTATGCACAGTTTTATAGCCCTTTGGGCATAGTTCCAAATTGTTTTCCAGAATGATTGGACCAGCAGTTCATTAGTGTACTTATTTTTCTCTTAAGTCCTCCAACACTTGTTGTTTTCCTTTTCAGTCATGTTAGCCAATCTGATAGGTGTGAGGTGTGTCCTCAGAGTTGTTTTAATTTACATTTCTCTAATCAATAGTGATTTAGAGCATTTTTTCATATGACTATTTATAGCTTTGATTTCTTCTTCTGAAAACTGCCTATTTATATCCTTTGACCATTTATCAACTCTTATTTTTTCAAATATGACTGAGTTCCCTATATATTTGAGAAATGAGTCCTTTGTCAGAGAAACTTGCTGTAAATTCCCCACCCCAGATTCCTGCTTTTTTTCTAATCTTTACTGCATTGGTTTTGTTCAACAAGCATTTATTAAGTGCCTACTGTGTGCCAGGCACTTTATTAAACACTGTGAATACAACAACAACAGTCCCTGCTCTCAAGGTGGTCACAGCCTACAAACAAGATATATACAAGATAAATTGGAGATAATCTTAGAGGGAAGGCAATAAGATTAAGAAGGAAGGGGAAAGCTTCTTGCAGGTGGGATTTAAGCAGAGTCTTGAAGAAAGCCAGGGAAATCAGATGGGAAAGTTTTCCTTGACTGCCTATGGGCTTGAGCATGAAACCTTTGTGTATCCTTTGTTGTGCAGGATAAACTCCAATTTTTCACCCTGTTATATCTTTTAAAAAAAATTTTATTGATATTTGTGTTTTATTTTTACATTACATATACTTGCATATTACTTCACCTCAGTGAGGTCTCCTCTACCAAAGTAAAACAAGCAAAACTAACAATAATCACTTTACCTGAAAGCAACATTCCACATCTATAGCATACCCCCAACCTCTCTACTTTTTAAATGTTTTTTTTAAAAATTAACAGAAATCTATTTTTTTCTCTCCCCCCTGCCCCAGACTCCACTGAAAAGAAAGAGAAAAGAAAAACAAATTTCTTGTAACAAATGTGCATGTCAGGCAAAACAAATTCCCTCACTGGCTGTATGTTATATACGTGTGTATATTTGTATATAGCTATATATATAGCAATATCCACATATCTATCTATATCTATGTGTATATATGTATATGTGTGTATATATAATTCCAAATCCTAAATCTATTGCCTCTTTCTTTTAAAAAATTTTTTATTTATTTTAATTTTTAATTTATGAAATAAAACAAGCATTTCTATAACACAATAGATAAAATGATTGCACGTGAAAACTGTGAATCTGTTATGTACAACTTACTATTCCTCTTAAATATACAATAGTTATCATGCAAATTTCTTTTTTTTCTTTTTTTTCTTCTCTTCCCTTTTGTCCTAGAGATGGCTACCACTAGACACAAATATGTATATATATATATATATATATATATCTAAAATCATTCTATACATACTTCTGTTTATCAGCTCTTTCTCTGGAGGTGGTTAACATCTTCCTTCATATATTCTTTGTAGTTAATTTGGGTATGCATAATAATCAATGACTTAGTTGCTCAAAGTTGTTTTTAAAACAATATTGCTGTTACTGTATACAGTGTCCTCTTGGTTCTGCTCATTTTGCTCTTTGTTATTTCACGCAAATCTCTCCATGTTTTTCTAAAATCAATGAGCTCACCATTTCTTATAGCACAGTAGTATTCCATCATGATCATATACCACAACTTGTTCAGCCATTCCCCAATTGACAAGCATCCCTGCAATTTCCAGTTCTTTGCCACCACAAAGAAAGCTGCTATAAATATATAGGTTCTTTCCCTTTTTGACAATCATCTTTGGAAACAGACCTAGCAGTGGTACTGCTGGGTCGAAGGGCAGAGGTAGTTTACTACCTCTCTTTCAAAAGATGGATAGTATCCGTTAGCCTTGGGCCCCTAGAATCATGGATGAGCTGGGCTTGCATTGATCAGAGTTCTTATAGTTTTCAAAGTTATTTTACAATGTAGTTGTTATTACATAAATTGCTCTCCTGGTTCTGCATGTTTCATTAGAAGGGACACTGCCAAATTTCTTCTATGATATTTTTATGGCCTTTTAAAAAATGTTTTTTCAATCAGCAAAAATTTGCCTTCTTTCTCTCCCAATTGAGAAAGAAAGAAAAATCCCTGTAATAAACATATGGTGAAACAAAACAAATTTTTGCGTTGGCTATAACCAAAAAAATGTGTATTTCATTCTGTACTGAGTCCTTCACCTCTCTATCGGGTGGTACATAGCCTGTTTCACCATGAATCCTCTGGAACTCTGGTTGGTCATTACTAGGGTTTCTAAGTCTTTCAAAGTTGTATTTACAAAATTATTGTCATTGCATAATTTTTCTGGTTCTGCTTACTTTATTCTGCACATGTTCATACAAATCTTCCCAGGTTTCTCTGGAACCATCCCCTTCATCATTTCTTATAACATAATAGCATTTCATCACATTCATACACAGTAACTTGTTCAACCATTCCTCAATTAATGGACACCCCTTTAGTTTCCAAATCTTTGCCACCACAAAAGGAGGTGTAAATATTTTTGTTCATCCTTAGTTTGAATTTGTTTTGCTTAGGAATAATCCCTCCCTTATTGTATCTTCCTTCTAATTCTCCCCCTTCCTTTACCCCTTTTCCTCCTGTTTTCCTATTGAATGAAATGTATTTTTATTAATTAATTTACTTTTAGTTTTCAGCATTCACTGTCATAAGCTTTTGAGTTTTAAATTTTCTCCCCCCCCTCCCCACTTCCCTTCCCAAGAGACCGTGCAATATGATATAGCCTCTATATATACATTCCTATTAAACATATTTTCACATTAGTCATGTCGTAAAGAAGAATTAGAACCAATAGGTGGAACCACAAGAAAGAAGCAACAAAACAAAACAGAAGAAAAAAAAGTAAATAGTATGCTTCAATCTGCATTCAAACTCCATAGTTCTTTCTCTAGATGTGGACAGCATTTTCCATCATGAGACTTTTGGAGACGTCTTAGATCCTTGCATTGCTGAGAAGGCTAAGTCTAGCAAAGTTAGTCGTCGCACAATGTGGTTGTTACCGAGTACAACATTCTCTTGATTCTGCTCACTTCACTCAGCATCAGTCCGTACAAGTCATGAAATGTATTTCATTACCCAGCTATGTGTGTGTGGTGATGAGATTACATTTTTCCCTCCTTTGACCAGTTCAAGAGAGTAAGATTCAAGTGTCAGTTGCTCCCCATGTTTGTATAGACTTGTTCACCCCAATTATATACTTTTCCCTCACCTTCCTCTGCTTTCCCACCCCTCAGAGTATTCCTCTTCCATTTTTCATGACCATGAAGACATAACAGAACTACTCCCTTCAGTCTAATTAGGTTCCCTCTTTGACCCCTGATGATGACATGGTTCAGAGGGGACACATGAATCATTTCCTCTTATTAGAATGTAAACAGCTTATCCTTGTTTAATTCCTTGTGATTCTTCATTCATGCTTATCTTTTTATTTTTCTTGAATCGTGTGTTTGAAGTTCAAAGTTTCTGTGAAGCTCTGATATCTCCGGAATTCTGAGTACAGATTTTTATCAGGAAATCCTCTATTTCATCAAAGGTTCAATTTTTTCCCCTAGTAGGATTATAATCCATTTTACTGAATATGTTATCCTTGCTTGTAAGCTTACATCCTTTGCCTTCTGAAATATCATATTCTAAGCTCTGTGCTCCTTTCATATAATGGTACTGCTAAATTGCTTACCCCCAATTCATTTGGGGTTTTCTTTCAGGAAGTGATCAGTAGATTCTTTTTTATTTCTACATTGCCCTCTGGTTCGAGGAGATATAGACAGTTTTCTTTTATGATTTCTTGAAAATCTTCTGTCTAGGCTCTTTTTTGAGTTTCATGACTTTCCAGTAATCCAATGATTCCTAAATTCTCTCTCCTTGATCTATTTTCTAGGTTAGTTGTTTTTGCAATGAAATTCCTTACATTTTCTCCTTTTTTTTAGTCTTTTCATTTTATTTTAATATTTCTTATCCCAAGGAGTCATTAGCTTCTATTTGGTCTCTTCAAATTTTCTAGGAGTTTGCTGCCTGGGCAAGATTTTGTTTCTCTTGTGCCAAGCTGTTAATTATCTTTCCAATTCTTTCTTCCATAACTGTAATTTCTTTTCCAATTTTTTTTCTCTAGCACTCTCATTTCATTTGTAAAAAAAAAAAAAAATATTTTAAGTCTAAAAAAACCCTCTTGCTTCATCTCTTCCAGGTATTCTAGTTGAGTTCATGCTCAAGTTGTGTTTTTTGAGGACTTTCCTAGATGTTTTGGAATAATTTCTTCTTCAGTGTCTTGACTGTCTCTGTCACTATAAAAGCCTTTGTTTGCTCATTCTTCCAACCGACTTTCTAACTTTGGACTTTATGTCAGAGCCAGGCTCTGTACACTTCTGGAAGGAATATCTGGGCTGATCCTACTGCTACTTTCTTGGGGTATTTAATTTAACGTGTTACTCCAAGATCTCAGAGACAAATTCAGGCTGAGGACCTGCAAGCTTTCAGTGCTCCCAAAATAGTCTGATCCAGGGCAAGGTCTGACCATTGCTCCCCTGGTCTCAGCTCCTCGAGTCCTGACCTGGGTTTGGGACTGAGCAACATGCCTATGGCTTTGCCCTTTGGAATTTCAGTAGACTAATGCTAGATTTGGCTATTACTTGCCAGCTAGAAAATTCTGATGGTTCAGAGTGACAGAACTTTAGTCTTCCCTTTGGTCTCAGACTCTTGCCCTTGTTATTCCTCTGCGGACTTCAGACTAGGATGACAGCTGGAATTGAAAGACCCCATTCTGCTCCTGGGGTCAGAACCACACAGATGTTGCTTACTTCTGAATCTGCTTCTTGCTTGGGACACAGCCTGGGCCTGGACAGCTTCTCAAACCCCTAAAGCTCAGGTCACCTCTCCAGTCCACCCTGTATCTTTGATCTGGAACTGAGTAGCGAGTAACAGCTACTCATTGAAACCTATATTCCTACATCTTTCACAAGTTTAGGTCCCCTCTGTGTGAGTCTGGGACCTCTTCTTGCCTTGGTGCATAGCCTTTCCCTGCATTTAGTGTGCTCCTGGCCAGACACTTTCCCTAGTGTCTGCAAATTTCTCTGTCTCTCTATCCTGACCTGGTCTGGAAAAAGTCACAGCAAGTGATTTTGTAGATTTTCTGGCCAGGATTCAGTCTTTCTGTCTCTCTATCCTGACCTGCTCTGGAAAAAAAAATCATAGCAAGTGATTTCTTGGATTTCCTGATTAGGATTCACTTTAGATCCATTTGGAGGAGTTGTCTCATGCTATGTTACCCTGATGCTTGCAAAGAAATGGAATTCCCCTGTGCCCAAAGGGCTATAAAATTGTGCATGCCCTTTGACCCAGCAATAGCACTTCTAGGGCTGTATCCCAAAAAAATCATAGAAATGGGAAAAGGACCCACATGTACAAAAATATTTATAGCAGCTCTTTTTGTGGTTGCAAAGAATTGGAAATGGAGGGGATGCCCATCAATTGGGGAATGGCTGAACAAGCTGTGGTATATGGATGTAATGTAATACTATTGTGCTATAAGAAACGATGAGTAGGAGGACTTCAGAAAAACCTGGAAAGATTCGTATGGATTGATGCTAAGTGAGGTGAGCAGAACCAGGAGAACATTGTACACAGTAACAGCCACGTTGTGAGATGACTAACTTTGATAGACTTAGCCCTTCTCAGCAATGCAAAGATCTAAGACATCTCCAAAAGTCTCATGATAGAAAGTGCTATCCACATCCAAAGAAAGAACCATGGAGATTGAATGCACATCAAAGCATACTATTTGCTATTTTTTTCTTCTGTTTTATTTTGTTTCTTCTTTCTTGTGGTTCCTCCTATTGGTTCTAATTCTTCCTTACAACATGACTAATGTGAAAGTATGTTTAATAGGAATATATATGTAAAGCCTGTATCAGATCTCATGCCGTCATGGGGGTGGGGAGGGAGGGGGAGAAAAATTTGAAACTCAAAAGCTTATGAAAGTGATTGTTCACAAATCAAAATAAATTAATAAAAATTAAAAAAAAGAAATGGAATTCCCATAAGGAAGAACAAAAAATGAGCTAAATTCAAGACACAAAAATATTAAGAACTCCTGATTTAAAAGCAGGGGAGAGCTCACATTAAAAAAGACCAACACTAAGCACCTATTCGTGTCTAAAAGCCAAAGTAAAAAAATGTTCAAAGTGAATTCTGGACCAATGAATCAGGACCCACAATAGAAGGAACTGAGATAAAAGGAGTATATGGCTCTGAGACCTCTGGCATTCAGTCTTACAATTTGAAGTAAATATGGGTGGGAAAAAAAGAAACACAGAAAGTGAGAAAAGGCCCTCCAGAGAGTGGTGAAGAAGGGGTCACTGGGGCCACAGTCTAAGCTGAGGTAATGGGGATAAGAGGAACTATCAGAGGATAAGCAGAGATTAGTGGAACAGGCTGGGATCAGAATTCAGGTCCTCATTAACTCATGCCTACTTATTGCAAAAGGCTCTTAATTGCTTTCCCTTCCTGTAGGTACCCCCCTGCCCTTTCCAATTTATCTTGCACAAGGCCACCGGATTAATCTTCCAGGAACCACAATTTCATCATGGCACTATTCTATTCAGAAATCCCCAGTTCCCCGCTCCCACCTTACCTATAAATCAAATATTTACACTTCCTATGTCAGAAGGCCTATTTTTTATCAGTACATTAGACTATGGCCCCTCAACTCCTTCATAAGTTATAAACGCTAGTGCCTGTCTGACATTGCCTCCCTCCCTAAAGCCATTCCTGATGACACCATTCCCTCACAGTGAAGGAACAGCCAAAGCCCTCTGAAAGGACTGGCTTTTTTGAGTGAGCACAGAAAGAAAAGGGCAGAGAGAGATGAATGCCACAGCTGGATGGAAAGAAGAAGAAAGAAGAGAAAGGGAAAGAAACAGAAGAAGCAACCAAAGGAGTAAAAAGACAAAAAGGGTAGTGCCACAGGGGCACAGATTCCACATGGGATGGTCAATGCCATCCAATAAGGCAGAGGAGTTTAGGGAATAACAAGAATGAGAAAAACTTTTGGATGCGGCTACAAACCACTCAGTGGTAACTTTTAAGAGCAATTTTTCTTAAGGTAATATATTTAAAAACTAGATCAGAGGAACTGAAGAGGCCTGTGCATATTTGAAAACAGGACAAAAGGCGGCTATAACAAGAAAGAGATGGAATATATTCCTGAATGGGCAAATCTTATTCTGATTTTCGAGGAATTGTTGAATTTTACAAATTGCAGGCTGATAGCAGCAAGGTACACTGAAGAAAAAATAATTAGAGGATCTGGATTTCAATCCCAGTTCCGCAACTGACTTCTATGAAATCTTGGGAAGTCACCTCCTTCTCTAAGCCTCTGTTTGTCTTGCAAAATGACATAGTTGGATTGGATTGTGGTCCTTTTCAGCTGTGAATCTATGATCACAGGATCCTAAGAACTTGATTGACAAAATTCAAGAATGGATTATTAAATGGATGGTCTGTGAACACTTCAGAAAGGCAAGCAGTAATTACTTGGAGGAGTATTGAGGACAAATCATGTCAGACTACGCCCACTTCCTTTTTGGACAGAGGACTCACTAGCATATCTTGGAAATACTGGAGACGTATTATATCCAAATTCCAGCAAAGCATTTAACAATGCCTCATCTGCTGCCCTTCCTTCAGGACGAGACACAAAGAGGTGAGCTAAATGGCAGTTCGATAAGGTGGGTTTGCCTTTGGTTGGATGAACTGACCCAAAGAATTCGTGAATGAATGTCCACCTGGAGGAAGGTCTCTAACGGCATTACACAGAGTTCTGCCTTTGGCCCCATTTCATTCAATATTTTTAATCAATGAGTTAAATAAAGGCAGAGATGGCAAGGTTATCAAGAATACAGATGAAACAAGATTAGAAGAGAAAGCTAATCTGTTGGATGGAAATCCAAAAAGATCTCCGTAGTATTTAAAGAGCTTTTTCTGTTATCCTTTTAGATAACAGGAGGATGCCAGCACAATGGTCCTCGTCTAATACAATGAAATTTAATAGCATAAAATCCTTCGCTTTGGTTAAAGGAGAACAATTACACAACTACAAAATTCAGGAGCTTTGCCTAAAAAGTAGTCTATACAAAAGCAAACCGGGCATTTTAGTAGACTCCAAACTCAATGAGTCAGCAGATGACATGGCAGCCAAATAATAAGTAAATAAAAGCAAATTTGGTCTTAGGATACATGAATGGCTGGCATCCAAAACAGAGACCATGGTCTCACCATCCTTTGACCTGGTCAGATATCTGAAGATCTAGCTCTGAACACATATTAGGAGCGCCACTAACAAGGTAGAATATGTCAGGAAAGATAACAGGATGGTGAGGGGACTTTAACCAAGGTTGAAGATCTTTAGGAAGCTTATCCAAGAGAAGATTTTTATGGGGGAGGGAAGAGAAGAGATAGAGTCACCATCATCAAACATCTAAAGGGCTTCATACAGAACAAAGAGGCATATCATGCCTGGACAGAGGAAAGGACGAGGACCACTGGGTTGAAGTTACAGGGAAGAATTCAGCTCAATACAAGGAACTATACTGTAGAATTGTCCACACTGGAAAAATGGAATGCCTAGCGAGAGTCTCCAACAGTGGTCCAATGACCATTTGTCAGGCAAGTTGTAAAGGAGATGGATCCTTCAGGTAAAGGTTGAAGTAGATGACAATCTCAAGTGCCTCCCAACTCTTGGTATTCTATGATGATGCATGGAGGCAATGTCTTCGAGGGAGCAGAAAGAGATGGATCCTGGAACGCAGGTTTCAAGATTACTCTTACAGGGAAGAATGGATACTAATTCTTCTGAGAGTTCTCTCATTTCTGTTTCCTAGAATCCTTTGTTTTCATCAAAGTTCTGCTCAAGTGACATCTTCCTCATAAAGTTTTTCTCGATGCCCCTAGCTGCTAGTGTCCTCTCCCCAAAAAATGACCTTATACTTACTTGTTATCAACTTATTTTTGTACAAATTGTCTCCCTCAACAGAATGTAAGCTCCATGAGGGTAGGAACTGTTTCAATTTCATTTTTGTCTTTTTATGCCTGGCACAGTGCCTGACACACAGCAGATGCTTAATAAATGTCTGTACCTTGATTGATAGTAAGTATAAGAGGCTGATGTCTATCTTATTTTTGAATGATCCAATGACATCATGGGGTGATGTCTTGATTTGCAAGTGAATTGGATTTAAGCGAGGCGGAGTTGCACAAAGTCGTAAACCTTGCTCTCTTTCACAACCATCAAAGTCCAGAGGCAAGACAAAAGTTAAAATGACTAGGGATGACTCAAGATGCAGAGGATGACCTTGGCATCTTCAATGCCTGACCATGCTCTAAGCACTCCACAGCACCTGCTTCAGCTGCCTGCATGGTCTTGGAACAAATTTCTCTCATCGATCCTTTCCATAGGGGGAATCCTTCACATGCCTTAGGTAGATATCCCCCTAACTTACCAACGGGTTTGAGGCCTGTCAGTTACCCTCAACCTGGTTTAGCCAATCTGTCAGGACGATTTTATTAGGGTGTGGCCTCTGAGCATGCTACAGCTTCTTGGAGCCACACGTATAAGAGGCTAGATATTGGGAGAGTGATATAGCAAGGTGGAGATAAAGACAAGTGAGACACCTTATTCCAGGCAACTTGATCACTCCTTTACGGACTGGAGATATTCCTGACCAAGATTTTCTCAATCAATCAACTGACCAACAAGCATTTTATTTATTAAACAATTCCTATTCTCTAGGATTGTTGTTGTCTCTATGTTGTTGTTCAGTCATTTCAGTTATGTCTGACTCTTCAATGACCCCTCTGGGGTTTTCTTGGCAGAGATACTAGAGTGGCTTGCCATTTCCTTTTCTACCTCATTTTACAGATGAGGAAACTGAGGCAAATAGGGTTAAGTGACTCGCCTAGAGTCACAGAGCTAGGAAGTGTCTTTCTGATTCTAGGCCTGGCACTCTATCCATTGAGCCACCTAGCTGTCTAGGAGCTTACAAAATGATAATTAATCAGCTGGTCTTTTGTTTTCATTAACTACTTCTCATCTACTTACCTGGACAGATCTACCTTCAGAGGCTCCTCTCTCTGGCATTCATGGTACATTCTTTTGATTCTATTTGAATAATTTTCGAAATGGGAACTCCTCTTTGTGGAAAAAGAAATGGAAAATAGGCAGCTGGAAAGAGACAAAGTTATTCCAGAATGCAATTCTTGTTCCTTTTTCCTCAGAGAAAGGAGGACTCGCCAGGAAGGCCCAGAGGGTAGTATATCCAGGAAAGATGGAGGAGAGAAGTCACTAGGTTGACCTAGGCTTATATGACAATGTCACTGTTGCTCTCCCTGCTAGGAGATGGAAAACTTTCACTTGTCTGTGATAGGCCTTTTGGGGACAGTCTTTAACCTAGACGAGAAGAGGATGGGAAAAACACAGCCTCGGAAGTGGGAAAAGAATCTACCCTTTCTCCTTGGAGTAGGAAAAACAAAAATATCCTTTCTTTTGGCCCCAAAGGCATCAGGAAACCCTATCCTTTCCACATCTTGGATAATCACTTCAGAGATCTTTAACAGTGGAGAAAGGCAAGATGCCAGCTACATTCCATATCCGTCCAGCTCTGGGTAATCTTCATCCACCAGCAGTCTGAACTCACCAGATCCCATTCCTAATGTTTGGGGATTAAACAAGTTCAAGATATCAGTAACATGTGGATGCATTTGACACAGACCCTGACAGCGAATTTATAATATGAGGGTGGAAATCACAGGGTTAGAGCTAGCAGCTACCATCCAGGCCTCTCAGGAGTTCCCTGCCTCTAAGATCCAATAAGAATACCCCTGTGTCTACCTGTATCTGCTGTCACTGAGTACAAATTAAGCACTTAAAAACAACTTTAAGATAAACAAAGATCAGAAAACTGGAGCAGAGAGACAACAACTTCAAAGTTTCAAAAGGCATATATCATATATTCTAAATATTCCATATATAATTCCAATTCCATATATTCCAAATGGCCAAAAGGCATAAATTCCCTCTGTTTGTCTCTCTCCTACTGACTTCTGGAGAGTTTTAAAACCTGTCACTTTAACTTCTTCCCTCCCCAGCTTCCTCCAGGGAAGGGCTAATACTCCTAGCTGCCTTCTCTGATCCTTTACTCCTTATTCAATCAATCAAAAAACATTGACTAAGCACCTACTATGTGCCAGGGCACTGTGATAAGCACTGGGGATACAAGAAGAGTCAAAAGACAGTGCCTGCCCTGTAGAAGCTCACAATCTGATGGGGGAAACAACAATGTAGAATCAAGCTTTACACAGAATAGGAAATATTTATATTGAAGGAAGGCATTAGAATTAAGAGGGATTGGGGAAGGCTTCTAGTAAAAGATGGGATGATAGTCGGTATTTAAAAGAAGCCAGGGAAGTCAGCAGTTGGGGAAGGGAGAGCATTCCAGGCGTGGGTGACTTCCCCTTTCCCCTTTGGTATCATTTGCATTTTCAACAGTCATTCCATTTACTCCCATCAATTTCCATGCATTTTTAAAAAAATTAATTTTATTGAAATCTTTTTTTTTTAATCTCCAGAATTTCCCCCACTATCCCTCCTCTTATTCCCTCCCATACAACAAATAACATTTTTAATGCTATGTAGCACAGTGAATAGAGTGCTGGACCTGGAGGGAGGAAAACCTGAATTCAAATCTTCCCTCAGACACTTCCTAGCTGTGTGTCACTGGGCAAGTCTCCTAACCTTTGTCTCCTTCGTTTCCTCATCAATAAAATGCGGATAATAATAGCTCCCAGAATTGTTGAAAGAATAAAATGAGATAATACATGTAAAGTGCTTTGCAAACCTTAAAGTACTATACAAATGCGTAGTCAATGTGTATATTGTTTTCTTGGCTCTGCTTTCTCCACTCTGCAACAGATTGTATGTCTTTCCATGAGTTTGAAAAAGTGGAATTTCATCAGATATTGACTTGATATTGATCAGATATTGAAAAGTTTTCTTAGAAAGTAAGATAGGAAACCTTGTGAGAAAAAAGTAAGTCACCATGCTGAGCTGGATATTAAATATAATTTAAATAATATATAAATATAAATTAATGAACATAATTTAATATTTAACTGATATTAAATCTATTGCAAATTTATCTGGAAACCATGCTGATTTATTCAGTGTTTCACATGACAAGCTATTCATATATTTCTCCAAGTGAACAAATCAATGAGCATTTATTCAGTACTTACTGTGTGCCAGGCACTGTGCTAAGCTCTGGGGATACAAAGAAAGGCAAAAATATTTTCTCTGTTCAAGGAGCTCACAACCTCATGGGGGACACAGCATGCCAACAAACAGGTAGATCATTAATACATTAGGTAAGCTAGTACTAAAAATGCCCCTTCACAATGTTTGATAAGTAATTTCCTAGGATGACCCCAAAGGGAACATTTGGTTACAAAGAAAAATGGATCCTACCTAAAATTCCCAAGTCCCTGTAGCTCTCCAGTAACATGAGCCTGTACAGATCCCTGTGAGTGTGCCCGGCTGTGCCCACTCTCCTTGAATCATCCAAAGACCATAGCCTTGAATGTCACTGATGCCTGAAACACCAAATACATTCTGGCTCAAGCTAAGCGATCCAGAGAGGAGCAGGATATATGGCAACGGCCCTCAGGAGATGGACAGGCGGTCATTCTAACAAGTTTCTGAGTAGTCCAGATTAAGTCTGTTTGAGTATGTCCCCCAACCTTCCTAGCTTTGTGGCCGAATCTGTCAAAGATAAAAACAGAGAAACAGCACAGGAAACAGCCCTTGCCCTCAAGGACCTTAATCTGGGGCTGAGGGAGAATGTTGGACCCTAGTGGAGGGAATCTACCTCTTCTGATCAGGCAGGGCAGGTCCTAGGCATGGGGGACAGCCAGTGAAAAAGCCCCTGGCACTTGTTTAGGGTCCATAGTTCTGCTTGCCTGTCCAAGCTGTTGTGGTAAAAGGTATGCCTTTCACCATAAATCCTCTAAGTCCCAGGATTCACATAACCTGCAGAGGTTAGAAGGAGCTCTACAGACACCAATTCCCTGGCAGCGATGACCCTAACAACCACTGGCTGTCAGAGCCCTCACTGGTCACTGAGAGTTCTGCTTAAATTCCCAATTCCACAACAACCCTATAACAGAAGTTATAGGAGTCTACCTTACTAAGACAGAGAGCCCAACTCATCTTCTTCTTGGCCATCGCTCTGCTAGGGCAACGTCTACCATAGTGGAAAGAGCATGGCTCCTGAGGTGGAGTACCTGGATTCCAAATCTGCCTGACTTTGATTACTTGTGTGACTTTGGGCAAATCATTTCACTTTCTCTGGGTCTGTTTCCTCATCTCTAAATGATAGGGCTAGATAAGATGGCCTCTCAGGGTCTTTGCAGCTCCAAATCAATGGTCCCATGATCTTACACACTGTTCCTCATCAGTGTAACAGGGTCTCGATGTTGTTGTTTGCACAGACATGTGATTTCTTTAGCAAAGGTTCACACCCTCCAACCAATGCAAATCAGCATGTACTCAACAAACTAGAGCCTTTGAGAATTGCCTCCTACACTGAGAAGTAGAGAGGGAGGCCCAGGATCTGTGGCCCTAATGTTCCTGAAGCATTTTGGGACTTCCTTGCATCTCCCCTCCATGACTTCCTATAAGACATCATGTCTTTTCTTTTAACAATAGACCAAGAGGTCAGCATTGACTTCTAACTGGACTCCACATTCCCAAGCGTATCCATGTTCCTTTTCCTTCCCTGGCAACAGGGATTTCAAAACCCGGTATAATTTCCCAAGGGCCATGCTATTGAAGCTGGATTCGTACGGAGCTAAAAAAGAAACATCCCACGAGATACTCAACTGGAAGATTAACAAGCAGAGCAAGAATCTTGGAGCTAGCTATCGCCCAGGGGACGATATTTTGAAACCCATTTGGACAAGGAGAAATCTCAGATGGTCCCAGGCTTGCAGATCAAACGAGCCACTTAGCACGACCTTTCCTCCTTCGTTGCCTCGTCGTCACTTTATCACATCATCCTTCAGATATTTGTGCCCCTTATACCTTCCTCTGCTCTTAGAGCTCAAGCTAAGCTCCCTTCATCCACCTAGACTTTGGAGCCCTTGATCTCTCATCTCCTCTGAATCTGGCCCTTATAGTTACCTTCCCATTACCTCCCAGCATTCTCTTCCTAAGGCACCAATGTGATCATAAAACTATGATACTCAAAAACCTTCAGTGGCTATATTGCCTTAAGGGAAAAATAGGAGGAATTTCCTCTTGTGGTATTGATGGTCCTCCATAATCAAGCTCCCTGGTGAGGAGTATTTCACACTGTCCATACTCTCTCCTCAACCAGAAAGGGAGCTTCTTGAGGGCAGAGACTGCTTCATTTTAGTTGTTGTATCCCCAGAGGCAAGAACACCCAAGTTCAAATCTAACCCACACTGGCTGTGTGACCTTGGGCAAGTCACTTTACCTCTCAGTGCCTAAGATGACAAACTGCAAAGTAGTTAAAAGATCTGCATTGATAGAGGAGGCTTACTCACTGGAGAGCTCCCTTGACCTAGGACATCACAGGCCTCGTCCCCATCCCCTCAAATCCCTAGTGCCCAGGACATCATTAGATTACCTGAGGTATTTAACCTTTATATAATTAAACTGAATTCATGTATGAACTCTACATTCCAGTCAAATTGTACGAGCTATTCCCCAAAATCAACAGTCTCCCACCTCTGTGCATTCACACAAGCCATGCTCAACTCTGCCTCTAAGAATCATTACCTTCCTGCAAGGATTAGCTCAGGAACCACCTCCTTCACAAAGCCTTCTCTGAGCCCCCACGTCTGTTAATGCTCTTTACCAACTACATTACCTCGGATTAACTTGCTGGTGGCCTCTTCCTACTGTTGCAGTCTTCTTACACTTTATTCCCCTCCACACCCTCTCTAGTCCAGCTACACTGGCCTAAACGCTATTCCTCACACAGCACTCTGCACCACCTCGCCTAAAATGCTTTCCTTCTCACCTCTGTCTCTTAGAATCCCTGACTTCCTTCAAGGCTCAGCTCAAGGGCCACCTTCCCACAAGGGGACTTTCTCATTTCTCCCAAATACTACAGCCCCTCCATCTACACCTGCATGTATCTCATATATGAAATTGTTTGCTGTTTCCCCCATTAAAATGTGAGCTCCTCGAGGGCAGAGACCATGTTTAGTCTTTCTTTGTACCCCCAGAGCACAGCAAGGTGCATTATAAATGTTCATTGGTTGACTGCCACAGCATCAAATAACTGCTCATTGACTGACATTATATCTCAAATAGGATGTAGGGGCTCGTCGAGGACAAGGGCACTTATTTTTGTGCCCTCAGAACAACGCACAGGTTCTTCTTGGGTATGGGTAGCACTTAGTAATTGTGTGCTGTTCAACTGAAATGAGATGGTATCCTGCCTTGTAGCCTTCATACAGACCAGGCTAGAAATGTCACCTGAGTAAAACCCTCCAAGCTCTCAATGAAGATGGAGGTCAAAGGAAGTGAAGGAGCAGATCCCCACCCTCCCAGGAATATCACCATCTCAAGTTCTGACTCCTCCTTTGTCTCAATAGTGGGGTTCCCAGGGACAGTGTCTCAGACACATGAACTTGATACAAAATTCAACTTCTCTGGTCTTGGGTCTCCTCTTCCTTAGAATTCTTCTGTTCCTTCAATCCTCAGGCCTGGTACTAACTCCTCCAGACACCTGCCCATATCTCCACAGCACTTAGTCCTCTCTACTTTCCGGAATCCCCTGGCATCTCCACCCATACATTATATTCACCACTTCAGGTACTTCCCCAAGATCAAAAATTCCTTGAGGACAGGAACTTACTAGCGGCCAGGCCAGAACTATCCTACTAGGCAGTAGATAGATGCTGAATCTGGATGTTGTGAAAACAGAAAAGACAGGACTTGACAGAGGATTGGATACAAGGAGGTACAGTGAGTGTGAATAAGGAGTTAAGAATGACACAGAGGTGGCAAGCCTGAGTGATTTCAAGGATAGTAGTGCCCTGGACAGTATTAGTAATTTTAAAAAAAGGATTTTTTTGGAGGGGTGCCCAGTGGGGGATAGTGAATTCTGTTTTGAACATGTTGAGTTTCAGATGTCTACAGGTTATCCAGTTCAAGATATCCAAAAAATACTTGGTTATAGGAGTCCAGTGCTCAGGAGAGAGGTTATTGCTAGATATATACATGGGGGAATCATCTGCATAGAAAAAATAATTAAACTCAAGGGAGTTGATGACGTTTCCAAGTGATTTAGTACATAGACAGAAAAGGGCCCAGGACATTTACCCTGAGGGACAGCAGTGGTTGGTATGGATGACCTGAAGACACAAACCATAGGAGACTGAAAAGGATCAGACAGGTAGGAGAAAAAACAGGAGAGAGCAGTGTCATGAAAACCCTGAAAAAGTCAGAGGTGGCAGAAAGGTCAAGAAAGGTGAGGACTGAGGAAAGGCCGTTGGATCTGGCAATTAAGAAATCACTGGTGACTCTGGAGAGAGCAGTTTCAGTGGAATGATAAGGGGGGGAAGACAGATGATGTGTTTGTAGTAAATCACAGGGAAGGAGCCGGCTGATAGGGAGAGATTCAAGATCAGATAGAGGAAGATAAATGGGGTCAATCTGGTAGGAAGTGAGAAAAGGTCCTGGACCAAATCTCAAGCTGAAGACCAGGGAAGGGGCCAAAGATGGGGGGAAGGGAAGGATCTGCTCCTCCAATCCCCAATATCTCAGACTAGTCCAGATGCCCCCAGATGGGTTTCCCTTCCCCAGTTCCTCTAGGGAGCTGCCCACTCCCTACGTTTGGGAGTTTGCTCTAGGAGCACTCTTAGGGGGTTCCACCCCTAAGGTCTCGCCTATTAACCCCAGCACCCCTAGGACTGATGAGCCCCGTTCTTTTCTGGCACTCCCCACCCCAACGGCCCTGGGAAGGGATTTTCCCCTTCCTGGAATGCTCCCCCTCCTCCTCAGGCCTGAGTTACCCTTCTATTTAGCGCTCACCACCGTGTAAGGGGGCCCTGCTACGGTTGTCTCCCTTTAAAATATAAGCTCCTTGAGGACAGGGGATAGTGGTGTCCCCAAGGGTGAACACAAGGAAAGTTACAGAATAAGCGCTTAATAAATGCCTGACTGGCTTTCTAGGGCCTCCAGAAGCAGCCCGTCCAGGGGCGGCTCACCCCACCCCAGACTGTGGCCCCGCCCCCAAGCCCTTGATCCGCAGGCTAGGGTCATAGACCTCCTCGGACAAAAGACTCTATGTGGATTCCGAAGGCTCATTGTTGGGGTCAGCTCCTTACAGGGTCTGGAAAGGCCACAACTACAAACACGAGAGTTAAAAGACCAGGCGTGCAAACGCCGATGTGGAGTGCGCCTGCGCAGAAAGCACCCTGTGACTACCGTTCCCGGTAGCCTCTGTGCTGCCCTGCTGAGAGGGGGAGGGAGCGTGCCCACTCTCTTCTACACCCGGGCCCAGTTTATGGGATGTGTCTCCATGGCAACCTCCTTCCTCCACCCAGACCAGGCCTGGGCCTCTTAAGGAAGCCGAGGGAAACTCTAGCGGAAGACAAAATAACACCCCGGGGCGAGATACCCGACGCTTGGTTCTACAATCTACCTGTTCCTTCACTTGGTGGGGATGGGGGTGGGGTAGGGGCAGACTCTCGGAGTATCCGCCTCCAACCAGAGGGATCCCGGCGCTAGGGCTCAGAGGGTCCAACTCCACCTTATTTTACTGATGAGGAAACAAGCTCGGAGAGGTGGGGTGGCTCGGGCAATGATTCCTTGGGGTCGATACCATCCCCCTCCTCGTGGCGAATCCCGAAAATGGAGTCCGCCGGCCGCAGGGAGCGTACGGAGGGTTCTGGGAAATGTAGTCTCCCGCGTTCGCTGTGAGGCCCCTAGGAGTTGGGCGCATTCAGAGGTCCTGTAGTCCGGCTCCACCCCACCCTGCCCCTGAAGACTCCTAATGGGGGAACCAACCCCCTTTCCCTCCAGGGCAGCCTACTCCAGTATGAGATGGTTCTGGTTGTTTGGCATATTTCCTGAAAAGGAACCTAAATATCCCTCTCTGGAATTTATACCCTTTGCACTTTCTTCCACCCTTGGGGCCAAACAAAACAAGAGTAATCTCTCTTCCACGTGACGTTTCTTAAACTATTTAGGCACCGTGTCCCCCGACCCCAATCTTCTCTAAGATAAGCACCCAGGTGCCTTCTACCTATCCTTGTAGGCCACAATCTCACCATTCTGTGTGTGCTCCTCTACAGTCGTCCCAACTTAGTAATGTCTTTCCTAAAACTTGGTAACTGGAATTGAACACAGTGCTCGAAATGTGGGCCGACTAGGGCAGAATAGGTACAGCTGTGGTCAGCTTCTTTCTTGGGGACACCAGGCCTCCTTTTATGCAGTCTGCCATCGATCGAGCCTTGTCTGCTATGTCACACTATATAAAATTTTTATTTTATGACACACAGATTTTTAGTCCACTAAAAAAAAAAAAGCCTCCTACTTTTCTGATGCACCCAACTCTTTTTAGATCATTTATATGCAATGTAGCCACCCTTGCAGGGTAATAACAGTTGCTCAACTAGGATTCACTGCTTGACCTGTGCCCTGATCCCACCCCACCCTCTGCTGCCCCTTCAGTGACCTTGCTCCATCCATCATCCCCTCTACTAAAAAATAACAAACATTTATTAAGTATACTACAGAGAGCCTTGCCCTAGGATAGGATAAAAGTTTAGATAAGATATAAAGTCTACTTCTGTGGAGCCTTTAGTCTGGTCAGTAGATGAGACAAAAATACAAGTAACTCTGATCCCTACTGTTACATGCCAAGTGCACTGAAGACAGAAATGGGAAGAAGTCCCATACTAAGAAAGGGCACAGTGAGAATAGGCTGGTGTCTTGAGCTTTAAAGGAATTCAGTAGGCAGAGGAGGGGGAAGGTCATTCCAGGCCTAGGAAATAGCCAGAAGCAGGAGAGGGTTGGGATTTGTGCAGCATTTTGACTGGAGTATAGAATGAACTGGAAAGGTGGAATAGTGCCAGGTTGTGGTGGGCCTTAAATGCTAGGCACAGGAGTTTGAATTTTACTTGGGAAGCAGAAGAAGGGCCACAGCTACATCTGTGCATAAGAAATATTATTTTGGCAACAAGGATGGATTCAAGGGGGTAATGAATGGTTGGTGAGAAGACCTGTTAGGAATGAGAATCTTTGTAAAGTCAGAGGAGGCAAAAAGGATTTAACTGGTAATGCGACCGGAGATGAGCTGTGAGGGAAAGGAAACATTCCAAAATAACCTCTAAGTTTTCACATATAGGAGGTAGAGTACCACAGCTGAAGATAGTGCAGTCATAATGAAGCGCTGGTTTAGGAAGGAAGATAGTGAACTGGGCTTTTAACATGTTGATTTTGATGTGCCAGTGGGAGGTGGAGACATCCTGTAAGGACATGAGAGATGCATGCACACCTGGCGCTCAGAAGAGAGTTCAGGATTGGAGATCTATCAATAGACTCAACAATATTATCTCCATTAAGAGTGGAGAGTATTATTCTATCTTAGTAATATCAGCACCACTTTCTGGATCTCTTGTCAAGTGACTGGGGCTTAATCACAGCTCTTCTACTTACTGCCCATGTGATCCTGGGCAGGTCACTTCAAGCCTCTCTTGGACTTGGTCTCATCCACAGCATATGATGAGTGGAGCAGATGACCTCAAGTCTCTTCTAGCTCTAAGGCCATGATCCTGCTTAGGAAAGAAGACAGCACCAAGCACTCCATCAGGTTCAGTTGTCATCTCTATGAAGATAATCCCCATATCTACATATCCAGCCCTCGTCTCTTTTCTGAGAATGCCAGTTGGACATCACCTGGATGTCCAGTCTGTATCTTAAACCGGCCCCTCCTCCTAATTTCCCTATTTCTATCCAAAGCCCCATTATCCTTCCAGGCTCATCACCTTGGAGTCATTCTCAGCTCTTCTACCTCAACCCCCATATCCAATCACCTGTTAAGTCTTATTGAGTCCACTCCCCAAATATCTCTTATGTCTGTTCCCTTCACTCCACTTTTCCACTCACTGAACACAGCACGGGGCCTGGCTGTAGTGGGTGAAATAGATGCTTGTTAACAAGCACTCAAATTCAGACCTCTGGGACGACTACATAACCTTTTTTTAAAAAGAGCCTCTGAGGCTTCTCTCTCCAGGTGATCCTCCACCCATTTGCTAAATACTTTCAATGGCTCCTTCTTGCTTCTAGAATAATAAACTCTTCTGCTTGGTATGTAGAGCCCTTTACAATCTGACTCCAATCTATCTTTCTAGACTGATTTCCCGGTATCCCTCCCAACCACCCACACATGAATTCTACCTTCAGCCAAACTGGTCTCCTTGTTTCTCCCCATGTGACATTCTAACTCCACCTCTGGAACGCTGTCCCTTCTCACCTCAACCTTTTGGAATCTCTAGGTTCCTTTAAGGTCAAGCTCAAACGCCATTTCTGACACGAGGCCCTCTTGGCTGCCCACTGTTGGTGTTCTCCTATCCGGGGTTACTTTATGCATACACAGGCATACGTACATATGTATAATCACACACATATACATATAGTATTAACTATCTGAGGAAAATCATGAAACCATGCTGACTGGGCTCACTACAAATTGATCTATCAGCCGGGCCCTCCTTGAGGCAAGGTAATTCGCAAGCCGACCCTCACGGCAGCTGTTCCAAATCTCTGCTCCCACAGCATTTCCTCCCCAAAACTTTCTCTAATGTGGGCCTCACCTCATACGTCACATAAAAAAATTGAGGCCATTCACTCAAATTGAGACCATTCACTTCTCCTCTCCTCCATGTCTCACCTTCCTCACACATCTTCCTTCACTATTTTTCTCCTTCATTCCAGTCTCAGATTAAAAGATGGTTCTGGGGGCAGCTAGGTGGCACAGTGGATAGAGAACCGGCCCTGGAGTCAGGAGGACCTGAGTTCAAATCTGACCTCAGACACGTAACACTTACTAGCTGTGTGACCCTGGGCAAGTCACTTAACCCCATTGCCTAGCCAAAAAAAAAAAAAAAAAAAAGATGGTTCTCCTTGCCAAGGCAAACCCTTCTATATGTATTGTTGATCCTGACCCTTCCTGATTTCTCCAGAAAATTGTCCCCGCTATTATCCCTAATCTCTCTCACTCATCTTCAATCTTTCCTTATCTACTGGCTCCTTCCCTGCTACCTATAAATATGCCCATATCCCCTTAAAAGACCCTCACATGATCCTACCACTCTAGCCAGCTACATCTCTCCTTCCCTCTGTAGCTAAACCCTTTGAGAAAGCTGTTTACAATTAGTGCCTCCACTTCCTCTCTTCGTTCTAATCTCCCTGCAATCTGGCTTCCGACTTCATTCAGCTGAAACTGCTCTCTCAAAAGTTAACAATGGTCTCTTAATTCTTTCCCCAGTCCTCATCCTCCTTGACTTCTCTATAGCATTTGACACTGCAGATCACATTCCCCTGAATATTCTCTCCTCTCTAGTTTTCATGAGACTACTGGTTTTTTTCTCTGTTCCTCCTTAGTCTCTTTTGCAGGGTCTTTATCCACTAACCAAGGGTATACACCCCAAGGCTCTGCCCTGGGCCCCCTTCTCTTTTCACTCTACATCATCTTGCTTGATAAACTCATCAATTCCTAGGGGTTCAATTATCATCTTCAAGCATATAATTCCCAGATATATATAATCTGCCCTAATCTCTCTACTCAGCTAGTCATGCATCTCCCCTGCCTCTTAGGTATCTCAAACACGATATAATATAGGCATCTAAAATGCAACATGTCCAAAACAGAACTCATCTTTATCGTCAACCTTCATCCTTCCAAAATCCACTATTAAGGGCACCACATTCCTCCCAGTCACCCAGGCCTGCAACATTGGAGTCACCCTTGACTCTCACTCTCACCACACATATCTAGAACTTCGCCAAATCTCATCATTTCTACCTTCAGAACACCTTTAATATCTGTCCTTTCTTTACTCACACTACCACCGCTCTGAGTCAGACCCTCATCACCTCTCAGCTGGACAAGTGCAGCTTCTGCCTTTACGTCTCTCTCGTCCCAATCTCTCCTCTGCTCAGCTATCAAAGTGATTTTCCTAAAATGAAGGTCTGACTGTGACACCCTTTGGTCACTGAGCTCCAGTGGTTTCCTATTTCCTCCAGGATCAAACACAAATTCCTCTGTTTGGCACGTGAAGCTTTTAATATTTTTTAGGGGGGGTGTGGGGGGCAATCAGGGTTAAGTGACTTGCCTAGGGTCACACAGCTAGTAAGTGTCTGGGGCCAGATTTGAACTCAGGTCTTCTGACTCCAGGGCCATTGCTCTATCTACTTCACCACCTAGCTGCCCCTTATAACTTCAGTCTGTCTTCTTACCTCTCACTCCCATTCACAAGCTCTACAATCCAGTGACACTGGACATTTTGCTGTCTCTTGCACATGACACACCATCTCCCTGTCCAATATACTCTGCCTCTATCTTGTATGTACCTAGTTGGTTGCATACTGTCTCCCCTATTGGACTGTGTACTTCTGACTGAGCAGGAACCATGTTTTTTGCCTTTCTTTGTATCCCTAGCATTTGGCACAGTGCCTGGCACTTAGTACACTCTCAGTGATGCTTGTTGGTTATGCCCTAGTCTGGAATGCTCTGATGCCTCACCTTTTATGTTTCCCTGCATTGCTTCTAAGATTTACTCAAAGCTGGACTACTTCTTCAGGAGACCTTTCCTGGTGCCTCTTTCCTCCCTCCTCCCAGCTCCCCAGAGGCTAGTGCCTTCCCCTTTTAGATGACCTTCCATCTACCCTGTAGGTATATATTTTGTTATGTATACACTGCCTAGTTATGTATATACTGTCTCCTCCATTAGAATATGAGCTTTTTAGGGGTGGAACTGTTTTTTGCCTTTCTTTGTATCTTCAGCACTTAGCACAGTGCCGGGCACACGCTAGGTACTTAAGAAACGTCAATTAAATTGAGTTGACCCAGGAGGATATGTAATGTAAGCATTATTATCGCCACTTAAGCAATGAGGACTGATGTTTACCCAAAGTGGCAGAGCCTGGACCCAGGGATCTCCTAGTCCCAAATTCGTTGCCCTTCACAGTATACATGCTTCCCTTTTCACCTACTTGTCTCTTGCCATCTTATCCATCCTTCAGGGCCTATCACAAACACAATGTCCTTTATGATGCCTTTGTTTATCCTTCCAGCCAGGGCTGTTCTAACCCTCACCTGACCTCAGATCACTTGGGATGCCTCTTGTGCATGTATCATACCCTCAGTGGAATTAGGTTTATTGTGTTTTATCTCCCCTGTAAGACTGTAAATGCCTTAAGGAGTTCATACTTTGTCTTATTTATCTTAAGATCTCGGGTCACAGAGCTTTGCATATAGGAGATGATGTTTTCATTTTTGCTTTTGAATCCCCAAGTCCGTGGGAGGCTCTTAAGAAATAATTATTAAACTGAACTGAATTAATGAGTGCTTGTTGAATAGACAGAAGTCCTGTGGATGACGGGTCAGTAGTCACATCTTTGTGTGCAAACAGCAGCATGTAACAGCAGACCACAGTGGGAGGCCAGGCAAAGCTTGATCTTCTATTTCCATTTTATTATTGGATACATATTAGATGATTCTTCTATATCAGAGCAAAGTTTCATCAGTTTGTCATTAGCACATAATATTTTAAAAACTTATTTTCAAAATCAAAATCTAGTTGATTTGCTTTTAGATGCCAAGGATAATATTGCCTCACAGTCCTGTGGTGTTATAGATACCTCATTTGATCTTTGTTATATTTGTGGAAAAAAGTAGAGCAAATATTATTATAGGCTAGGAGACAGGCCCAGAGAGGCTAGATGAACGCACCAAGTCCTCATAGGAGCCCAAGGCCCCTGATTCCCAGGCCCAGGGTGCTTTCTGCTACATCTCACAGCTTTTCAAATGTCAGCAAAAGATACATTTCCTGTTGTCTAACAAAAAAGTGAGAAGGAACTGAATTTCAGTCAGCCAAGCTAAAAGAAATCCCCTTTTCTAACATATTATTTGAAGACAAATCTAAGGTAAGGCAAAAGCAGTCTATTAGATACTAACGTTGGCTGATCCCTGAGAAGTCTGTGGTCTGCAGAATAGCCCAACCATTCACAAAGCTAAATCCCCAGGAGGGCTTGCCAAGGTTTAGAACTTAAGCTGACCTGAGGAAGGTGGTATTTGGTCCTCTCTCTGCAGGGCAAGCCCTGAACAGCTGGGAAGTCCTAGCCTTTGCCTACAAATACTGGCAATTCCACAACATCCCACCAACAAAAAACCTGGTGCTCTGGGGTTTGAGGGGAAGGAATGGCCAGAGAGCTGGGGGTACCAGAGCCTGCTCAGCCAGGTTCCCAACTTTCCCTCTCCAAGGACTATGAATAGCAAGGTTCTTTCCATAGGTGGCAATGCCTGAACTATCCTTCTGAATCCACTGTGACACTGCTGGAGTTTTGCAAAACAAGAGGCCAAAAGATGTCTCACTTCTGTCCCATGGGAAAAACCCCTCAGGCCCACACATCTCCCAATGGTCTTCTTCCTTTAAATTAAACTTCCCTGTCCTGTTTCTCCCCCTCCAGCAGTAGTAATTTTTGGATCTCTTTCTTAAATTTCTCAGTCATCTTATTATTCTGAGCAATTAAAAGCCCAGCCTTTATCCTAATAACCCCCTGCTCTGATCAAGAGTTTTCAGTCACATTCATGTATTCCTCAAACCAGTCATCAATGTCAAGAGTCATCAGACTTTTCAGAGTGAGGCCCAGATGCTTGGTACATACTAATGAGAGAGGACACGCTGCCCATGAGACCCACTAGCCAGAAAGGAAATCGTCCTGCCCAGAGGAATCCTGGAGGCAACCAGTGGATGGCGTTGGCTAGATCAGCCAAATTGCTAAGAAGGGTTAAAATTTCTGACTTCACCTGAGTTTCAATCATCTTCGTTTCTCTTCTAAAAGATTTGCTGTGGAGGACAGAAAAAGAAAAGATGTTAAATGCTTTTTTTTTTTACTCCAGAAGTTATGTCTAAGATAGCATACTATGTGTAAACTGATCCACCCATTTTGGAGAACAATCTGGAACTATGGGCGCAGATTTTTACAATCTAGCCAATAGCCCATAGATGCTCAGATTCCTTAAGAATCTATGTTTTTGGCTGCAAGAAGGCTTGGGTCGAATTTTTTCAGGCAGGACCCGGGTATCGTGATTTTGGGGTCCCAGCACCCCTGAACTCCAACCCGCATCATATATTTCCCTGACCGGGAAAAACTGCCTATACCAAGCTCTTCACCAGCCAGGATTGGAAGGTACGTAAGCCTCCCCTCTTCTCCTAATCCCTTTTCTTTTTTTTTCTTTTACTCTTTAATTGGTGGATTTCCAAGCAACTAGGAAGGCTTGACTTGTGCTCTCAGGCTCTCCGTCCAGTGGTTCTATTCAAGACCATGGATATGAGCCTCTCAATTCTCTCAGCGCCAGGGACTTGGGAAAAATTAACGTACTTCTTTGGGTTTTTGACTTTTTTGTCTGTTTCCCGATGTCTTATTCCTAAATCTTTTTTTAGGAGGGAGGGACTTCCAGTCCCCACACCCACAAAGGGTCAATCCTCTTCAATTCCTGAAGATTTGCCTTTGGGCTGTATTTTACGAAATTGGGAAAAAAGGCTGGTATTCTTTTGCAACACCATTTGGCCTCAGTATCACCTGGAAAATTATGAGGCATGGCCCATTTTTGGGACATTAGAGAAAAATATGCTCTCAGAGTTAAAACGATATTGTAGCAGAGAAGAAAAACGGGTGGAAATTGTCTCTAGATCCCTCCCACAGTCCTTCTGTATATAAGGTCCATCTTGTCTCCATTAAGATGCGCAGATTTTTACAATCTAGCCAATAGCCCATAGATGCTCAGATTCCTTAAGAATCTAGCTAATATGGCAAATCTTCAATAAACTTTGTTTTTGGCTGCAAAAAAAAAACCAAAACAACAATCTAGAACTATGCCCAAAGGGCTATAAAAATGTGCATACCTTTTGACCCAGCAATAGCACTTCTAGGACTGTATCCCAAAGAGATCATACAAATAGGAAAAGGATCCACATGTACAAAAATATTTATAGCACTCTTTCTGTGGTGGCCAAGAATTGGAAATTGAGGGGATGCCCATCAATTGGGGAATAGCTGAACAAGTTGTGGTATATGAATGTAATGGGGTACTATTGTGCTATAAGAAATGATGAGCAGGCAGACTTCAGAAAAACCTGGAAAGGCTTATATGTATTGATACTGAGTGAAGTGAGCAGAACCAGGAGAACGTTGTACACAGTAACAGCCACGTTGTGCAATGACTAACTTTGATAGACTTAGCTCTTCTCAGCAATGCAAAGATCTAATACATTTCCAAAAGTGTCATGATGGAAAATGCTATCCACATCCAGAGAAAAAACTATGGAATCTGAATGCAGATCGAAACATACTATTTGCTCTTTTTTTTTTCTTCTGTTTTGTTTTGTTTCCTCTTTCTTGTGATTCATCCTATTGGTTCTAATTTTTCTTTATAACATGACTAATGTGAAAATATGTTTAACAGGAATGTGTATAAAAAGCCTATATCAGACTGTACGTCATCTTGAGGAGGGAAGAGGGGGAGGAGGAGGAGAAAATTTAAAACTCAAAAGCTTATGGAAGTGAATGTTGAAAACCAAAAATAAATTAGTTAGTTTAAAAAAAGATAGTACATTATATCATTACTGAAATAGGAGACAGAGTCACAGAAACAGAATTTCCTAGTTGGGAGGGGCCTCCTCAGCAGCCATCTAATGCAACCCAGGTCTAAAAATGACACCCAAGTAGGATTTATCTAGCCTTTGTTTGAAAACCCCCTGCCACCTCCAAAAGTTACCGAGTCTACCTCTGTATCACTCTTATTGGTTAGGAAGCTTGTCCTGTCACTCAGCCTCAATTGGCAATTTGCAGCTTCTTCTCCAGAACCTGTCTTATGGGGCCCAGAAGGAACAAACTTACACATACAAGAGTCTTTTAATTAGGAGAAGTCAGTTACTGTCTTCCCCCTAAGCCTTCTCTTCTCCAGGCTCAAGGTCCCCAGTTCCTTGAGCTGATCTTCACAAGGCCCTTGCTGATACTGACTGCCCTCCTCATGTGGCCTGACCAAAGCAGATTATAGAGGGGAGATAAGCCACTCTTAATTGTATCAATCTGACCTATCCCCAAGGCCCAGGGGAGCTCTGCAGACCACTTGTGTTGAAGGCTGGAGAAAGATGTAAACAAGTCTGAGGCAGCCAAAACAGAAAATGCTTCTGTCCTGGTAAGGGATCCCATAGGGAGGCAGGGTGGTAAAGCAGCAACAGTACTAGCCCAGGAGCCAGGAGACCAAAGGTCATACTCCAAGGCAGAGCTGGGAGTGGGGGGGTAGGAAGACTCTTTGTTGGCAAAGCATCACCTGGCTTCAAATGCCAACCTAAGATGCTTACTGTGTGGTTCCACACAACTCCACCTCTTAGAAGCTCAATTTACTCTTCTACCTCACAGGGCTATTGTGAAGGAAGCATTTGCAAACTTTAGGGTCCTAAAGATGTGAGCTCTTCTGTCTTTGGAGACATTATCGTACCTTGTATTTTTATAAGGCTTTTAACTCTTCACAGTCCTTTCCCAAGAGTTATCTCCTTCAGGTGCCATAATGATATTGTGAGGAGGTTGAGACAGGTATTACTTTCTCTGTTTTACAGATAAGGAAACTGAGGCACAGACAAGTTAATGGATTTCCTCAAATTCACATGGCAAGTTAGTGAGAGAGTCAGAATTAGAACCTGAGTCTTTTGGCTTTCAACTCTTTCTAAGGTGATCCTGGACATTTTCTTATAAAAAAAAATAAAATCTTGCTGTGGCAGTTTCCAGACTTCTCAACCCACAAATGCCAAAGACAACTTAGAAGGTCAGTAGGAAAGGTCTGTCTGACCTCAATGAGAGAGAAGCTTGGTCCAGCCCCAGTCCTGACACAGCCCCACGGTGGCAGCTGCTTCCAGAACTCTCAGCTCACAGACAGAGGGGTCTTCAAGCAGCTGATCAGAGGGGGATTGCAAGGATCTCTTTGCTGGTGCTGAGGCAGGATTCTCCTGCTTTGCCAGTGCTTGGATCTTGGTCATAGTACTGGGTGGTGGTCCTGGGATGAGAAGGAGCACTAGTGTGGTGGGGCTTGTAGTAGTGGTGGAGAGGGAATCCTCCTCACAGTTCCAAGGCAGAGTGCTTGTGGTCACTTATAGACCACAGCATAGGTCAGGAAAGGAGTAAGCACCTCGGCCTTGATCATACCACCTTGGAAGAACTGAAAATTTACAGGTTCCTAGAAGTATCTCTGAAAACAGCTGCACAAAACCCCCAAAGCTTGGGACAGTACATTCTCCACACTGGAAGCAGACCCCTACCTTAACAAAGAGTTTAAAACTCAAGTAATTGGCTGGGAACATGAGCAAACTGCATAAAAAAGTCAGACCACAGAATCTTACTTTGGTGACAAAGAAGATCAAAACATAGAACCAGAAGAAGACAACAAAGTCAAAGCTCCTACATCCAAAGCCTCCAAGAAAAATAGGAATCAGTCCCAGGCCATGGAAGAGCTCAAAAAGGATTTTGAGAAGAGAAGTAGAGGAAAAACTGGTTAGAGAAATGAGAATGATGCAGGAAAATCATGAAAAACAAGTCAACAGCTTGCTAAAGGAGACCCAAAAAAATAATGAAGAAAGTAACACCTTAAAAAATAGACTAACCCAAATGGCAAAAGCGGTCCAAAAAGCCAATGAGGAGAAGAATGCCTTAAAAAGCAGAATTGACCAAATGGAAAAGGAAGTCCAAAAGTTCACTGAAGAAAATACTTCCTTAAAAATTAGAATGGAGGGGGCAGCTAGGTGGTACAATGGATAGAGCTCCAGCTTTGGAGTCAGGAGAACTTGAGTTCAAATCCGACCTCAGACACTTGACACTTACTAGCTGTGTGACCCTGGGCAAGTCACTTAACCCCAACTGCCTCACCAAAAAAAAAAAAAAAATAGAATGGAGCAACTGGAAGCTAGTGACTTTGTGAGAAATCAAGATATCATAAAACAAAACCAAAAGAATGAAAAAATAGAAGACAATGTGAAATATCTCATTGGAAAAACAACTAACCTGGAAAATAGATCGAGAAGAGATAATTTAAAAATCATTGAACTACCTGAAAGCCATGATAAAAAAAAGAGCCTAGACATCACCTTTCAAGAAATTATCAAGGAAAATTGCCCTGATATTCTAGAACCAGAAGGTAAAATAGAAATTAAAAGAATCCACCAATCACCTCCTGAAAGAGATCCCCCAAAAAACCCCTAGGAATATTATAGCCAAATTCCAGAGTTCCCAGGTCAAGGAGAAAATATTGCAAGCAGCCAGAAAGAAACAATTCAAGTACTGTGGAAACATAATCAGGATAACACAAGATTTAGCAGCTTCTACATTAAGGGACTGAAGGGCTTGGAATATATTTCTGAGGTCAAAGAAGATAGGATTATAACCAAGAATCACCTACCCAGCAAGACTGAGTATAATCCTTCAGGGGAAAAAAATGGACATTCAGTGAAATAGAGGACTTTCAAGCATTCTTGATGAAAAGAACAGAGCTGAATAGAAAATCTGACTTTCAAATACAAGACTCAAGAGAAGCATGAAGAGGTAAACAGGAAAGAGAAATCATAAGGGACTTATTAAGGTTGAATTGTTTACATTCCTGTATGGAAAGATGATATTTGTAACTCATGAGACCTTTGTCAGTATTAGGGTAGTTGGAGGGAAAAAAAATATATGTATATATAGATAGAGAGAGAGATAGAGGGCACAGGGTAAGTTGAAGATGAAGGGGTGATATCTAAAAAATAAAATTAAGGGGTGAGAGAGGATTATACTGGGAAAAGGAGAAAGGGAGAGGTAGAATAGGGTAAATTATCTCACACAAAACAAGACAAGAAAAGACTTTTACAGTGGAGGGGAATTGGAGGAAGGTGAGAGGGAATGAGTGAATCTTATTCTCACTGGATTTGGCTTAAGGAAGGAATAACATACACACTCAATTGGGTATGGAAATCTATCTTACCCTACCGGAAAATAGGAGGGGGAAGGGGACAAGAGAGGGGAAGATGACAGAAGGGAGGGCAGATTGGGGGAGGGGGTAATCAGAAGCAAACACTTCTGAGGAAGGACAGGGTCAAAAGAGAGAACAGAATAAATGGGGGAGGGAGGGGAGAGGATGAAGGGAAATACAGTTAGTTTTTCACAACATGACTACTATGGAAGTGTTTCACATGTATAACCTGTATTAAGTTGCTTCCTATCTCAATTAGGGTGAATGAGGAGGGAGGAAGGGAGAGAATATAGAACCAAAGCTTTAAAAACAAATGTTAAAAATTGTTTTTACATGCAATTGGGAAATAAGATATACAGGCAATGGGGTATAGAAATCTACCCTGCCCTACAGGAAAATAGAAGGGGAAGGAGATAAGGGGTGATAAGGGGAGATAGAAGGGAGGGCAGATTAGGGGAAGGGGTATTCTGAATGCATGCCATCTTGGGGTGGGGGGAGGGACGAGATGGGGAGAAAATTTGGAACTCAAAATCTTGTGGAAATGAATGTTGAAAACTAAAAATTAATTAATTAATTAAAAATCTTGGCAACTAGATGGCACAGTGGATAGAGCACCAGCCCTGGAGTCAGGAGGACCTGAGTTCAATCCAACCTAATATACACATAATATTCACTAGCTGTGTGACTCTGGGAAAGTCACTTAACCCCAACTGCCTCACCCCCCACCCCCAAAAAAAAAGAAAGAAAAGAAAACCTTTCCAATGACCAACTTGAGAGATGGCATGGTAATTGTAGAAAGAGCCCTAGGGGGGCAGTTAGGTGGCGCAGTGGATAGAGCACTTGCCCTGGAATCAGGAGGACCTGAGTTCAAATCTGGTCTCAGACCAGGCACTTGATACTTACTAGCTGTGTGACCCTAGGCAGGTCACTTAATCCCAACTGCCTTGCCAAAAAAAAAAAAAATTAAGAGCCCTAAGCTTGGACTCAGCAGAACTTGTCAAGGTCTGACACTAGCAGTATCATTGACTATTATTCAGGAGAATAATATTTATGTTACGAACCTTATAGGGTTATTATGAAGCAATTATTTTGTAAACCCTTAAAACACTATGTAAATGAATTTCAAGTATAATTCTGGCTTAATCAAGTACTTGGAGTTAGAAAGACTTGGGTTCAAATCCATACTGGACACTAACTAGCTGTGACACTATGGGCAAGTCACATGACTTCTCAGGGTCTAAGGCAATTCTCTGAGGCTTGTTCAACAAGTAAGTTGATTCATTAAACCAGCATTTATTAAGCACCTACTATGTGCTAGGCATTATCCTAGCTCCGACCTTAAGAAACTAGCAGACTTCCATTCTAGGGGGCAGGGAACAAGGAACAGCATGTTTACAGCCAAAGAGATACAAAGTCATTTCAGGAGGGGTCAGGACAGCTTTCTGTAGGAGATTGTCCTTGAGCTGAGCTTTATAAGAAGTTAAGGATTCTATAAGGCAAAGGTTAAGAGGGTGTGCATTCCAGGTCGGGAGGAGAGCCTGGGCAAAGACAAGGAGATGGAAGATGGAATCTCAAGTACAAGGAAGAGCAAAAAAGTCAGTGTGACCAGTACCTCAATGTGTAAATGAGAGCAGTATGCCAAGAACTTGTCAGGGCAGACTTGAGTTAGACGAGGAAGGGCCTCAGAAGATAAAGCAAAATTTCTATTTTCTTCAAGAGGCCAGAGGGAGCCCCTGGGATTTCCTGAACAAGAGAGTGACCTGGTCAGACCTGGACATCTGTATGGAGGGTGGCTTGAACAGGTGACAGCTGGGGGCAGGAGACCAATTAGGAGGCTACTGCAATAGTCCCCATAAGAGGTAATGAGGCCCTGAACGAGGACAATGAGCCCATTAGCACAAGGAAGGGGCTTTATCTAGCAAGTTACTCATGGACTGAAGTTGACTTCAGTGGAGACAGTTCCCACACAGATGAAATCACAGATCATTGATAAATAAATGAGTTAGTTACTTCATCATTATAGTCATTATTTCTTCTGCTACTCAACTCAACAAGTATTTATAATAATACTAACATCTCTACAGCACTTTAAGGCTTACACAGTACTTTCCTCACAACAGCCCTGCAAGTACCTCAACCCCATTTTAGAGATGAAGAAACTGAGTCTTGGCAGAATCAAGTGCCCCACTGTGGGCCACACAGACAATAAGTGCTAAGAAAACTAAGGCTCCAAGTCCAGAACTTTGTCCATGATTCCACACTGGGCTGTGGGGTGCCAGGTCCTGCCTTGGTGCTGAAAGGCTGAGCTTTGTCCCTGTAGGCTTAAGTGTAACCAAGCTGTGTTTTCAGTTGGAGTGTTAGGACAATGACATGGGCTTCCACAAAGCTCTCAAACACTGACTCTGTGGTTTTGGAGGGGAAGACAGGGGCAGGATGCAGAAAAACAGAGCAGCTCAGGGACTTTGAGCAAGTCCTTTCCCTTCTTTGAGCTTCATTTTCCCCCTCTGACAGCCTCAATTTTCCCTTTTGCAGATGGAAGAGATTCGTTTAGATCAGGTTTCTTAGCCTGGGGTCCATAAACTTTTTTTAAGGAATATTTTGATAACTATATTTCAGCATAATTGGTTTCCTTTGTAATCCTATGTATTTTATTTTGTGCATTTAAAAACCTGATTCTGAGAAGGTCTCCATATGCTTTATCAGACTGACTGCCTCGGGGGTCAAGGATACAGAAAAGGTTAAGAGCCCCTGTCTTTAGGCGGTCTCTAAAACCCCTTACAGATCTGACGTTGTATGTTCTCTGTCATGATAATAATCGTGCCCCCATAAGCCATAGTCTTAGGAAATAATTCAGGCAGGGGTATGCTGAAACCAGCTTAAATCAGCTCTTCAGCTGATTTTTAAATGTTCAGAGTGAGCATTTACACCTCAGAAATTGGCAAATACTACACATCAGCACTTGATTTTTTTGTTGCTCTACATTTAAGTGATGGAGAAAATATTAATAATGAATATTAAACTTAAAAGTATGTCATGTATGTCACCCTCCTGCCCCCAAATCTGGTTGTTAAACATTTAACAGAATATGACTGAATTCAGGAATTACTATTCCTTCTCATTATGAAGTGATGACAATAGGAAAAGCAATTCTATCAACCTCTTCAGATAACTAGATTGATCTGCTAATGATTCTCTTCCTCTTGTGTTGCTTCCTACTTGACATGAAAATTAGTTGACGTAATTGAACTATGATCTAATTTTCCTAGGAGAGAAAGAATAAGAAAGAAGATGAAATCATACTTAGCAGATCTTTCAGGATTTCTCAATTTCCTTCTCAGATTCAGTATAATCTTCAGTGATCTGCAAAGACCAGAAAAAATATCAGGAAAAACATACATGGTGGGTGGCTGGCTGCCATATCTATCTCTCAAAGAAGCAGAGAAGACCAGAGGATTTAGATCTAAGGACCTCAGAGGGCAGAGGTCATCTGATCCAACCCTGAATTTTAGAGGGGCCCAGAAAACAGAAGTGACTTGCCTAAGGTCACATAGGTATCAAGTAGTGGAACTGGGATTTAAATCCAGATCCACCTCTTCCAAAAGATAATCTCTGAAGACTGCAGGCAGAGCCTGAAACAAAAAGCATCCATTTGCACATCTTACCAAGCAGAATACTTTTTATTTTCACATTTGCTTTGCTGCTGAAGGCAGGAGCTGTTCCTGAGAAACTCTACTGATCTTCTTTATGAAGTGATTTTTTTTTTTGGTCCTTTTACTATAATGGCGTTCTGGGAGGCCCAAGGAGACTATGCTCCCAACAAACAAGGTAACTCACTAAAAATTACTCCAAGATTAAAACAAAGACTTTTACTTTTAAATAAGGTTTTATGAAGTCCTTTCCAAATGGCTAATTATCTGGGGCAGCTAGGTAGCGCAGTGGATAGAGCATTGGCCCTGAAGTCAGGAGGACCTGAGTTCAAATCCAGCCTCAGACCAAACACTCGACGCTTACTAGCTGTGTGACCCTGGGCAAGTCACTTAATCCCAGCTGCCTAAAACAAAAAAAACCCAAATGGCTAATTATCCAAACAAGGTGATTATTTGAAGTCTAAAAAGGGGAAATGTCTTTTCTCCCACTAGTATTCCGCAGCAAACAATTTTAAAATGCACTTAGCACCTCTGCTAGCATAAAGAGATTTACAAGGAAAATGCTGCTTTGAAGTCCTCTGGATACTGAAGCTTTTGGATGAATTCAGCTTACAGGTAAACACCTGACAGTCTTATTTAGGCATTTTTGCTAAGAATATAGCAGGACACAAGAGATTTTTCTGCAGGAGCTTATCTCCCTTAGAAACAACCAGAGCAGCCAGCTCCTCTGGAATTATTTCTCCTTCCTGAGGTCAGAGAGGGAAAGGTCTGATTTCATCATGAATAGAGAGAAGAAGGCCAAGGACATACAAACTCCCTAAGGAGCAGGTTGAGAAGAGAGGCTGCAGCTAAAGCCCGGCTCAGATGACGACGGTGCCTGGCTCCAGGCACCTGCACACCCTTGACCAATAGAAAGAGGGTTTCTTAATTCACATGGCTCATGTGTCACCAGCAGCCTCATCCACTTGGGCTGTCAGCTCAAGTGTTCCTTTGTTTGGTGGAACCATTAGAGAAATCTCTGAACTAAAGTCACATGCTTCCTCCTGGAGATTAACTCAAATTGGAGCAGGCAAATAATCCAATCTTTTCACTCACCGTCCAATTCCTAGGAGAAGTGAAAGGCCCCAGAGGGCCGTACTTAGTATCCACCACCTGGTAGAGTTGATGTGAATAATCTTAGCATCAGCGGCCCAGGCAACGTGCTCACAGGGGTAATAGAGCTGATCAGCAAGGTTACTGATGACGGACAGACAGCGGATGATAGCATCTTCCTCCTGCGGAGAGACACAGATGGAGAGAGCGAGGGGAGGGGGTGGAGAAGGGAAGAGAGGAGACGAGGGGAGGGGAAAAGAGGGGAGAAGATGAGAGGGGAGGGAAGAGAGGAAGGGGAAAAGAGGGGAGAAGATTAGTGGGGAGCAGGGGAAAAAGGAGGAGGGCAGTGGAGGGAAGGGGAGGCCAGTGGTCAAGAGTGTGTTTTCCAACCTCCCCGGCACACTCTACAGGTAACTCAGCGACTTCACTAGGCAGTGCTTCTTTCCTCCCCTGCCAACTCTCCAGAACAAATAGCTCAGACAAAAAGTGTAAAAGCATCCTGAGTCTTTCTGACAACAGAAACAATGCTTTCGTTATCAAGACAACAGCTGGCTTTTACCATGTCCTGCAGCTGCAGCTAATTCTCCCTCAGGAATCGTTTCTGCACAAACCCCACGTTTTTGAGCCCCGGTGCCGCTGAGTGGGCCCACTTAGCCCTCCTTTCTCTATGTCTCCTCATACTGAAAAGGCCCTGCTAAGCCCAGTCCTCAGGCTGAAGCAGGAGCACTGTCCATGCAAGCTGTGCAGTCTGGCATCCAAGGCCCCACCCAAGCTTGTGGCCTTTACCAGTCCCCTGCTGCAGCCAGGCTGCTTATACTCCCGGTCTTAACAGACCACCTCAGAATGCCCTGAATGAGGGTGGCAGCCCTGGGAAATGGAAGGATGGGACGGACACAAGAAACACTGTGGAAATAAAATGGACAGGACTCAGCAACTGTTAGATGTGAGAAAGGACAGGATGCACTTTGCTGCATCAAATGACTTCTCTTCGCCCCTCTGAACCCTGGACTCTGCTCGAGCCCCACTCCTTCTGGAGCCTTTCCACCACTACCTCAGGCCACAGGGATCACTTCCTCATCTGAACTCCTGGAGTACTTGTGGGCTTTCCCACTCCTCGGGCACTCCACCTGGGCTGCCTTCTGTGGTCAGAGCATGAGAGCACCCCTAGACCCGGAAATGTCATCCTTCTAACATATAGGAGGTTGGTGAGTGGCAGGAGAAACCACCCCCCACTCCCAAACCACTGGGCTAAGAAATCGTGTAGGATTGGGCTGTGGTAAAACATTTACCTACAGTGTAACTAAAGACATACTAGGTTGTGTTCTCCTTTACTGTGCTGTAATATGTGGCAATATTGGGTATTGGGGGTTTTTTTGGGGGGGGGGGGCGCCTAACAAACTATGATCTATTTAGAAGACCAGTCTCCAAAATGAAACTGGGAAGACATCTCCTCAGATCTCCTTGGGAAAGAATGTCTGGAATGTACCTGGTGGGAAAGAAAGCTGTCTTCTATTTAACTGTGTTGTGACTTGTCCCAGGAAATGCTGCCTTAGCAGGCGGGTGAGATCTGCACGGAGTCTATAAAAGGGAGGCCAAAGAGGAATCAGGCATGTCACTGCATCTCTGACACTGTCCAGAGAAAAGTGCATTCAGAATCTAAGTGGCCAAGATCAGTTATTTGGGAAGAAATTCTCCTAGAAAAGTAGAGGGCTCAAAGAAATTTCCCCGAGAACATGCAAGGCCCTCTGCTCTGATTTCATACACATTAAGCACCTTCTGATTTTGTAACTGGATTCCAGGATGGCTTTACCTACCAGTAGGAAAGGTACTAAGCAGATAGCTGTGACCAGTTGTCTAGTGAGGCATAGCTCTGTGAACTCATCATTATTGCCCAAGGGATCAAACACTTGGAGCTCGAAGGGACTACAGAGGTCATGTAGTCCATAACAACTGGGAAATTCTTAACTTGCCTTAATGGAAACATCATTGTTCAAAAGAGAGAGTAGGGGATGGGAACATCTGCAATGTGAGCCTGCTTCTAACCACAGAAGACCTGACTATGTCACTTCTGTGCTGAAAAATCCTGTGACTTCCTTCTCTCTCCCAACTAAAGGTCAAAGCCCTTTGACTGTCATTCAAAACCTCTGGCACCATTCTACATTTCCTGACTTCAGCTGTTACCCTCCAAACAAAACTGCACTATTCCCTGGCCTCTACTTGTACCCCGGTCATTCCCACCTGTGTACCTTTGGTTTACAGTATTCCCTTTGCCTAGAGCAAGGGGTCCTAAACTTTTTTTGTTTTATGTACCCTTTTGGCAGCCTGGTAAAGTCTTTGGACCTCTTCTCAAAATAATGTTCTTAAACGTATTAAAAATTCACAAGATTACAAAGGAAACCAATTGCATTGAAGAAATAGTTAAAATCTTTTTTTTTTAAGTAAGTTCATAAAACTCTTGGCCTAGAGGGGGTTCTCTCCCCATTTTTACCTGTAGGACTCTTTCCCATCCTCAAAAAACCAACTCAAAAGTCATTTACTCCATGAAGCCTTAGCACTTTACTTGTATCTAATACATACATAGTATAATGTTGTTTAAAGATTATCTATATTTGCATCTTTATTTTTCTACTAGACTAAAATCTAAGCATCTAGCACAGTGCCCTATAAACGGATGCTAATTAAATATTTGTTAAATTGAATAATTTCAATTAATAAAGGTTTAGTGATTAATCAGTCTCTCTCTAGTTTCATCAGTGTGAATCAGTTCCCAAGAGAGCGATCAGATCAGATCTTTTCATTCTTACAACAAAAAAGTTCCTCTCACCTTTCCACCCCCTCAAACGATCCTTCTGTATCTCCTAGAAAAAGGAACCTACACCCCTTGCTGCCTGCACTTCCTCATCATTCTTTCCTATCTGGCTCGACTGAAACTGCTCGAAAGCCACCATAATCTCTTGCTCTTTTTAAAACCTTGTTCTTACTGCTATCTTTTATTTTTACATCACATTCACTGCCACCTCCTACCCAGGAAGCCATCCTTTGTAATAAAGATTTTAAAGGAAAGAAAAGAAAACCACATGAGCAAAGCTGGCCCACCAGCCTTGCTTAACTGTGAGAGCAAGATCCCACACCTGTAGCCCATTTTCCCAATTCTTCTCCATTGTCATTATAATTAGAGCGCTTACTTTCTTTTTCTTCTCCTTCCCTCTAGATTACTGCGCGTTTCTTTGTTATCACTTTCCTCGGTATCACTACCTATGTCTTCCCAAGCTTCTTTGAATTCTCCATATTTATCATTTCTTATGGCCCAGTAATAGTCCATTACATGATTAATGGACTCCACAATCTATTTAGCAATCCCCCCACCAATGGCCATCCATGGTTTCATTGGTTTTTTTTTAATCAATCATATGATTTCATTTGTAGGAAATAGAGAACCACTCCCTCTACCAAGGTAGATCCCTCCCTACCTAGGGTTAGGGTTAGTCTTAGGGCAGGGTTTCTGAATCCTTTTTGTGGCTCGGACCCCTCTGGCAGTCTGGTGAAGCCTATGGATGGACCCTTTCTCAAAACCATGTTTTTAAAAAAACAACACATAGGATGATAAGGGAAACAATTCTATTGAAATTCAGTTATTAAAATATTAACAAGTTCATGGACTGCAGATTACAAACTGATCTCAGTGAACTGCCTGGGGCTCTAGGAGGTAAGATGACCTGTCCACAGTCACAACGCACTTGTGTTAGGGATGAATCGGGAACCCAGGCCTTGCTTAAAGCCAGCTACGGCCTAATGGCCACATCCACTGCCCCTCTCCTGCCTCTCAGCTTTCCACTTCTCTGCTACCTCACAAGTGCTGCTGTGAATACTTTGGTCTATGTGAGACCTTTCTCTCTGTCTCTGACACCCTTGGGATAACCAATGTCTAGCAATGAACCCGTGGGTCAAAGGAAACAAACATTTTAGTTACCTTTTCCGCCCAATTCTCAATGCCATCCCCAGTGAGCCTCAGAGCCTTTCTTCAATCGTCCTCTGCCCACATTCCCACATTCCCACATCCCGTCATCCAGGACACACTGCTCTTTTGAGTTGATTCAGAGAATCATAGGTTTAGAACTAGAAGGCACCTCAGAGGCCGTGAAGTACCACACCTCATTCTACTGATAGGGAACTAAGGCCGAGACAAAGGCAGTGACTTGTCTTTGACCACACAG
>NW_020954713.1:2094905-2119213 GCF_900497805.2 Vombatus ursinus | reverse complement strand
CCCCCCCCCCCCCCCCCCCCCCCCCCCCGTTCTCTTCCTCCCATCTGCCTGCTCCTTCATGCTTCATCCTTTTTCCTCTGGTATTCTCCAGTGCTTTATCATAAGCCCTCTTTTCTTCTTTCTCTTTCCTCTATGCTACTGATTTCATTCACTCCCATAGATTCAATTATTAACCCTTAGCAAATGATTCCCGAATCTACATATCCAGCCCAGTTTTGCCTCTGACTTCAGTCCTATACCTCCAACTGTACTGGCAGACATCTCTGCCTGGCTATTCATGGCCTCTCCAACTTCCCTTGTCCAAACTGCACTCATCATCTTCTCCCCTGTACCTGACCCTTTACCCACCTTCCCTATGTCTGTTGTTGACATCATCATTCTCTTTGTTACCTGTGTTCAAACCCTGAACTCTATGACTCTTCCTTTGCCTTCACCCCCCAAATCTAATCTGTTGCTAAGTTCTGTTGATTCTAGCACCACCATTTCTCCTATCTGCCAATCAGCACCTCCTATGTGCAGACACTGCCAGCTTTTCTCCATCTATGCTGTACTTTCACCATCCCAGCCCAGGCCCTGTTTCATTTCTTGCTTGTGATGCTTTACCAGCTTAGAACTGACTTTCTTGTCTCCAACTCATCCTTCACACAGATGTCAACATCACCCTCCTAAGGACTGACCTTCTCACTTCTCTGCCAAAAAACAACTTTGATGGTTCCCTGTTGCACATGGCTAAAATGCAGCTTCATCCAGCCCCATTAGCCTGGCGTTTACCATCCCTCCTGCTTCTCTTTCTGTCTTCCACACTAAACCACACACACCCACCTTGACAGCCTGGCCTGAGCTGATCTACCAGCTCCTTCTGAGCTCGCCGTGCCAGTGAAGTCAGACAAGCCATTCCTGGGGCCCACGATGCCCTCGCTCTTCACCACTTCCTTTCAGTGTCTGCCTTTTTTTCACAACTTAGCTCAATTGCCAACTCTTTAGTGAAGCCCTCCTCCAGTTTTTCTGGAGTAGTCTGGTTAAAGCTCTCCTCTGTCCTCTGCATGCACTCCCTGCATTCACTCAGATGGAGCCATATACATACAGCACCTGCCACACTCCTCAGATGCAAAGACTGTGTCACTTGCTATCTTTGCATTTCTGAAACCTTGCATACAGACACAGGGCTAAGGACTGAACCTTTGATGTGGTTTTAGGGAACTCCTTGATGAAAATAATCTCTCCACCAATACAGGTTGGCACCTGCACCTCTCTGCAGTTTATAGGCTTAGAAAATTGACTACAGCACTGAGAAGTTGACTTGCCCAAAGTTAAACAGCTAGTAAGAGTCAGTGGTAGGATTTGAACTCAGGTCTTCCTGACTTGGAGGCCAGCTTTCTATTTACTAGGCCACACTGCTTTGCATAGACCAAGAGTTTAATAAATATTTGTTAAATTGATGGGTATGGAAATCTGTCTTATCCTACAGGAAAATAGGGGGGGAAGGGGACAAGAGAGTAGGGAGATAATAGACAGGAGGGCAGATTGGGAAAGGGGGTAATCAGAAGCAAATACTTCTGAGGAGGGACAGAATCAAAAGAAAGAATAGAATAAATGGGGCGGGGCAAGATAGGATTAAGGGAAATAGAGTTAGTCTTTCACAGTATCTCTACTATGGAAGTGTTTTGCATAACTGCACATGTATAACCTATATTGAATTGCTTGCCTTTTCAATGAAGGTGGGTGGGGAGGGAGGAAGGGAGAAAATTTGGAACCCAAAGTTTTAAAAACACATGTTTATAAAAAAATATTTTCACATGCAACTGGGAAATAAGAAATATAGGAAATGGGGTACAGAAATCTATCCTGCCCTACAGGAAAATAGAAGGGGAAGGGGATAAGAGAAGTGGGGGAGAGATAGAAGGGAAGGCAGACTAGGGGAAGGGGTATTCAGAATGCATGTCATCTTGGGGTGGGGGGAGGGGTGAGATAGGATAAAACTTGGAACTCAAAATCTTGTGGAAATAAATGTTGAAAACTAAAAATAAATAAATTTATTCATAAAAAAAAGAAAAAAATGTTCATTAAATTGAATTCCTGAGCCTGATGAGGGCACCAAATGTCATTTGACCTCACCAGGACACAGCCTCTAAAAAAGGACCTGTCAGATACAGCTATTGACTGTCTTTTATAGCTCTTCATATTCTGATCAGGAAAATAACTGCCTCCTAAAATCCCTTGTAATGCAAATGTGTGGCCTAGTAACTAGAGGTAATTCCTTATGGAGCTACTCTACAGAGCTACTGCTGCTAGGGCTAACTGTAACTATGGAAGACAGGAGGAAGCTGAGACTGAGGGAATGAGTCATGTTTTAGGAAGTGCACTGAGGAAAAATGCCAAACACAGAATAACTGGAATGACCAATCTTGGTTCTAGAGAAAGGTAGGAGTGTGGGTGTGGAATGTTGCACACAGATGTAGTCACTGAGTTGATTAGCCCTGGCCAACTATTTTTTTATTGTTACATAGGAGGGCTAACAGGGTCGGGTGGAAGACTATATCCAAAAACATCTATGATACAAAAACAAATATGCCTTTTTTTACAAGAAGTTGCACTTAAGGAAAATTATTTTAGATGAGACACTACCAAGTTAGAACAAGTCCATGGGAGGATGACCGCAATGGCAAACAGACTTAAAACCATCCCATGGAAGAATTTGAGAAAGTATAAGATTATGCAACTCAAGTTGGCACCTTAGAAGTCATCTTGGTTATATTTTTCTGAGATATCCAATGGAATGCGAGCTTATATGTCTACCTAGACTGTAATATCCAACAAAACGTGAGTTCGGCAAGGGAAGGGTCCGTATCTTATAGTATTCTGTACCCCCTACACTCAGTCAACATAAGGCTCACCATTACCACCAGGTAATGAATGCTTTAGAGGTGGAAGGGCCTTCAAAGGTCATCTAGTCCAACCCCTTCATTTTATAGATGAGAAAACTGAGGCTCAGTAAGCTGAAGTCACTCGCCCAAAGTCATGCTGGAAATGGCAGAGGTAGGCTTGAGTGCTGGACCCTTTGACTCCTCATCCAGTATTCATTTTTTCCTACCACCATGACAGGTTCCTAGGATTTAAAGCTGGAAGTGATCTCAAACACCACAGTCCTTCATGGTAAACCATTTATCTCTAACAAGATACCTCCAGGGCCCACAGGGGAATTCATTTGTCATAGTCTACTCATTCCGTGATCCTTACATTTACTCTTCTCCCAATGGAGCAAGCGATATTACAAGCTCTTGTAAGAACCAAGAGTGGTTTTAAGCAGCCTCTTTTAATGATGAGAGTCTTCTGATGAGGCCAAATCTAAAACATCATGTTTCTACAGAATAGTTCTGATGTGGTTACCTTAGCACCCAGGCCATACTGCTTGCTGTATGCAAACATAGCCAGGTCATCAAACAACCGCAAGATGGTCCTGCAGTGGCTGAGCTGTGCAGATATCACCAGAAGCCTCTTCCCTACTTCAGATTTGACAGAAGACTGTTCAGCCAGGAGCCCACCAATCAACTGACAGCCATAGCTCAAAGTCCTAATCTGTAGCAAAGCAGAAGCAGCAAGCATGAGAAAGTGGGGCATTGATTTATGATTACATTAATTTATCTGTAGTAGCCAACTATCACTTTTAGTAACTATCTTGGTTTTCAGCTACATAATATATGTTGGTCTTCTATCCCCAACCTGACAACAAAGACCATTTCTTATACAGTACTTCGTTTCTATCCACCAGAGTGGCTGACATAGTGCCGGGCACATCATATTTGCCAAACAGACAGTATTACAATAAAATGTTGAAAATTCATTTTTCAAATATGATCATTTGTGCTATTGTGATAAAATCCCTAACTGGTATTAGCAATGGGTGACAAGACTGAACCAATGAATTTTGAGTTTAAAAAGTTGAAATTTAAAATGGTGGAACTGTATCTGAGGTTAAAGCAACATAGGTCAATGCTCATGTGTTACTGGAAAGTGGAAAATGTGACTCAGGTGGCCTGGGAAGCACTGGAGATATGAATTTGAAACCAACCCCCAGGAGAAAGAACTACTTCAGTGTTACTTGATAAATGTGAACCAGAGGATATCTGTATGCTCACTTATCTGGAAGATGGGTAGGATAAAAAGGAAGTAGAGAAACAAAAAAAAAGCACCTTGTAGCAATCTGCATAGCATACCACCCTCAAAAATGGCCAGGAAATAGATGGTGAACATTCTGGAGCTTTCTCAGGCTACTACAATAATAGTCTAACATTCTCTTGAAAAGTAAATATATCAGACACTTGAGTTCATAACACAATTCTCCAAAATGATTTGTACTTTACTGCAAGATGGAGTCTTGTTACCTTTGCCTATGGTATCAGTGACTCTTTTTCTCTCCCTCACTGCTACAAAATTACAGAAAATTGGTAAAAGCCTAGGGTTAAGGCCTTTGCTAAAGCTTTAAGTTAACCATAAATATTTCATAATAAATGGGACAAATACAGGCAGCACTTTATGGAAGACAGAGCCCTGGCTAGCGAGCCAGGAGACATGAATTCTAGTCAACCTTCTCCTGAAGAGAAAGCTACCAGTTTTTAAATTCAAAAACCATTTTGTAACTATTAAATTCAGGACAAGTAATATTGATCTTTCAGAGAAAAAAACATTTTTAGTTTAGATCATGGCCTGGTCACCTACTAGACGGTGAATTCCATGAAAGCAGCAGCCTTATTTTTTGTGTTCCTTGGAGTACAGGCTCTGCATATAGCAGCCAGAGGGACTTGTGATCTCATAGGTATAAGAAACTCCTACATGAGGAAACTCTTATCAATGCAGGTCTGCATCCCCTCTTCAGCTTAAAAGTTTTACAGAATTACCTAGCCAACTGAAAAATTAGACGGTTTGCCGAAAGTCACAAAGTATCTCAGAGAGGGGCAGAACCAGAAAGGCCTGGGTTCAAGTCTCACATGCAGCAGATATAGAATGGCCCATCATCAGCACACTCCTTGTAGCTTTCATTTGATTATAGAGATTTGTAGAGCCAAAAGAAAACTTAAATTTGTCTAGTCATAGGATTATAAACTTAAAGCTCAAAAGGATGTTAGAAATAATCTCTTCTCATCTATTAATTTTATAGATGAAGACACTGAGACCCAGAAAAGTCATTAACCCAAGGTCACTGAAAGTTGCTGAGCTAGGATTCAAATGACAATGCAGTTCGGTGCAGTAGAAAGCAGGCTGGAATTGGATCTGGAGGTCTTAGATTCAACCCCTGCATTTCCCACTTAAAATATCATTGTAAGTTTGAGATCATTTACTTCTCTGGGTCTTGCCTATTTCATCTATAAAATGAGGAGGTTGGACCAAACAACCTCCAAGATTCCTTCTAATTCTAAGCTTGTAATCACTGAACCTAGAATTGGAAGGGACTAGAGATCATCTAGTCCAGTTGCCCTTATCCTTTTCTGTGTCACCAGATCCCTCTGACAGTTTGTTGAAGAATAATGTTTTTAAATGAATTTTTAAAACCATACAATTGTATGAAACTAATTAAGGTGAATTAGTTATCGAAATATTTAAAACAAAAACCAAGTTCATGAACCCCAAATTAAAAAGTCATCTGGTCCAACACCATTTTACAGGTGAGGAAAATGAGGCCCAGAGAAACTAGGGACTTTGCTCAGGGTCATACAGGTGGGTGCTGCAGATCTAGGGTTCTAACTGGAGTTCCCTGAGGGCAGGGATTGTCTTTTGCTTTTCTTTATATCCCAGCACTTTGAACAATGCAGGAACGCTGCTGGAGTTTAATAAATGTTTCTTGACTTAAGATTTGTTTACCAAGGTCCTCTAGCCCCAAATCCAGGACTCCAGGAATCCTGGTCCTGGGAGGGCTCTTCACATTTTAACTGTCCGACCACTCAAGGAAAAGATGGGGAAACTGAGGCCCCAAGAGCAGTGGTGCTTTAGCGAGGTCCTGCCCCAGAGCTCGGGAGTGGCTGGGGGTGGGGTGGGGGGTCCGAGCCCACGTCTTCTCTGTTCCCAGGGGCCTTAGGGGCAGAAACGCGGGGAGGCCCCCACTCCTTCCACCGAGGGACTTTGCTGCTTCGGACCCTGGCTGCTCGGACCGGGCCTGCAGGGACATCCCGCCCACGGAACCCGGGGCCCACAGTCGGGCCGGGCTGACCCTCGGGAACGAGAAGGAGGAGGGCACAGCGAGAAGCCCGCGGCCCCGTCAACCTCCCCCGCCTCCGAGGTCCGGTCCCAGCCCGCCCGGGGCCTCACCAAGCGGTCCCGGCCTCTATAGGACTCCAGCGAAGACACTAGGCCGCTCAGCGCCGCCATGGCAACACTTCCGGGCAGGCCGTGGTGATGTCAGCACGCTGCGCGAGAGAGCGGAGGGGCGGGGCTTGCGGGCCATTCATAAGTCCCCGCGCCGTGTAGCTTTCTGGGCTGCGCTAACCTGGGCCTATCTTTCTTAACCTCTTATGTTTAAATTTCCATCATCCTAATTTTAAAGACTGGGGAGATGGGGCGGGGAGAAAGGACTTTAGAGTTCGTATAGGCCAGTTTCACCAGCTTCCTCATTTTGTAGATGAGGAAAATGAGGCCCAGAAAGAGACTTGCTCCAGGACCTCATCTGTAAAATGGGAATAATAACAGCACCTGCCTCCCAGAGTTTATAACAAGATAACAAGCACTATGCAAATGCTAGCAGTTATTAGTATCATTCTTCCATATGACAGTGCCTCCCTTTTAATTCAATTTGATTCAGTTCAACAAATATTTATTAAGGAATATCACGTGTACTAACAAATATTTACTAAGTATTTACTTTTGCAAGGCATTTCGTTAGACGGCTGGGACACAAAACAGCCCCTGCCTTCAAGGAGCTTCTCCTGGGGGAACTCAATGAGTACCTAGATTAAGTCAATACAAATTAATTTCAAGAGGCAGCCAGTACTAATAACTGAGAACATTAGGAAATGCTTTGGGTAGAAGGTGTCCTAGCAAGGAAAGAAGGTAGGGATATTAATTAAGAGGAAGATAGAAAACATTCCAGACATGGGTGCAAATGTCAGCCTTTGCTAGGATGCAGAGACAGGAGACAGAACAGATGGTAACCTTGTTTGGCTGAAACTGAGAGAGTAATTAGAGAAGTTAACATGAAATAAGGCTGGAAACCCAGGGGAGGGGCCTGTGGCTTGTTACCAGCGGGGCCTCTTCAGAGAGTTTCCTGCTCTGCAAAGGGAGCAGTCGATGGGGTTCGTTGGGGCAGGTGGAGGAGCTTCCATGTGCAGTCCGGGCCCTGGTGTGTCAAGACAGCTGAAATTTACAAAACCATTTTAAGGTTACAAAGCACTTTACATACATTATTATCTCACTGTAGATTTCCAGCCTCATTACCAAGTCAGAACTACAGGTATTATTAACATTTTATGAATCAAAGGATCAGAGATTGGAAAGTTGGAAGGGACCTTATAAGTCACATCTTGTCCAAACTCTTTTGTTTGATAGCTGCAGAAACTTTCTGAGGCCCAAAAAGGGAAGTGATTTGGTCAAAGTCATGTGGGTCTTACAGCTGGGTGGTGCGTGGATAGAAAGCTGGCCTGAAATCAAGAAGTCCTAGGTTGAAATCCAGTCTTCAGATATTAGCTGTGTGACCCTGGGCAAGTCACTTAACCCTGTTTGCCTCCATTCCCTTATTGGCAAAATGGGGGTAATAATAGCACCCATCTCCCAGGATTGTTGTAAAACCCAAATGAGAAAACATGGATAAAGTGCTTTGTAAACCTTAAAATGCTATATAAATGCTAACTAGTATTATTATTATCTACATAGAGATGACAGTTGAACCCAGGGGAGATAATGAGGTCACCAAGCGAGTGAGTAGGAGAGAAAGAAGAGTTCCTAGAACAGAGCCTTGGGATACACCCTGAGTTAAGGAGCATGACATGGATGATAGCCCAGCAAAGATGACTGGTCAGCAATGGGCAGTTACGAAGGAGGAGAACCAGGAGAAGGGTTACAAAAACCCAGAGGAGGAAGTCAGGGAGGTCAGCAGAGCCAAATGCAGCAGAGAGTTCAAGAAGCATGAGGAATGAGAAAAGGACATTAGTTTGGGCTACTTTGAAGAGAGTGTTTCAGTCGAATGATGGTGGCAGAGAGTGAGCAACAAGGAAGTGGGTGCCCCAAGTGTAGACTAAGTGTAGATAATTTTTACAGGGTGTTTATCTGGGATAGGGAGGAGAGATATAAGACATTAACTAGCAAGAATGATAGAATCTAGTGAGATGATTTGTTGTTTGTTCTTAAGAATGGGAGAGATGTTTGTGAGTTGCAGAGAAAGAACCAGTAGAGAGAGGGATTGAAAATTAGAAGTGGGTAGTAATAGTGGGACAATCTGCTTAGAGAAGATGAGAAGGAAAGAGGGATCAAGGTCTAGCTTTAGTGAGGAGAAGGGTAATCTCTTCATCAGAGATTGGAGTAAAGGAGGAAATAGTTCTGAAATAAGGAAGAGGGGGAAAGCATTGCAGAGCTCATGGAGGACCTCAGTAGAGAGGGGTATGCTGAAGACAGCTCCTACTGGCTCCAAAGAGATTGTTACATTTTCAGTGTGGGAATTACAAATCCGACTTTGGCTTGGTTTGTAAATTGTCTAGACTTAAGAAAGTAGTGGATTAAATGTTAATAATGCAAATTCAAATTGAAAGTGCAGTATTTTTCCCCCAGAGAACCAGCTGTTAAACATTCACTAGCACATCCCAGAAGCCGTGGAACATTTGAGGAAAGAAAAGAAAGTTTGGAAAAGGGCTTGTGGTGAGTAGGATAGAGGAAGTGTAGGGCCTAGTTGAGAATAGAGAACGTGGATTTGTAACTGACATTTGTAGGATTTCATCCATTTCTGTTCAGTAGCACTTGGTGAGTTGATGTAGGGTGACCCAGGGCTGGGGTTTGGCAAGGTGTGAGCTGTCAGGGAGAGATCTGAGAGACAACCTACTCCACTTTAGCATAGCTCTGAGTGCTCTGGAGTTTTTCCTGATGCTGATTCTAATTTTGTCTCTTTGCAACTTCTATCAATTTGCTTTTGTGTCCTCTGGGACCAAGCAAAACAAATCTAATCGCCCTTCCATATGACAGCCCTCCAGACATTTCAAGAGTGTTATTGCGTCTCCCATGAGTCTTTCCCTTTTCCAGGCTACACAGTCTCAGTTTTTTTAAGGGATGCATGGGCTCAGGCAAGGCCCTTTGAGATTCTGGCTACTCATCTCTGACATTCTCCGGCTTATCAGTACGTGAATACGTTTCCTAGAACCGAATTCAGATGTGGTCTAAGCAGGACAGAATGCAGAAGGCCTCTCAGTCAGTTAGTCGATAAACATTTATTAAGCACCTACTATGTGCCAGGCACAGCCTTAGAGGCAGGGATAAAAAGAAAGACAAAAAGACAGTGTTTGCCCTCAAGAAGCTCCCCTCCCAGAGGCAGCTGAGTGGCTCAGTGGATAGAGCACTACCGCCCTGGATTCAGGAGTTCAAATCCAGCCTCAGACACATAACACTTACTAGCTACGTGACCCTGAGCAATTCACTTAACCCCATTGCCTAGCCAAAAAAAAAAAAAAAAAAGAGGGGACAACCAACAGATAAACATGTATAAGCAAGATATAGACAGGATCCATTAGAAATAATTAACAGAGGGAAGGCAGTAGGATTAAGAGGAATAAGGAAAGGCTTCCTGTAGAAGGGTGAGATTTTAGCTGGGACTTAAAGAAGCCAGAAAGCAGAGATGAGGAGGGAGAACATTTAGGGCCTGGGGGACAGCCGGAAAAATTCCTGGAGTTGAGAGATGGAGCCTGTTGTATGAGGCCAGTGTCACTGGGTCGAAAGGCCAGTGGGGGAGGAGTGTAAGAAAGAAGCCCGGAAAGGTCGGGGAGGAGGATCCAGATTATGAAGAGTTTATCACCTCCTTATTTCTTGAAGCTGTGCTCGGTTTAATGCATCCCAAGATGGAATTAGCTTTTCTGGCTGACTGACTGACCATGGATTCATCTGGAGTTTGCCATTTACTCAAAGGCCTATTTCAGACAAACTGCTGTGAAATCTAGGCCTCCTCCATCCTATGCTTGTCCCAATTTAAAAAAAAAAAAAAGGAAGAGAGCAGAGTTTGCAAACAATAGGCAGGGGAGCTTGACTGGAATTCTGGTAAAATTCCAGAACAGATTATCATAGAGATAGCTGGTTTGTAAATTCTGTTCTCTTCTCTTTATTTTTTTTTTAATCGGGATATTTGCTCTGCTGCAGTCTCGGACCATAGATTTAGAGCTGGATGTTAGCGGGCATCTAGTCTGAGCTGAATATTTTGCAGATGAAGAAAGCAAGGCACCCCAAGAGGTTGAGTGATTTGTCCAAGTTCATACAGGTAGGCTGGGACAGAGACAGGATTCAATCCCTGGTGCTCTGACTCCCCACTGTGCCGTGGGGCCCCTCTCTGGTTCTCCCTCCCTCTAGCAAAGTCCATTGGATGCTGCTGCTGCTGCTGCTTCCACTGGAAAGAGTACCTGCTCCATCTCTGGAGCCCCATGGTTTCCCCTTTCCAGGGGCCCCAGGTTTCTCGGATGACTTCCTTCCCAGCAGGGGCTCTCTGGTTGACTCAGCTGTGGTTCAATCAGTCATCCTCAGTGGGGTGTTAAAGGGTCAGTGGGTATCCAGAAGGAGGCAAGCCGTGAAACCTTAGAGTGGGACTACCACGCTGGAAGAAAGACCTCTTCCCCGCTAAACCTCAGTAATGTAAAGCCGCCTGGGGCCCTGTCTGGGCTCATGGAGTCGAGGCCCAGCTTTGGCTCACTGCTCCCCGCACTAGGGCAAATCTCCAAATCTCCAAAATCAAGCTTAGGTATCCTGGTTTCTAAGTTCTAGACTTTCACTTCAGGGGAAATCTTTAAAATAAAGCTTAGATGTAGTTCTAGGTTTCCCCAAATATGGGTAACAAAGCCCCTAGCTCCCTCGTGGGCACTTCAGTTGATAGCATGGGGATTATGGGCTCCAGACAGCTTTTAATTCGCTTGTTTTTGCTGTTCAGTCGTTTGAGTCGTGTCCGCGTGTCCGCCTCTCCATGACCCCATTTGGGGTTTTCTTGGCAGAGATACTGGAGCGGTTTGCCATTTCCTTCTCCAGCTCGTTTTACAGAAGAGTTAGTTCACCCTTCAGGAAATGAACAGGACCCCAAAGAGGCACAGGAGTCCGCGGACAAACAGAGAAACTCTATAAAGCACTCAAAGAGTTTGTTATGCACTCCCCACCCCCTTTCGGAGCAAAACACCCTTGGGGTGCTCTTAACAACCACTCTCTTTCACCTTAGATTCACTTGTACTGGCTGAATAATTCACTGGAGCATAGACTTACAGAGGGAAGAGACTCTCATGGTCAGTTGGTCCAAGGCCTTCCTTTTACAACTGAGGGAAACTGAGGCCAAGAGAAGTTAAGGTGACTTGCCCAAGGTCACACAGTCAGAAATTGAATCCAAGGCCTCTGACTCCAAATCCAGCACTCCTTCAGATGTTATTTAAGAGCTATGTGAATTATCCTCTTCTTTTTCTCCAAGGTCCATGCTTGCTGCATCCAAACATCCTTGTCTTTCCCTAGGAGGGCAGTGCCTGAACATTTGAACTTGGGGAATTCTTTGAACTTGACTCTTGGGAGCTTATCCAGGAGGTAACCCTTAAAGTCTGGAGGCATCCCTCTTGTCTCAGGCTTTGTACAAGCCCATATTTGTGATTCCCACGTGCTTCTACAGGAATTCTATCAATGTCCCAACTACCACCATATCTTGGGCAAGGGAAATTCATTTTCAACAGCTCTAGTCTCTTCTTCAGGGCAGCTAGGTGGTACCATAGTGCACAGAGAGCCAGGCCTGGAGTCAGGAAGACCTGAGTTCAAATCCAGTCTCAGACACTGGCTGTGTAACCCTGGCAAGTCACTTAATCTCAGAAACTGGATTGTAGAGTTTTGGAGAGAAACAAATTGAAAGAAGACTGGAATAGAAGAAGGCCTGCTTATGAAGAGATTTTTTGTTTTAATTTTCTTTGGCCAGAGAAGAGATTTAAATGCCAAACAAAAACTTCATATTTAATCCTAGGGGTAATAATGAGCCACTAGGGTTTATTGAGTTAGAAATATGATATCTTGGGCAGATCTATGCTTCAGGAAAAATCATTCTGGGAGCCTTGTGGAGGTTGGACTAGAGTGGGGAGAGATGAGAGAGGAAGACTAATTTTATTGTTAGAATCCATAAGAGAGATGGAACTAGGATGGTAGCTATATGAGCCAGCGAATGTTATAGTCTTGCCTCAGGTTTGAACCAAAACCAAAACCATTACCTGGTGATGGCATTACTTTTGACCCTCAACCCAGGGCTTTCTCCAGACTGTGTACTCAGAAAGAATATTAAGAGCTCTGATTCCGAAGGTGCTTAACAGTTTTACCAGTCACATTTCACAAAAGCTGGAGATGGGGGTGGGGGGGGTGTTATTTTTCGAACTTTCCAGAGGAAAATAGAAACCCAGAATTGAAAAGGGGCATTCTGAGCCTAAAGGAAGACTGGGACAGAGACTTGAACCCCTTCCTGGCCCTAGGTTCTTTCATGCTGTAGCTAAAGGTTGCCAAGGATCCATTGTGATATGGTAGGACTTTGTCTGACAGAGGAGGGAGGTGGCATGAGTGGGTAGCCAGTGGGAGGGGGTTCTCGGTCACAAATGTGTCGGTGGGATCCTGGAGCCACTATCCTCCAGGCTCTGAAACCATGGTGGAAGAAGAAGTGAGTGCTTGGCCTTGGAAAGGGAGGAGGTTTCCAGGGAGGGGGCTCAGGACAGGGTCTCAGCCTATAACCCTGAGCACTATCACTCCTTAGGTTTTCTTTTTTTATAAAATAGGACTAGAATAGCCTAGGACAGGGTTGTTAAATAGACCCTGTGGGCTACTAGAGTTAAAATGTAATTGGGAAATGTTTAACAACAACAAAAATCAATAAAAATATAATACAACATAGATAGTGTTAGCTTGTGGTTTTCTAAGTCAGTATATGGCCTGCAGGGATCTGTTTCTATTTGAGTTTGACACCACTGGTCTAGGAGATTTAAGTCGGGAATGAACTATGGCTGCCTGAAATCCTAAACCACCAAATTCCTGACCCTAGTAAGGTCACGGAATTTCAGAGCTAGAAGGCAAGTTAATCGTCCCCACACACAAACAAGAATTTCCTCAGCCATGTGTCAGATAAGAGTCCTTGGCCATTCTTTGAGGGAAGACCTGGTAGGAAGAGGAATCCATAACCTCCAGGGACAGCCTAATCCACTAGATACCTCCAATTGTTAGGACTTTTCTTTTACCTCAAGCCTAAATTCCATCTAGTTCTCTCTCTTCCTTGAAATACTTAGAGACAGCCATCTAGTCTTCTCTTCTCCAACCTAGATATCCCTAGTCCCTTCATGTATGGTGTGGACTCAGAGCCGTCTGCCATTTTGATCGTGCCTCACCCACCCCCACCAGTATCCACACCAGGTGGTCAATAATGTGACTCCCAGACCTCCCAACTCTTTGGTGCTCTCCCTTTCTTCAGCCTTGGTAAAATTGCATTTAAAAGAGCCAGAGGCCACACTGGGTTAGGATACAGGAGGCCTCTTTTATACTTGCCTTCCCTCTGGACGAGACAGAGACCTTTAAATGGCCCACTAGGCCACCAGGGAGATAGAATCATCCTAGAGTCATCCTAGAGTCAAATCTTGGGAAAGACATTGACAATATGGAATGCCTCAAAGAAGAGGGACCAGTAAAGCTATAATTAAAATGTGGTACCTGAGGCATGTAATTTGTTCTCAAATTGATTTTGTAATGAATGATTTAAAAAATAATACAGATATGGATTCTACTTGTGATGTTGTTCCTTCGGGGAACTCCCAGAGAAGGAATTTCATTCTACTAATGCAGGTCTGAAATTTATAGTCTCAGAGAGACTTCCTAGGGCCTTGAGAGGTTCAATGACTTGTGCTGGTCACACAGCTGGTATGTGGGCAGAGACAGGATTTGAACCCAGGCCTTCCTACTACATGCCATGATGCCTCTAGTAAACGATACCCAAAATGGTTAAGACCAATTCAGTTGATTAGATGGTGGGAGGGAGTTTCTATCTAGTGCCACACTGATGAATGTCATTAGACTCAGGACAAGTTTAGGCTCTGTGTATGGACAGAGTTTCCCTACATAGCTGTCCCAGCATGGAATGAGTTTCCTCTGAAAGAAGTTAAGTGCTAAGTCATAGAAAATCTTCAATCAGCCAATCAACAAGTATTTATTGAAGGTCTATTATATGCCAGGCTGTGGGGGAGGGTGGTACAGAGAATGAAACAATCCTTACTTCCAAAGATCTTACTTACTAATGGGGGAGACAACATATATAAATACATATAGCAGACACATAAAGCTAAAGAGTACAAAAATACACAAAGTAGTTCATTACAAAGTAGTATGGGAAGAAGGACACTTAACAGTTGGGATAGGGTGGGGGTGGGGGGGATTTGAGAGAGGCTTCCTGCAAAAATGGGTGCCTGCGCCTTGTCTTAAAGGAAGAGATGAAGGCTGGACATCCACTTGTTGGAAATATTGTAGAGGTAGCACTAGTTGACCTTTGAGGTTCCATCCAGACTTGTATCACGATTCTGTTACCGTGAGCTTGAAGTCAAGGTCTTAGGATTTGATAAACTTCCCCACCTGATGTCTGATTACTGACTCCTGGGTTGTTGTCCATTTGGGGTTTTCTTGGCAAAGATACTGGAGTGGTCTGCCATTTCCTTCTCCAGCTCATGAAGAAACTGAGGCAAGCAGGGTTGAGTGACTTGCCCAGGGTCACACAGCTAGGAAGTGTCTGAGACCAGATTTGTCTCCAGGCCCCAGCACTCTATCCACTGTGCCACCTAGCTGCCCTGCTGCCCTGCTGGGAGGGGGCTTCATTTTACCTCAGTTGAAATAAATTCAACAAACAATTATTCAAACAAATTAAAGTCTTTTAACCCCAAATTGCAAAACTCCAAAGGATTTTTCTAGCTCCTCTAGAGTTCAGGTAAGGGATAAGGATGTTAAGGGTCCTAAGTCCCTTCAGACTGTACCTACTGGCTACTTCCAACCCCTTTACTAATACTGCTTGGGCCAAACTTTTTTTTCTTCCAGAAGGTAGGACAGCAGGGAAGCTGGGCTGGTCTGGAGTCTGGGTCATTCAGGACCTTCCGCTTCAACCCTAGGATATTTTTGCTTCTGTATTGCACTTACATAATGCCGTACATTATAGTTATCAGTTGGTATCATTTCCTCTAGTAGACTGTAAGCTTTTTAAGGGCAGGGACTAGGTCTTATCTAGACTTTGTATCTCTCCCAGAATTCTTTGCCCCAGTAACCTTTAGTCAGTCTGTCAACAAACATTTATTATGCTTTAACTATGTGCCAGGCACTGGCCGAAGAGCTGAGCGTACAAATTTGAGTAGAAAGAAAGACAGTCCCTGACCTAAAGAATTTTACTTTCCAATGAGAAAAACAACACATAAAAGAAAGCTGAAAAGGGTGAGATAATCTTGGAAAGTACTTAGCACAGTACCTGGCACATAGTAAATGTTGTTCCTCCTCCTCCTCTTCTGTATTAAAGAGGTAACTTTTAAATAAATGTGTGTTAAATGAATGAGTGATTAAATTAACAAATGAAATCCAACATTGCTAACCATTTGCTCTCTCTTTGCATTGGCAGGACAGTAGTATATAGCCCCTGAAATTCTACTTGGGCTCAAACTGCCACCTGGCTCATTCTGTGAGACCAGGATGGCTGACAGCCCCCCAAAGCTCCTCCCTGCTCCCCTCCCCAGAGTTGAGTTCCTCAAGTCCTCGCACTTCAAAATTGGCCCTGACCCCCGCCTTCCAAAAGGATGTATGAAGACTACTTTTGGTAGTTGGTTCCCTGCCCATTGGGGCGCCCATGCAGCGGCCCCCTTCCTGCCAGGCCCCAGCAAGGGGCTCTTCCATCAGGACCTGGATAAGATCCGAGAGATAACCAGTGAGACACACACAGCCTTTCCTGTCCGTGACACAAACAGCTCCCAACCAAGCATCAACTTGCCAATGCAAACCAGCAACCTGAAGATGCATGGAGACCCCCGAATCAATGTCTTCAAGACCACTTTCCAAGAGAAGTACACCTCCCCAGGACCTGAGGCTTTCAATCCTTTCACCAAGGAAGCCCGAAGGCAGTTTGATAAAGACAGCTTCCCCAGTGGAGACAAAGACAAGTTGGGGATCCCTCTGACTCATAATCGCCAGGTCTTCGTGCCCCAGCACCAGATCCCACAACCCCGAGCTCCTTCCCTGCACCTGGGTGAGGGGGAGAGTCACCCTAATTCTGCCTCAGCTCCAAGCCCTGGGGTGTGGCCCTATCCATGGTCTGTCTTTACATGGGCTCTGGTTCCCACTTTGTCCTGGCCCTAGCCTTAAAGGGCCCATAGTCTCAGATTCTTTCCTTCCTGCTCCCCTGCCCTGCTTTGCCTCCTGTCCCCAGCTCCCAAGGAGATCAGGAGAGAGCAATGGATGGTAAAGCTGAAGTATTTCCCTCTCCCAGGAGATCCAACCACGCTTGACTTCCCTAAACCCCTTTCTCAGGTATAAGTTAGCAGTGGGGAAAGTTCAGGGAGAAGCACAGCCTTCACCAGAACCTAAGCTGGGCTTTCATCATGGGAAGATTCACCTTTGTTCTACCCCACCTGCCCTGACCTCACACCCTACACACATCTCCTGCAATGAAAGACCCTGGGTCTGGGAGTCAGGAGACCTGGGTTTTTGCCCCAGCCCAGTTACTGTCTTGCTCGGTGAATTTGGGTGAGGCCTCGTCCTTCTCACTGCTGCAATATTCCTTCTGTGAAAATGAAGCTAATAATCCCCATCCTCCTTTGCTCCCAGTTTTATTGTGATCTTGGAAGGTAGACGATATCTCTGTGTCTTTCTCACTACCCATCTCCTCTTGGTCTTCCTCTTTTCTCTTTGTCATGGTCTTCCCCTGTTTCTGTTTCTGGCTTTTTTCTCCTCCCTTCTTTGTACCCCTCTTTCTTTGTGTTTCATTTTTCTCTAACTACCCCTCTCCCTTCTGTGTCTCTGTCTTCTTCCTTCTGTCTCCTTTTCTATCTGTTTTTTTTCTTTCTGTTCTGCTGTGTCTGTCTCTGTCTTCATGTCTCTTGATTTCTGTTCTATTCTTTTTCTCTGTTTCTTTTCTCTTTCTTTGTTTCTCTATTCTTTTCACCCCTACCTCCAACTATTCTTGTTCTGATGTTTCTCTCTGATTCTGTCTCTCCGTGTCTCACCTGGCCCCCACTTTTTTCCTGATTCTCTGACACTGCCTCCCTCTCTTTTTGGGCTTCTCTCCTCAAAAATCTCTTCCTGCTCTGATCTCTGTTCCTCCTCATCCCCTTTCACCTGTACTGTTGCTAGGAGGACCTTCTCACCTGAAGTGGGGAATGGAGCCTTATCCAGATACCTCCTATCGAGAGGAATTCCAAGGAAAATGTATTTCTCCTATCCATCTCTGTGAGAAGGTAAACCTTTGCCTCACTGAATGCAGTGATGAGGGGTAGGCGGGAAGCCCTCTCTGGTTTCATCACTCTCCCTGACTGCCTGCCTGTGTGTCTGCAGCCGAATTCCCACCTGCAGTTAGGAGACTCCAAAATTGGCCTGGAAGGAATCCGTTCAGAGCAGAAGAATGCCTACACTCCTCAGGGTCTGCCCGAGCACAGGTATGGCTAAGATCCTGTTGGGAGGTGGTCCCAAATGGAGGGACAAAATCTGCCTGAGCCGGTCCTGAGAAAGCCCATGCCTTGGTTCAAGCTGGGAAGGGGCCCCAGCACCCCTTGCTGATATCACTACCACACCCCCTTGGGGAGCTCTCCCAAGCATTTCCTTTCAGGAGGCTGATGGCCCTTCCTGCCAAAAGCCAGTGCCTGAAATTCCACCATTATAAAATTTATACTGTCAGAACTAGAAGGGGCCCTAGAGCTACAGAGAGAGGACCCTCTCTTCCTCAACCGTACAAATGTTTGGCAGAGGCCTCAAATTCACTCTTGTTGGCTAGTCTTTTGCTAGTCTTTCTACCTTTCTTCTCGGCATCATTCTTCCTTTTTCTTTTCCCTCTCTGAATCTTTCCTCTTCATTTTCTTCCTTTTCCTCCTTTTTTTCTTCCCTCCTCTCCTACTTTTTCCTCTTCCTCACTATTTTCTTGTCTTCTTCTCTTCCCTTCCTCTTCCTCTTCCCCCTTTTCCCTCTCCTTCCTCTTTCCCCCCTTCCCCTCTCCTCTCTTGCTCTTTCCTCCCTTTTCCTCCCCTTCTCTCAGCTCATTTGTTATCTCTTTTTTTCTCTCCTTTTCTTTCCTCCTTCCATGCATATCCTTTTCTTCTCTTCCTCTACCCTTTTCTCCTCCTCCACCTTCCTTTTTTTCCTCCTTATCATTCTTTTCCTATCTCTTCTCTCCTTTTTCCTTCACTTTCTTCTTCTCCTGCTTATAATTTCCTCCTCTTGCTCTTCATCCCTCCCACTACACCAAATTATTCCTCCCAGGCCCTCTGGGAGAATGTTTATCACTTAGTTAAACAACAAATGTATAATATGCCCATTATGTAGCTGGCTTTGTACTAGGAGCTGAGATGTACACATAATGAATGAAACAATCTCTGCTCATTAGAAGCTTACATTTAATGGGGAGGAGACACAAAGTAAATATATAAGGACATAGGAAAAATAAAAAGAAAATCATAATAAAGTAAATATAGGGTAGCTTGGAAGGGAGGGCACTAGCATTTGGGATCAGGAAAAGTTTCGTGCAGAAGATGGTGCCTCAGCAGCATCTTAAAAGAAGAGAGGAACTCTGAGAGCCAGAGGTGAGGAGGGGGTACATTCCAAACAGGAAGACTAGCCATGAAAGGCATAGAGAGGTAGATTTAGTGGTTTGTGTGAGGAACATGGTGAGAGAGAAAGTAATGTTCAATAAGGCTGGGAAGATAGATTGGGATGGGGTCGTGGAAGGCTTTAAAAGCCAAATAGAGAAGTGTTTATTTGAACAGAGGGTGCAAAAGGAAGTCACCAGAATTAATTGAGCAGGGGAGAAGCATGGTCAGATCTCTCTTTGGGAAAATAATTTTGGCTTCAGTGTATAGATGCACCAGCAAGGTGAGAGACCAGGTAGGAGGATGTTGCAAAAATCTAGGTGAGAGATGATAAGGGCCTGAACCAGGGTACGAGCTAGCTGTGTGTGTAGAGACAAGGGGTCAGAGAGATGAGATGTTATATGGGGGGGCAGCTAGGTGGCTCAGTGGATAGAGCACAGGACCTGAAGTCAGGAGGACCTGAGTTCAAATCCGACAGACAGACACTTAACACTTACTAGCTGTGTGACCTTGGACAAGTCACTTAACCCCATTGCCTAGCCAAAAAAAGAAAAAAGAAAAGAAAAGAAAAAAGAAAAGAGATGTATGGGTAAAAATAGCAAGGTTTGGCAATTGCTTTGAATATGTTGGGTAAGGAAGAGGAAGGAATATAGGATAATGTCAAAATTACTAACTTGGGACACTGGAAGGATGATGGTTCCTTCAGGAGAAATAGGGAAGCTTGGAAAAGGGGAGTGTTTGTAGGAAAAATAATGAGTTCAGTTCTGGATGTATTGAGTTTGGGATGTCCCATAGGCATTTGGTGATGGAGGATGAAAGCTCAGATATCTAGATGTGGGAGCCATTTGCATAAAGATGATGGTTAAACACATGAGAGCTGGTGAGGTCACCTAGAGAAAGAGTGCAGAGAAAGCAGAGAAGAAGGCTTAAGAAAGAGCCATGCAGGACATTTGTGGGTAGGGAACATGATATGGAAGGTGAACTAAGAAAGGAGGATGAGAAGTCATACAGGAGGAAAACCAGGAGAGATCAGCGTCACAAAAACCAGCAGAGGAGAGGAAAGAGTGTCCAGCAGGAAGAAGCAGTCAAACAGGACCAAAGGGAGTAGAGAAGTAGACAAGCATGAGAATGAGGAAAGACCATCAGAGCTGACAATCAAGAGATCACTGGTGATTCTGGAGAGAGCTGTTTCAGTTGAGTGATGGAGTTAAAAGCCAGATTGCAAAGGGAAGGGATTGGAATGAGCAAAATGGCACCTGCCTTCTGCCAGAGAGATGATGATTTAACATGCAGAACGAGACATATATTTTTGCACATGGCCAATGGGGGAATTTGTTTTGCTGGACTATGCATATTTGTTATGGGGTTTTCTTTTTCTTTTTCTTTTGTTTTGTTTTGGTTTTTTTGTTTTTTTGGTGAGACAATTGGAGTTGTCTTTTTATCGGTCAATTGGGGTGGGGTGCAGTGGGAGGAAGAGATAATAAATGCTCGAAAAGTAAATATATTTTAAAAGAAAAAGGGAAAAATTAAAATTATATTGATAAAAAGACTAATAAAGGAGTAAGAGGAGAGGAAATAGAGTCTGTAAGTGTAGACAACTTTTTCAAGGATTTTGACTAAGAAATGGAAGACAGATATAGGATAATAACATGGGGGGGGAGGGTCCATTGAAGATTTTTTTTTTAATTGAAGGGGAGAGGGGGTACATATGACTGACGTTACAATTTACTGGAGAAGGTGAAAAAGGATGAGAGCAAGTGCAATGAAGAGACATCTTCGGCTAGGAAAAGCGCCACTTCTTTGTCAGAGACTGGTGGAGAGGGAGAGTAGGACATAATGTCGGGGTGTTTTGAGGTGGGGAGAAGAGGGAGCTCATGATGAATGGCCTCAGCAAGGTCCTCAGGTAAGAGACAGTGCAAGGGGTAATGTGGAAGGTTTGAGGAGTGAAGAGAAGGTTTGGAATAGCTTCTGTGGGGAGTGAGACAGGGGATCGAATAAGAAGAATGCCTTGCTGCAGCAAGGACCCAGCTGAGGTTGGAGAACATGAATTGGTCATATATCATCTGGTCACCATGGTTGTGTGACTTGCTTCAGCTCCATTTAGCAGCATGTGAATAGGAGTAGATGATGGAGGTAATTGGTGGGAGTGATCCAGGCTAGGGCTGCCAAGAGATGAGTAGTGATGGGATAATTCAGGGAAGGGTTGGAGATGATGCATAGGATAGAAAGGATCATAGGATCTTGTATTTAGAGCCACCTGGGAACTTAGAGAATGAGTCTTTAGTTTACAGATAAGGACTTGCCTGGAGTCTGTGACTAGCCAATTGTCTGAGGTGTGATTTGAACCCTGCCCGCTCCCCTCCTCCCTTCCTGATTTCAGTTCTATCCACTACACCCTAGGATGGCTGAAGAGAGTTGAGGGTGTGGATCTAACTTTGGGAGGAATTGGGCCAGTAGGCACCTAGTGGGACCTAGAACTCCAGGGGGACTTAGGCGCTTCTTCTGCCTGGTCCAGAGGTCTTTGCCCTTCTGTCTCCTTCCATCTCTCCATGGCAGGTATAACAAGAAAGAGGCTGTAGCCCACATTTTCCAGGTGAACATTCAGCCTGGGGATGGCCATTTCCATGCCTATGTCCCAGGTTGCGAGGATGTGGCTTCTGTGGATACATCTGGTAGGCAGGGACAGGGGCAGGGTCTGGGTTCAGACCAGGGCAAAGCAGGGCAGAGAGTCTGGATGAGGGACAAGGACAGAGATAGAACTGAGGCAGGGAAAGTGACGGGCAAGGATGGGAGAGGGTGGGGAATACAGTCCCTGTTGGACAGAGGAACTGATGGGGAGATGACAAATCAGGATCTGACAGGTGGACCCACCTATGTCTCCCCTAAACAGAGCCAGTCTTCAAGCAGCAAACTGTACCCGATTCATTATTACTGAAGGGAGACCAAGACCCTGAAAGATGCCGGGAAAGAAGCAACTTCACCACAAATCACCACTCCTTTACCTGGGTCAGTCCCTGCTTCCCCAACAGGGATCCCATTCTCCTGATGCTGGAAGCTTTTGGGGGTGACAATCTTTACTTTTCAAAGCACCTCCCTAACCATCTTCTCAGTGCACAACTGGTTACATGGAGTTGGGAGGAGAAAGGTGCAGGGCAGGGATCACTTTCCTCTCTTGTTACAGAAACTTATGTGTAACTCCCAGATCTGTAAATCCTTATCTGAAACTCCCAGAGAGGAGAAGAGACTTGCCCAAAGTCACACAATAAGTGAGTGGCAAAGATAGAAGAACATGGTGCAGTGGATAGAGCACCAGCCCTGGAATCAGGAGGACCTGAGTTCAAATCTGGCCTCAGACACTTAACACTTACTAGCTGTGTGACCTCAGGCAAGTCATTTAACCCCATTGCCGAGGGCCCCCCCCCCCCAAAATATGGAAGAACAACACTGATCTACCCATTCCTACTCCAGGGTTCTGTCTATTGCACATGCAGTAAACATTTATTAAGTACCCACTACATGTCAGGCACTGTGCTGTCTGCTGGGGATACAAAAAGAAGCAAAAGATAGTCCTTACCCACAAGGAGCTTATAGTCTAATGGGAGACCACTTGCAAACAAATATATAGGATAAATAGGAAATAATTAATTGGGGGAAGGCACTAGAATTAAGAGGGGTTGGGGGCAGCTTCCTATAGAAGGTAGGATTCTAGTTGGGACTTGAAGCCAGGGAGGCCAGTACTCAGAGCAGAGGGGCCAGAGCATTTCAGGCATGACTGACAAAAAATGACTGGATCAGAGAGTATATGTCAGGGAGTAAGGTGTCAGAAGATGGCAAGATAGGCCTGGGCAAGGTTATGAAGGACAGAGAATTTTGTATTTGATCTTGGAGGTGATCGGGAGTTTATTGAGTAGGGGGTGACATGATCAGGACTGAGCTTTGGGAACATTAGTTTAGTGACTGAATGGAGATTGGATTCGAGTGGGGGAGACATCTGAGGCAGGCAGACTCACCAACAGGCTATTTGTAATAGTCTAGGCATGAGGTGATGAGGATCTGGACCAGGGTTTGGGCAGTGTCAGAGGAGAGAACATATATGAGAGATATAGCAAAGGTGAAATTGACAGGCCTTGGCAACAGCTTAGACATGGGCGGTGAGAGCTGGTGAGGAGTCCAGCATGACTCCTAGGTTATGAACCTGAGGATGGGAGGATGGTGCTACCCTTGACTGTATTAGTGAAGGTACGAAGGGGTGAGGATTTAGAGAGAAAGATAATGAGTTCTGGTTTGGATGGATCAATGTTTAAGATGTCTACTGGACATCTGGTTCAAGATATCTGAAAGACAGTCGGAGATGCGAGATTGGAGGTCAGCAGAGAGGTTGGGGCAGGAGAGGTCGATTTGAAAATCATCAGGTTAGAATAGTCATTAAATCCAGGGGAGCTGATGTGATCACCAAGTGAAGGAGTGTAGAGGAAGAAGAGAAGAGGGTCTAGGTCAGAATCCTGAGGGACACCTCTGGTTAAAGAGATGATCTGGAGGAGAATCCAGTGAAGGAGACAGAGGAGGAGTGGTCAGAGAGGTAGGAGGAGAACCAGGAGACAGTGAAAACCTGCTTGCCTCCCTCCTCATCTTTCCAGGCACCCTGAATGTAACTCCTGACCTTGGCATCTGGGGAAAGGTCCTGGCCAGGGCTTTGGGGGAGAAGGAAAATCCTTCCTTACAGTTTCTGCACCTGAGAAGGAACAGTAAGGGACCACCCTTGGGGGCATCCAGCTGGGCTCTGGTTCTCAGAGCTCTTACTGGTACATCACTGTGGGGATGGGAGGAGGTAGGGAACCCACAGCATCACAATAATAGCACACATTTATCTAGTGCTTTACAAATGTTACCTCCTTTGATCCTCACAACAACCCTGAGGGGTGGGTGCTATTATAGTACCCATTTTACAGATGAGGAAACTGAGGCAAACAGCGATGAAATGAATTATTCAGGGTAACAAAGCTAGTAAGTAAATCCTAAGGCAGGATTTTAACTTGGGGGCTTCAGAGGTCTTCTAGTTAAACCCCCTTCATTGATGGCTGAAGCCCATAGGAAGTTAAGCGAATTTCTTGAGGACAGCATTCTTTCCATTGTATCACACTATTTTCAGGCTGTGGGTAATTTTACTACTGGGTACCTTCTTAGATATTTATTGACTATGGTTCTGTGAAATTCTGATCTGTGATATTGCTATCTTTTCCTCCTTTCTTCCTTCTTTCCTTCCTTCTTTCCTTCCTTCCTTCTTCCTTCTTTCCTTCCTTCCTTCCTTCCTTCCTTCCTTCCTTCCTTCCTTCCTTC
>NW_020954713.1:2080770-2094895 GCF_900497805.2 Vombatus ursinus | reverse complement strand
TCCTTCCTTCCTTCCTTCCTTCCTTCCTTCCTTCCTTCCTTCCTTCCTTCTTCCTTTCTCTTTCTCTCTCTTCCTTCCTTTCTTTCCTTCTTTCTTTCTTTCTCTTGCTATACTTTTAGATATTTGGATTGACAGAACACGAGTAGTTTTTAATCTCAGCCTCTTTTTTAAAAAACATAGATTCTTCTTGCTATCTTCCATTTCTGTTACGTAGATTTCTCCTTGTATCCCTCTCCTTCCCCTGCATCCAACCAGAAAGCTATCCCTTATAACAAAGGATTAAAAAAAATAAAAAAGAGTCACAAGGAAAAACAAATTCAGCAAATCTGGCATTATAAGCAATCTTCTACAGGCAGGAATAAACCTCCCCTCCCCACTTCCCTCACCTCTGAAAAGAAATTGATGGAGTGTGTCTTCTCATATCTCTTCATTTCCCACCTGGTTCTGCTTCTTTGGACTTCATCATGCTCATAGGTTAGATATCTTCTTTTCCCCTACCCCTTCCCCATTTCAGCTTCCTTTTACATGCTGTCTTCACCCATTAGATTTAAAGCTACTTAAGGTAGAAATTGTCTGTCTTTTTTTTTTTTTTTTGTATTGGTTCCTCCCACTGAATACAGTGCCTGGTACATAGTAGGGACTTAATAAATGTTTATTGACTGAAAACCTGGGAACAAGCCTCTCCTTTTTTTTCAATTTGAGGACTTTTTGCTCAAATTAACCAAACTTTAGGCAAATATTTTTAATAGGTCTCTATAGGTCCATTTCATGTAGTCATGGAAATACAAACCTACTCCAAAAGACTCAGGATGGAAAATGCTGTCCACATCCAGAGAAAGAGCTAGGGAGTCCGAATGCAGATTGAAGCATACTATTTGCTCTCTTTTTTGTTTGTTTGTTTCTTCTTTCTCATGGTTCCTCCCATTGGTTCTAATTCTTCTTTACAACATGACTGATGTGAAAATATGTTTAATATGAATGTATATGTAGAGGCTATATCAGATTACACACCATCTTGGGGAGGGGCAAGGGGAGAAAATTTAAAACTCAAAATCTTATGGAAGTAAAACTAAAAATAAATAAATTAATTTTAAAAAAAGAAATAAAAATCTAAAGTTGAAAGGGACCTCAGAGGCCATCTCCAGGGGTGGGGAACCTTTAGCCTCAAGGCCACATGTGGCCTTCTAGGTCCTTGGATATGGACTTTTGACTGAGTCTAAGTTTTATAGGACAAATCCTTTTATTAAGGGGATTTGTTCTGTGAAGTTTGGATTCAGTCAAAGGGCCGCACTTGGGGACCTAGGGGACCACATGTGGCTTCGAGGCTGCAGGGTCCCCAACCCTGTAACCACTTCTTCATTTTACAGACGAAGGAACTGAGGGTCCAGGGCAGGGTGTGCTGGAGCCAGCTCTAACCTAATTGTTGAGTTTTCAACATGAGCATTTAGACTTTGGAAATCTACAACTGCTACAAATCTGGGCTTGTTATTTTGTTCATGGTCTAGACTTAAAGTAATGGAGAAAATGGTAATAATGAAGATTAAATTTACAATTGTGTTGGAAGCCCCCCCCCCCCATGGAACTAGCTGTTTAATATTTACCAGTATACCCCTGGCCATAGGTCACTCAGTTAGTGAGCCAGGAGAGGAGAGATTTGATTTTGTTTTGGTTTTTTTGTGAGGCAATTGGGGTTAAGTGACTTGCCCAGGGCCACACAGCTAGTAAGTGTTATGTGTCTGAGGTCAAATTTGAACTCAGGTCCTCCTGACTCCAAGGCTGGTGCTCTCTTCACTGCGCCCCCTAGCTGCCCCAAGAGGAGAGATTTGAATCCAGGTCCTCTGATTTCAGAAGCCACATTCTTTCTATTGTACCACACTGCTTTAAAAATTCTAGATCTTCTCAGACACTATTTTCTTTCTTTCTTTTGATTTAGGCAATTGGGGTTAAGTGACTTGTCCAGGGTCACACAGCTAGTAAATGTCTGAGGCTAGATTTGAAGTCAGATTCTTCCAAATAGGCCAGGCTGCTTATGTTCTCCTCAATACCTGAGGCTTATTTTCCATTCTGCTCCCTCCTAGATGAAGCCTGAAGAAAGTACCAGGGAACCACTCAATATACTGAAAAGTCATGTGATCTTGGGGGAGAGAAATCCAAAGTTGGAAGACGTGGTCACCACACACCAGAAGTATTTCTCATACCCCGAACCATCTTCATCAGGGATAATCAAGAGTCATCGCCTTTTTGAAAGTCATATCAAGTTGGGCACCAATGGTGAGGTTATAAAACCTATGGGAGTTTGTCTGCCAGGGTCATTGAGTGTCCTGCCTTGCCCTGACTCTCCAGCCACCTGTGACAAAGGGCCCAGTTGGACCGAGGGGCTCAGTGTTTCTGCTCAGGCTAGGGCTTCCCGTTCAGTTTCTGGTTGGCTGGGTTTTTATGGACAACTCTAACCTTGAGGCTTGGAGATATAGGCCTTAGGCTCATCTTGCCTGTGGCCCCTAGGTCAGTCCCCTACCTCCAGGATTTCAAGCCCCCTCTTCACCCTTCGTTCTTGCCCACAGAAATGGATTTCCAGACAACCTCGAGGCAGTTGGGACCTCATTCAGTCAAGAAGAATCCAGTGCCTGAGGAGATAAAGCAGAGGGTAACAGGCCCAGGGCCTTGGGGAAGAGGGAGGGAAGGACAGAGGATTATTCTTCCCATTGTCCCCAAACACTCCTGTTCCTTAGTCCCTATTTAGGGAGATCTCTTTTAGCAATTTACTCAAATCTATTACCGAGGTAGGCTGAGTGAGGGACCTCAAATCACCTCCATCGTGCTCTTTTTCCCTTCTCCATTCACAAATTTGTTTCCTAGGACCTGTTCAACCCCAATTCCCAGCACTGCCCTGGACAGAGTTCACAATGGCCATAGATGAGGCTGGGGACTGCCAAGGTTGTGTCTGATTATGGGGACTGAGTGAAGGGGTGATGGGAAATCTTTGACATCATAAAGGGAATCTTTCTGTGTCTCCTTAGGTTAAATATGCCCACATCCTGCCCCCTCAGCCCAACCATGAATTTTCCACCGAATACAAGGACAGCTACCCATATAAATATGTTGGCCCGTTGGTCCTGCCAGCCCGCAACTTTCAAGAAAGCAGTTTGCCTCTGGGCTTGCAGAAGCGCTGGTCAGGCAGAGAGGTGGTGATCCCCTGTTGAGGAGGGCCAGCCCTGCTGCTGTGGGCATTGTCCTTCCCTGCCCATCACCGATTCTACCTACCTTTATTCCATTACAGACACCTGCCCCTGCCCTGTCCAGTCACAGACTGCGCCCCCCATATTAGAGCAAAAGGAAAACAAGATTTTCTCTAATTTTAAGAGTTGTGATTTGAGTATATAATTAGTGACAGAGGAAGGAGAACTTGGGAACTTTCTCATGCAAACTGCCCAGTTCAATTCCTGGGAATGCTGCTTTAAATGGGACCATATGTTCTCTTCTGCATCTCTCCTTACACCCAGTAATTGCTAAAGCATCCCCAGCAATCTCAGTGAGCAGGAAGTCCCTGGGCCAGGTGTGGGTGTGGCCATCTTTTAGGAAGGACATTGATAAGGGGATGATATGTGGGACTATGTTGAAGGAAATTGGGATGAGAAGAGAAGGCTCAGGGGGGCAGCTAGGTGGTGCAGTGGATAGAGCACCGACCCTGAAGTCAGGAGGACCTGAGTTCAAATACGGCCTCAGACCAAACACTTGACACTTATTAGCTGTGTGACCCTGGGCAAGTCACTTAACCCCAATTGCCTAAAGGAAAAAAAAAAAAGAAGGCTCAGGGAGGTCATGAGAACTGCCTTTGAGTAATTGAAAGGAGGATGAAACTGGTCTGGCTTGTCTAGGGGGATGAAATAGGAACCCTGGGGGAAGACACAGAGAGGCACATTTTGGCACCAAATAAGGAAGGAATTACTAAGAGCTGTCTGTCATTGGAAGTGTCCAAGAAGAGGCTGAGCCAGTTCCTGTCAGGGAATCTTTGGAAGAGATCCTCCCTGACCTGGAAGGAGCTTGAGTTGGAGACCTCTGAGCTCTCACTGAGCTCATGGTCAGAGTGACTGTAATTCCAGTAGGAGTGAGGAAGGCTGCTTGAGGTGCCGAGCTACAGGCTGCCTTATGAGACATTTCCCGCCCCCCCCCTCCCCGCCCCAGTGTTCTAGGATGTGCTAACGGGGGAGGTAGAAAAGGGAAATGGCATATTTCTGAGGAGCTCACAGGCTGATGATGACAGGACAGCAAATTCAAGGCTGCATTATGAACATGAAATGTTGAAGCTAGGAGGATCCTTAGAACAGGCACTATCAGAGCTGGGAGAGACCTTAGAACCTAGAATATCAGAGCTGGGAAGGCCCTTAGGACACAGGATGTCAGAGCTGGGAGAGCCTTTAGGACACAGGTCAGAGCTAGGAATGTCCTTAGAACACAGGATGTCAGAGCTGGGCGCTGGGAGGGCCCTTAGGACACAGGATGTCAGAGCTGGGAGGGCCCTTAGGACACAGGATGTCAGAGCTGGGAGGGCCCTTAGGACACAGATGTCAGAGCTGGGAGTGTCCTTAGAACACAGGATGTCAGAGCTGGGAGGGCCCTTAGGACACAGGATGTCAGAGCTGGGAGTGTGCTTAGAACACAGGATGTCAGAGCTGGGTGGGCCTTTAGAACACACTTCAATAAATGTGTGATCTCATTGGTGTTCACATTCTCCCTACTGGTGCAGCTGGCAACAGTCCAGGCAATCTCATCTCTGGCAATTCTTGTCAACGTCCTTCTATAAATCCTTCCTAGGTGTTGTATGTTCTATCCAATGCTGCAGGCCTTCCTCTGTATCTCTCAGCATTCTGTGGATGCTGGTGCAATAATGGAACATGACAGTCTTATTATCATACCTTGACCTCATTCATTATAAGACCATCCTACCTCTTTAGGGTTGCATTTTATACCTCTCACCTATTCCATCTTGTGGCACAACCAGCTCACAGGCACCATTGAGACTGGATTATTGATGGCTGCATGATGAAGTATAAATAGTAGTGATGCTTGGAGTCAGAAGACCTGTGTTCAAATCCTGCCTTGCACATCTCCTACCTGAATGAACTTAACCTACCGAGGCTTCGTTTTCTTCCTCTGTAAGATGGAGCTAGATGGGAGGGGTTCTGATGTCGCTTCTACGTCAATGCTTGACAATTTTGACTGTTCTGAGCTGGAGGTGTCCCACAATTTGGAGCCATATGAGATCAGAGGAAAATATTAATGTCAATAATGAATGTTAGTGGTGAGTGGTAACCCTGAAAGAACTGAGTTCCATTTCCCTGACATGATGTGGTCTGTGACTTTGGACAAATTACTTACCATCTCTGGGCTTCAGTTCTTCATTTTAAAAATAAGGGTGTTGTACTCCCTGACTTCTGAGGTCTCCTTCTAGATCCATCTCTGTGACCCTAGGACCCTGTTCTCATTCAGTCCTGGGACTCCTTAATGATTCGTTTCATCAAGAACGGACAGACCATGTCACTCAATGGAGCAATCTGGGTGACATGCTTGTCCTTTGTAGATCGCTCGGCTAACCTCTTTAGAGTGGCTGTGGAGTCCATTGAGATGACCTGATGCCATTGGTGGCATGTAATCTTCATACTGAAACAGTTAGACAGTCTCCCTATCCGCAGAAGATCCCTCTTCCATTTTGATTTGGTATAGGATATTTTAACAGTGGCAAGCATCCTGGGTGGGCACATTCCCCTTAATAGGGGAAGCTAAGTGGTGCGATGGGTAGGGTACTAGGCTTGGAGTCAGGAAGACTTGAGTTCAAATCCAGCCTCAGACAAGCTATGAGCAATCACTTTGCCTTAGTTTCCTCATCTGTAAAATAGGGATAATAATAGTACCTATCTCCCAGGATGGTTGTGAGGATTAAATGAGATGTGATCAAATGTAAAGTGCTTAGCATACTGTCTGGAACATAGTAAGTGCCATATAAATGTTAGCTATCACAGTTACCCCACAGTGCCAGGGTTAGGGATGTGGCACCCTTGTGATATGCAAAATTTGTGTAAAATTTTTTGGCCCTCCTTTTATACCAGAGAAGTCTGAATTACTACAGTATCAAAAGATAAAATAGGTTGATAGTATACAATATAGCCATATATTTTATGCATTTCTGAGTTTCTAAACTTTTCCTATGTTGTCTGTTGGCGTTTGCGTGTAGTCTGAGGCTTCCTCAAAACTCCCTCCAAATTCCCATTTAATTTCTTTTGCCGACCTGCAACATAGCAAAACTGTGATGGGGTAAGTCACGATGTGGAAGGGATAACTGTATTATATCAATAACCGGAAGACCATGGGACAAAGTTCTCTCTGTGATTGTATCTTGGTGAAGGAGAGCCTTCAGGCCCTCATTTCCCTCAGCCCAGTTCGATGTTTTTTTGGCTTCAACAAACTGACTTTTAAAACAAAACAAAGCAGCCACATACACAATTTTTTAAAAAAATTTCTGAATTTAACGAAACCAAATAAAATGATTTCCTCATAAAAACCAGAACGGAGAAAGAGGATTTTATACCAAACTCAAATCTCTTTCTAGGATAGCTTGCTCTTTAAGCACGTAATAACTTCAATATACCACTTTCAAAACTGTTCTGTTCATTCTTGTTTCCTTTGGTTCTGTATATTTTTTTGTTAGTTTATTTTTACTTTTCAACATTCACTTCCAAAAGCTTTTGAGTTTTAAATTTTTCCCCCTCCTTCCCCGTTTCCCTTTCCACAATGGCGAGCAGTCTGATATAGGGTTTATGTATACATTCCTATTAAACATATTTTCACATTAGTCATGTTGTAAAGAAGAATTAGAACTAATAGGAGAAACTACAAGAAAGAAGAAACAAAACAAAACAGAAGAAAAAAAAGAGCAAATAGTATGTTTTGATCTGCATTCAAACTCCATTGTTCTTTCTCTAGATGTGGATAGCATTTTCCATCATGAGACTCTTTCAAAGTTGTTTGTATTTAACACTATTATTGTCATTGCATAATTTTTCTGGCTCTGCTTACTTTATTCTGCACATGTTCATACAAATCTTCCCAGGTTTCTCTGGAACCATCCCTTTCATCATTTCTTATAACATAATAGCATTTCATCATATTCGTACACAATAACTTGTTCAACCATTCCTCAATTAATGGACACCCCTTTAGTTTCCAAATCTTTGCCACCACAGAAAGAACTGTTATAACTATTTTTGTACATTCTTAGTCTGAATTTGTTTTGTTTAGGAATAACCCCTCCCTTATTGTACCTTCCTTCTAATTCTCTCCCTCCCTTTTCCCCTATTGAATGAAATGTATTTTTTATTAATTAATTTACTTTTAGTTTTCAGAATTCACTTCCATAAGTTTTTGAGTTTTAAATTTTCTTCCCCCCCTCTCCAACTACCTCCCCAAGAGACTGTGCAATCTGACATAGGATCTATACATACATTCCTATTAAACATATTTTCACATTAGTCATGTTGTAAAGAAGAATTAGAACCAATAGGAGGAACTACAAGAAAGAAGAAACAAAACAAAACAGAAGGGATAAAAAGAGCAAATAGTATGCTTCCATCAGCATTTAAACTCCATAGTTCTTTCTCTGGATGTGGATAGCATTTTCCATCATGAGACTTTTGGAGATGTCTTAGATCCTTGCATTGCTGAGAGAGGCTAAGTCTATCAAAGTTAGTCATCGAACAACATGGCTGTTACTGTGTACAACATTCTCCTGGTTCTGCTCATTTCATTCAGCATTAGACCATACAAGTCTTTCCAGGTTTTTCTGAAGTCCACCTGCTCATCATTTCTTATAGCACAATAGTATATTCCATTACATTCATATACCACAGCTTGTTCAGCCATTCCCCAATTGATGGGCATCCCCTCAATTTCCAATTCTTGGCCACAGAAAGAACTGTTATAAATATTTCTGTACATGTGGGTCCTTTTCCCACTTTTATGACCTCTTTGGGATATAGCCCTAGAAGTACTATTACTGGGTCAAAGGATATGCATAATTTTATAGCCCTTTGGGCATAGTTCCAAATTGCTCTCCAAAATGGTTGGATCAGTTCACAACTCCACCAACAATGTATTAATGTTCCAATTTTCCCACATCTCTAACACTTATTTTCCTGTTTTGTCATGTGAGCCACCCTGATAGGTGTGATGCGGTACCTCAAAGTTGATTTGATTTGCATTTCTCTAATCAATAGTGATTTAGAGCATTTTGTCATATGACTATAGATAGCTTTAATTTCTTCATCTGAAAATTGACTGTTCATATCCTTTGACCATTCCTCAATTGGAGAATAACTTATATTCTTATAAATGTGACTTAGTTCTCTATATATTTTGTTCTGTATATTTAAAAAAATGCTTCAATGACCCTTCATTTTGGGGGGGGGCAACCTAGTGATAGCCTCCCAATTGGAAAACAAAAACAAAAAAAACCAAAATCTTTATAATATGCATAATCAAGCAAAATCAATGCCCACATTGGCTTTGTCCAAAAGTGTATGTCTCTTTCCATCACTTCTCTATTGGGAGGTAAGCAGCATCCTTCACCTCCTAAAATTCTACAATGATTCTTCCTGAAGTTTTTAGATTTTACTAAAATCTGGTTAGATCCATTGTTACCAATGATTAGATTGCCATGAAACTCCTGGAAAATCTATTCAATTTCCTATCTGTTTGTTACCTTACTAGTTTAATCTAGAAATATATTTGTCTAAGGAAACAAAACTATCAGTCTTTGCAGACGACATAATGTTATACTTAGAAAATCTTAGAGAATCAACTAAAAAACTAATTGAAATTATCAACATTAGCAAAGTTGCAGAATACTAAATAAACCCACATAAATCATCAACATTTCTATATATTACCCACAAAGTCCAGCAGCAAGAGATAGAGAAATTCCATTTAAAATAACTCTAGAAAATATAAAATACTTGGGAGTCTACCTACAAGGCAAACCTTATCACTATATGAACATAACTATGAAACACTTTTCACACAAATAAGGTCAGATCTAAACAACTGGGAAAATATTAATTGCTCGTGGGTTGGCTGAACCAACATAACAAAAATGACAATTCTACTTAAATTAATATATTTATTCAGTGCCATACCAATCAAACTATTAAGAATTATTTTATAGAGCTAGGAAAATAATAACTAATTTAATCTGGAACAACGAAAGCTCAAGGATATAAAGAGAATCAATGAAAAAAATGCTAAAGATGGTGGTCTAACCGTACCACATCTTAACTGGTATTATAAAGCAATAATTATCAAAACAATCTGGTACTGGCTAAGAAACAGAGTGGTGGACCAGTGGAATAGATTAGGTACAAATACGTTATAGTAAAATAGTATATGAAAACCCAAAGATCCAAGCTTTTGGAACAAAAACTCAGTATTTGATAAAAATTGCTGGGAAAACTGGAAAACAGTGTGGCAGAAACTAGGTTTAGATCAACATCTCATACCATATACCAAGATAAGGTCAAAATGGGTACTTGATTTATACTTAAAGGGTAATACCATAAGCATAGTAAGAGAGTATGGAATAAGGACAAAAGAAGATATAGAGAGCATTACAAAATGTAAAATAGATAATTTTGATTATATAAAATTAAAAAGATTTTGCACAAACAAAACCAATGCAACCAAAATTATAAGGGAAGCAGGAAACTAGAAAAAATGTTTATAACAAGTTTCTCTGATAAAGGCCTAATTTCTCAAATATGTAGAGAACTGCGTCAAATTTGTAAAAATACAAGTCATTCCCCAATTGATAAATTGTCAAAGGATATGAACATGCAGTTATCAGACAAAGAAATCGAAGCTATCTACAATCAATTGAAAAAATGCTCTAAATCACTACTGTTCAGAGATATGCAAATCTAAACAACTCTGAGGTATCATCTCACACCTATCAGATAGGCTAATATGACAAAAAAGGAAAATGTTGGATGTTGGAGGGGATGTGGGAAAACTGGGACACTAATAAGGGCTACAAAACTGTGCACACCCTTTGATCCAGCAATACCACTGCTAGGTTTATATCCCTAAGACATTAAAAAAAAAGAAAAAGATCTATTTGTACAAAAATATTTATAGCAGCTCTTTTTATGGTAGCTAAGAATTGGAAACCAAAGGGATGCCAATCAATTGGGGAATGACTAAACAAGCTGTGGTATATGATTGCAATGGAATATTAATGTGTTACAAGAAGTGACAAGCAGGGTGATTTCAAAAAGACTTACATGACAATGCATAGGGAACAGAATCAGAATAATGTACATAGTAAGAACAATATTGTACACCGAAGAACTGTGAATGACTTAGCGTTTCTCAACAATACAATGATCCAAGACAATCCCAAAGGACTCATGATGAAGCATACTATCCACCTCCAGAGAAAGACCTAATATTGACTGAATACAGACTGAAGCATGCTATTTTTCACTTTTTCTTTCAATTTTTTTTCTTTTATTTGACTCTTCTTGTACAAAATGACTAATATGGAAATGTTTTGTATAATTGCACATGTATAACCTATATCTGATTGCTTACCATCTCAGGGAGGAGGAGAGGAGAGGGAGGGAGAGAAGGATAGAATTTGGAACTCAAAACTTTAAATAAAAATGTTTTTAAATAAAAGAAATATGTCTTTCTACACTAATCTAAAAAAATGCATTGCCAAACTCAGTACAGATTTGTTTTCCCTTCTACTATTTTTCCCTGTTGTGTGAGACAATAGTACTCATAATCTTCTGTCATCCCCTGTGCCCCTATAATGTTTTGCTAATGGGCTTGTACTCTAGTTTCTGGGCCCTTTGGCTTCCTTGTTGTGGTGATTGATTTACATTGGTTACACTTTTAAAAGAAGTTTCCATAATGAAAATCAATACCTTTGACTTCATCCATTTTCCAGTCAATAGCTTATTTTTATAGTTGTTTGAAATTGTTATAATGTACATGATGCCTTTTCAAATTTATTCTTTCTTCTAATTTGATATTAATTTTGACCTTTTTTCTAACCAAATATAGATCTTTATCTGGAAGATATAGGTCATCTAGTTCAACTCTCTCACTTTACAGGTGAGGAAATTGAGGCCTAGGTAGGTTAAAGGACCTGCCTACAATCACCCAGGTACTAATGGTCAGTTGACGCAGATAGACAACCTGATTCAGAAATAACTACCTCATTAGCAGGTTCTTTCCTCTGTTAGGATTGCCATTTTCTTCCTTCCTTCCTCCTTTTTTCTTTCTTTTGTACTGTACAGTATTCTCCATAACTAGGCCCTTTCTTGGTACAGTGGATAGAGCGCCAAGCCTGGAGTCAGGAAGACTCCTCTTTCTGAGTTCAAATCTGGCCTCAGGCATTTACTAGCTGTGTGACCCTGCACAAATCACTTGACTCAGTGTGCCTCAGTTTACTTATCTGTAAAATGAACTGGAGAAGAAAATGGCAAACCAGTCTAGTATCTCTGCCAAGAAACCCCAAATGGGGTCAGCAAGAGTAGCACACAACTCAACCACAAAAAGGCTCTTTCTACTTTGTTTGAATCATGTGGTATGAGGCTTCTGAGTAACGTATAAGGCTTTCATCTCTTTCATTTCATAGTCCCCAATCATATTATCCAAAATATTTTTCACCCTCCTTCCCCTAAGGCCATCTTCATGCTGGCTTGGTTTTGAAAGATCTCAAGTTCTCCACAGAATTCCTCTACTTTTTCATCCTTTGCAACAGATATTAGTTCACAAGGTACAACTATTCATTGTTGTCCTTTTGCTTTGTCTTAACACGACACCCCCCCCCAAAGCAAGATGGCTCAATTTCCCATGAAATTTTGCTTATTATTGTCCTTGAGTGATTGAATGTTGCATTTGGAGTCAGGAAGACCTGAGTACAAACCCAGCCTCAGATACTTAGTGGCTGTGGGACCCTGGACTGGTCACTTAACATTAGTTTCTTCAACTATAAAATGGAGATAATAATAGCATCTACCTTACAAAGTTGTATCAAATGAAGTAATATTTGTGAAAAGTGCTTAGCATGGTGCTTGGAACACAGTAGGCATTTAACAAATGCTCATTCCCCTTGTTCTTACTCTGTTAAGTCTTTGATTATATCAAATGAGCCAACATATATAAAATACTTTCTAAACCTTAAAGTCCTTTTTAAATTTGGCCGTGTGTGTTTTCTGGTTTAGTTCCTTCGATGGGAAATAAATATATATGTTTGTTGGTCCTTGCTCACATTCAGAACACTAAGAGTGAATTTCATGTTCCTAGAACGTCTAAAAGGCAGCTAGGTAGCACAGTGGACAGAGTTATTCTTCCTGAGTTCAAATCTAGCCTCAGACACTTACTAGCTGTGTGACTCTGGGCAAGTCACTTAACTCAGTTTGCCTCAGTTTCCTCATTTGCAAAATGATCTGGAGAAGGAAGTGACAGACCACTCCAGTATCTTTGCCAAGAGAACCCCAAATGGAGTCATAAAGAGTCCGACCTTACTGAACTGAAAGTTTAAAAGCCAGGTGTTTCACAGTCACTGTGAAAGCAGCAAGAGGCAACATGCGTTTCAGGGTCAATTTGTAATTTTAGGTATTTCATAGGTTCTCCAAAGGATCTTGGGTGTCACTGATACAGGCTTTCCTTCTAATGATGCACCTCAGAGCCCACTCATCCCATGTGACTCTCATGCTTGTCCTCCCAGGGCAGTGCTGAGGAAGGCCGGGTGGACACGAGAGCTAGAAGGAACTCTGTGCTTAACTCTGCACACCTAGAGCCTTGAGCTCCGCAGAAGTGCAAGTTTGGTGGACCAGGAGGAAAAAGCAAGGGGCCTGGATCAGAGGCAGGGGTACAGTCATCAGAGGTGGATAGAGAAGAAAACAATGTCTCAGAGTCAGGTAGGGGAGAACGGTAATGCCTGGAGCTTTCTGTAAGCTGTGTGGCAGGGGGCAGGGGGCTGACTGTGTTTGCCCTGCTTCTGTTTTAGAGGGACTGGAGTCATAGGTCACCTGTAACTACTGTGTCTTCTAATTGAGTTTCGTGGTGGCAAGGTTCAATGGACACAGTTTCACAGGCTCTTTGCCATCACCTGGGTACTACAGAAGTTGCAAAGAGCTAGAATTTGAACCCAGGTCCTCTGACTCCAAATTGATGAGCCGCGCCCCCCCCCCCACCCCCGGCTGCTGCCCCTGTTGACACGGGCCCTGCAGATGGCATGGGCTGCTGGCACCTGCTCGGCGACATAAGCCTCTCTGCACCAGAGCCAAGGGGTGGGGGAGGAAAGTGAAATCAGGGGGCAGTCGAGGCGTCCAGGAGGGCTACTGGGAGAAGGAGAAGCGGGAGGAGTGAGTTCCGCCGGCGGGGGAATTGAGGAACAAGAAGAGATGATCCGCTTCCGCGGGGGCCTCTCCTGGGTCAGAGCGGGCTGGGGACGTCTGGAGAAAACGGCGCCTGGTTGGGGGGCTGGGCCTGGGGCTCTGCCGGACCGGTGGCCGCGCTCGGGCTCTGCGCCGGTGTGTGCCCCCCTCTGACCCTGGAGAGCCTCGCACCTGCAGGAAGGAAGGACTTTCTAGGCCTGCCCAGAGGAAATGTCTGGCCCTGAAACAGACCAGAGTCGTCCTGGCCGCGGTGGCGTCTGAGTGCTCCAGGAACGGATCACGTTGGCCCTCGGCCACTGTAGGCACTGACCGCTGGGGGCAGGGGGGCCTAGGCTCGCTCTGTGTGCTTCACTGGGGGGGCAGCTCGAGCTCGGTTGGGGGAGGGGGCGTCTCTCCTTTGCCCTTAGGGGAGGTCCGGGCACGGGAGCCCGGTGGGGCCGGGGAGGGGGGGCGGCTCCTGGCCTGAGCGAGGTCGGGCAGGACAAAGAAGTCGAACCACTGCAGGAAACGGCTCCTTTTCCCACATTCGCCAGAGCTGGGGAGCGGCCCCTCCCCCACAGGGGGCCCCAGGACCGGTGGGCGGCGTCGGAAGGAGGCGGGGGAACTGGGGTCCGGCGCCAGGGGTGGGGGGGTGTGGGGAAGGGGCCGGGGGCCGGCTGGGGGGGGGG
>NW_020954713.1:2005199-2080370 GCF_900497805.2 Vombatus ursinus | reverse complement strand
GGGGGGGTTGGGGGAGGGAAGCCCCACGGACGGGCCCAGTTCGTCTCCCGGATCTCCGGGCCTTGAAGCCAGCCCTCCTCTTCGGGTGGGGGAGAAACTGAGGCCCTGCGAGGGGAGCCCCAGGCTGGGCTCGCTCTGGGCCTGTCTTCCTCTCTGCGCCGCCCCCCCTCGGGGAGGGGGCCCTCCGTCTCCTCGGACTGCCTCGGGGACCTGGGTGGGTGTTTGCCGAGCCTCCCTTCCCCCTGCCCTCCTCCCCTGAGCCCGGCTTTCCTTTCTTGGCTAGAGCCGCGTCCTCCAGGCGGGTGGGGTGTGCGCCGGGATGGAGAGACGGGAGGTGAAGCCGCGGGGCCGGGCCCCGAGGGAGACCCTGGACAGCGACAAAGAAGACAGCTGCATCTTAAGCCCCTATGCAGGTGAGGGGTGGGAGGGTCTGCAAGGAGGCGACCAGTCCTGCTCCCAGGAGGAGGAAGGGAGGGGGGGGACCGGACAAACCGGGGTACCTAGTGAGTAGTGGCAGCCAGAGCCTTGGATGTGAAGCCAGAAGAGCTGGATTTAAATTCCATTCCTGATAGAGTGACCTTGGGCAAGTCCCCTTCCTCTCTAGGCCTCAATTTCCCCGTTTTTAAAATGAGGGGATTGGGCCAGATCATCTCTAAGATTACTTCTAACTTGAAACCCTATGATCCAGGAGTTCAGGCCATTGGGGAGGGAGGCGGGCAATCCAGGATTCCAACTCCCTGGGGAAGAGTCCCCACCATGAGTGAGAAACATCTTCCCAAAATTCCTGTGCTCCTGATTAGCCTTTCTTTTTTTCCCACAGATGTGGTGGACAGTCCAGTCCCAGATAGAGCCCCCAGTCCAGAGGGCTCTCTGGACAATACTCCCAGCCCTGAAGGCCCCTTCCCTGGCCCAGACAGGACCCCCACCCCAGAAGGCCGTTTCCCTACTCCAGAGGGTGCCCCTTCTCCTGCCAGTCCCAGCACTAGCCCTGGTCCTGAGGGCCTCAAAAGCTTTACCTATTCCCCAAAAGGCATCCCTGACCCAGATGGTGCCCCTACCTCTACTCAGTCTGATCTCCCAGGGCAGGACAGCGACTTCAGCACTGGGGGCCTCCTCCCTGGGCTTGAAGGCACCCCAGGTTTGGCAAACCTAGTTCCTGGGGCAGCAGGCTCAGGCCTTTCTGGCATCAGTGTTGGTGATGGTAGTGCTGCCCGACCACCCAGCCCACCACGGCCCTTCCACTGCCCGGACTGCGGGCGTTCCTTCCGTCGAAGCTCAGGGCTGAGCCAGCACCGTCGTACACACAGTGGGGAGAAGCCATATCGATGCCCTGACTGCGGCAAGTCTTTCAGCCATGGAGCCACGCTGGCCCAGCACCGTGGCACACACACTGGTGCTCGTCCCTACCAATGTAGCGCCTGTGGCAAGGCCTTTGGCTGGCGCTCCACGCTGCTGAAGCACCGAAGCAGCCACAGTGGTGAAAAGCCACACTTGTGCCCACGATGTGGCAAGGCTTTCAGCCATGGCTCCCTGCTAGCCCAGCACCTACGCACCCATGGTGGTGCCCGCCCGCATAAGTGTCCAGTCTGTGGCAAGGGTTTCGGGCAGGGCTCTGGCCTGCTCAAACACCTGCGTACACATACAGGTGAGAGGCCCTATTCCTGTCCCCAGTGTGGCAAGGCTTTTGGGCAGAGTTCAGCCCTCTTACAGCACCAACGCACACACACAGCCGAGCGCCCCTATCGATGCCCACATTGCTCCAAGGCCTTTGGCCAGAGCTCCAACTTGCAGCACCACCTGCGTACACACACCGGTGAGCGGCCTTACGCCTGCCCTCACTGCTCCAAGGCCTTTGGCCAAAGTTCTGCCCTCCTGCAGCACCTCCATGTGCACTCTGGTGAGCGTCCCTACCGCTGCCGAATCTGTGGCAAGGGCTTTGGCCAGGCCTCCAGCCTCACCAAGCATCGACGGGTCCATGAGGGTGCTCAGAGTGGCATCTATGATGGTGTCCAGGGAGGCATTTATGAGGGGATGCAGAATCATGTCTATGAGGGCAGACAAGGGGCTATCTATGAAACCCTTCAGGAGAATGTCTTCAAGGACATCCAGGCGAGTACTCAGGGAAACATCTATGAGAGTGTCCAAAATGAAGTCTATGAGGTGGTCCATGATGATACATATGAGGAAATGCAGGAGGGTGTGCATGAAAATGCCCAAGATAATGTCTTCCAAGGTGTCCGAGATGATGTCTACAAGAGTGCCCGGAATGATGCCTATGATGGCATCCCAGAGGATATGAACAAAGATGCCCAGGACAATGTCTATGGGGGTGATCGAGATGAAATTTATGAGCAAGTCCAGGATGATATCTACAAGGACATCCAAGAGGTTGACAAAGAGGGAATCCATGAGACCTCTGCAGGGGCACCCTCCACCTTGCCTCCTACTGGTGAGGACAATGAAGATGATTATGGTGGTGGTGACTATGGTGATGAATTTGATGATGATGCTACCTTTAGAGGTGGTGACTATGGTGATGAGGACAATGAAGATGACTATGGTGGTGGTCACTATGGTAATGAATTCAATGATGATGCCACCTTTAGAGGTGGTGACTATGGTGATGAATTCGATGATGATGCCACCTTTGGAGGTGGTGACTATGGTGATGAATTCGATGATGATGCCACCTTTAGAGGTGGTGACTGTGGTGATGAATTTGATGATGATGCCACCTATGAAGGTGGCAAGTATGATGGTGGTGATGGCGATGGCAATAGCGATGGCGATGATGGAGATGACTGAAGTTCCCTTGCTTAGGGGCCCAGCTGGGGACAAGGGGAAGAGGCAGTGCTAGGGCCTGAGGGGTGAGGGCTGGATTGGGGAAGGGTGGGTGGGAGGGGTGGGACAGGGAGCCTTGAGGGCTGTAGTTGGGGAAGTTCGGGTCTTGGGTGGGAGGGCAATCTGGCAATGGGGTCGAGGCATGTATTGTCTGAGGCTCATGGTGTTAGTAAAATCCTCCCACTAATGTCTTGTGGGTCCTTGTTGTGGCTGTGTCCAGATGCGATGTCTCTGCTTTTGTCCTCTTACTTTTCTCTGCCTTTTTCTTTCCTGCCTTTTTTTTTCTTTTCTAGATCTGTCTCAGTCCCTCTCTGTCACTGTGTCTATGCTTCCCCTTCCCCCCCAACACACATACTTTCTCTGTTCTTACTGTCTTTGTCTCTTGGGGTGGGAATGTCTCTCCCATCTAAGAATTAGGTCTCTTGATGCTGAAACTAACTTTCAGCTACCTTAGATAGGTTACTTTGAACTAGCCATAGCAAAGAAGGGCCCTGGAGATGCAGCAGTGAAGATCCCCCTTTCCCCTTTCGGAGATTATTTTCAAGGCAGATTGCGCCCTGTTGGCCTGGCCTGTGGTATTTGTGTGTATGTGCACATATGAATGCATGTTGCTGGTAGGTCCCATGATTCTTCTTTCCCCTGCCCCACTTAATCTCCTCTCCTCCCTCCCAATCCCCCCAGTTCACTGATAGACTCCTGGGGCTCCCAGGTTGGATCATAGGTCAAAGGATGTCCCATACTCTTAAGATCAGAGTTCCTATAAAGAAGGGGGGGCGGTGTTTGACCTCAAGAGACTTCAGGACCCCTATGCATACAATCCACTGGTCATACACGTGCCTGGATCAATACAGATTATACACAACAGCATGCTAACTGATGGCACACGTGTGTAAAGCTGTGAACATGCAAACTGGCCACGATCCTGCATACGACACGGAAGCCCACGCGAAAAACTGATGGAAGCAAATCCAGACCAGCTCCGCGTGGACGCACGGGCACACGTGAGCCTAGGGCTGGAAGCACACGCGTTCCCCGGTGCAGACACGTGGAGGGCCCCAGATCGAGAGGCGTGCACGTAGGGACGCACACGCGCACCCGAGCGAAGAGGAACGACCTCCATCTCGCCAGCCGCGGGACAAGGGCGCGGGGCGGCCCCGCCTCTTGGTCACGCGGGAGAGGCCAGCGTGCGTCACGTGCAGGCTTTCCACGACCACTTCCGCTTCGTTGGCGGAAGGGGCGGGGTGGGTGCGTCGCGTCTTCGGGCTGGTCAGCACGGGTTTCCGCGTCACGTGCCGGAGGCGGGGCCTGGGTCAGCTGACGCGGCGTGTTTGAAGCCGCGCCTGAAGCTGGGTCAGAAGCCGGGCGAGTCGTCCTTTCCCTGCGGCGCGGTTCCCGCCCGGCCCGGGCAGGCCCGGCATGGCGGACCCCACGGGCCGGAGCGGCTCAGGTAAGGGGCACGGGGGCCGGGCCGAGGATGTCAGGCGCCCCCGGAGCCTCGGCTTCCCTTGAACCCCCAGGCTCCAAGGGCCTCGAGCTTCCCTCGTCTCATTCAGCCGGCCTGGGCTACGAGTCCGGAATCGGCCCAGAGGAGGTCGTAGGGTCCTGGTAGACTGGAGTCTGGGAGGGTCCTCGCCGCGTCAAGTCAGCGAGCACTTATTTAGCGCCTGCTGTGTGCCAGGCACTGGGCTAAGCGCTGGGGATGCAAAGAGAGGCCAAAGACTGGCCCTGCCCTCAAGGAGTTCCTGGTCTGCTGGCGGAAACAACATGTAAACAAGCCGGTACGAAGCAGGCCTAGGCAGGATCGTCTCAGAGGGAAGGACGTGGCCAGAGAAAGGCTTCTTGCAGAAGGTGGGACTTTGGCTGAGAGTGGAAGGAAGCAGAGAAGCCAGGACGTAGAGATGAGGAGGGGGAGAATTCCAGCCGTGGGGGACAGGCAGGGAAAATGCCCGGTAAGCAGGCCCATGCCCCTGGATTTAAGAGTAAGGAGGTGGGGGGCGGGGAGAGTAAGGTGTCAGAAGGCTGCCAAGGTCTTATTTAGAGATGGGGAAAAAGAAGCCCAGAGGGGTTGCTCAATATCACAGAAGTGTCAGAGGTATGATTTGAACTCTGGCCCTCTGACTCCAGAGCAAATATTCTTCCCATTGCACCTCGGAGGTGCTAGATACTAGTACTTTTTGAGGGATGTGTATACTTATCTGTTTACATGTTGTATGTTCCTCCTCCCTTTTAAAGGCCAAAACTATTTTTGTGTCCTCCGTGTGTCTAGTACAGGTTCCTTGCTTGTAGTTGAAGCCTAATAAAATGCCACTTGGATTTGTTTGAGACTCGGTCATAATGATTAGTACCAACTAACATTTATAAAGCACTTTTGAGTTTGCAAAGCTATTTACATACTGGGTGCCCCAAAAAGTCTTAGTGCTGTTAGGGCACCCTATATATTACCTCCTTTCATCCTCATGAATACCCTTGAAGGAATGTACTATAAATATTATTATCCCTGTTTTGCAGTTGACAAAACTAAAGCACATAAAACTTACAACTCGGACAGGGTCACACCGACAGTATGCCTCAGAAGCCAGGTCTTTCTGACTCCCGAGTCAGAGCTCTTTACCCATCACTCCCCCTGTGATGACAAGTTCCTGATCCTCCCTTAAATAGACTTACATTCTCCAGGGCAAGAATGTCCTGGCAGGGACAAAGAAGAGTATATAATGCAATATTGAGATCGATGGGGTCAAAAAGAGATCACAGCTAGGTGCTGTAGGAAAATTTGAACAGGAAGAGGACACTTCCAGCCAAATGGATCAGGAAAAACTTTAAGGAGTAGGTAACACCTGAGCTGATCCTCAAAAGAAGATAAGGATCCTGAAAAACTGAGATGAAGATTGCCTGGTGGGGTAGGACCTTCGAAAATATCTGTGGGTGGGAGAAGGCTTGTGGTCTGGTGAGGCTGGAGTGTGGAGTCTTTAAGGAGAAAAATATGAAATACGACTTTGCAGGGAGGTTGGAACTAGGCTGCAGAGGGCCCAAAATCCCAGAGCACAGGTTCATAATGTATCTTGTGTTATAGGCCCCTTCGGCAGTCTGGTAAAACCGGTGGTGGCCTTTCCAGAAGAAAGTTTTTAAATTATTGAAGGAGACAAAAATTCAATTTGAGATGAGTAAAAATAAGGTTGTCCACGTTTGCAGATTTCCTGCAATCTATTCAAAGATGTGTTGGAATCTGTGGACCCCACATTAAGAGTGCCTGTCTTGGGCAGCTAGGTGGTGCAGTGGATAGAGCACTAGTCCTGAATTCAGGAGGACCTGAGTTCAAATCCAGCCTCAGACACTATGTGACACTACTTGTGTGACCCTGGGCAAGTCACTTAACCACATTGCCTAGCCAAAAAAAAAAGAATGCCTGTCTTAGAGGGAACTGCTGAAGGTTTCTCCTGAGCAGAGGAATGACACAGTCTAGTTTGTGCCTTAGGAAGATTATTCTAGTAACCAAGAATGATGGACTGGAAATTGGACAGACTGGAAGGAGGGAGAGGAATTTAAAAAGAAAGTCTAGATTAAATGGTATTCTGAACTAAGGTGATGCTGGGTGAGTGGAGAGGAGGGCAGTGTTGGAGGAAGAATTTACAGGATTTTGAAACTGATCGGATATGAGAGGAGGAAAGGAAAACTTCCTTTCAACCATGACTTCAGGGTTTTAAAGCTGAGGGACTCAAAAGGACAGTGGTGTCATCCACAGAAATAGGGAAGTTGAGAATAGGGGCAAGTTTAGGGGGAAATAGAATTTCAGCTTTAGACATGCAGAGTTTGAATTGCCAGGAGGAAATCCAGACTGAGATGTTCAGCAAGCAGTTGAAGATGCAGCACTGGATTTCAAGATTTGGGAGTCATTTGTGAAAAGGTGATAATTGAATTCATGAGAACAGATGAGATCACCAAGGCAGAATGTGGAGAGGAAATAGAGGACTCTGGACAAAACACTTTGGGAGACACCCATACTTAGAGTGTGGGAGAAGGATGGTAAACCAACCCAGAGGACAGGGAGGAGGAAAATAAGGAGAAAGCAGTATTGCAAGGGAGGAGAAAAGGTCAAGGCAAGTCAACAGTCATGGAAGGGAGAGGTTACTAACAACTGAGGAAACAAAGAAAAACTTCTTTTCAAAGGTGCCACCTTTTAAATCCTTAAAAGTGAAGGATTCTAAGGCTCTTAGGTAGAATTGGAGTGCGTTCCAATCATGATGGGACAGCCTGTGCAAAAAGCCCAGAGGCCTGGGATGGAATGCTGAGGCTGGGAGCATCTAGGAGGCCTGGTTTAACTGGAATGTCATTTGGGAAGGGAGGAATGGGAAGTAAATTTGGAAAGCCCAGAGTGGCTGTTCTCTCTTCAAGCCCTCTCCACTACTCCCTCCCTTCTTCTAGGCAGGGGGACCTTGTCTTCAACTTGACTGACTGGCTGTCTATCCGGAGGTCCCTTTTTGATGCCTCCGAAACTCCTGCTTAGAAGTATTTCTTCTTCTTGCTAAGGTTCAGCCTTCTATAGTACTTGTTTTCATCCTTTATCCCAGTGCCTATTGGGCTCTTCAGTCACTTCCCCTCTGTCTCACTATCTACTGGTTTTTTCCCTGCTGTCTATAGACATACCCAGGTCTCTCCACTTTTAAAAACTTTTCAGTTGACCCCACAGTACTCTCTCAAGCTGGTGTCCTTGCTCTTCCCTTTCACAGCCAGAATCTGTAAAAAACCACTATACTTCTTGCCTTTACTTTATTTCCTCCAGCTCTTCAACCCATTCCAGTCTGGATTCTCACCTCTGATCTTAGGTATGATGTCTCAGTTGCTAAATCCAAGGATCTTTTCTCAGTCCTCACCCTTCTTGACTTCCTGCAGCATTTCATATTTAATTCTGTTGACCAGTCCCTCTTTCTGAATATTCTCCCTAGGTTTTTGAGACAGAGGTTAAGTGACTTGCCCAGGGTCACACAGCTAGAACATATCTGAGGCTGGATTTCAGGTCTTCCTGGTTCCAGGCTCAGTACTTTATCCACTGTGCCATCTTGCTATTCTTATTATACATTTGAAGCAGTTCCTTACATATCTTGAGTCATCTTGTTGATTTTACCTCTGTGAGATACATACTGCATCTCTCCCCTTCTGTTCTCTTACAAGGTGACATCTAGATCAACCCCTGGTTACCTCTCCTGGCCTATTGCCTTAGCCTTGGTGTTTCCCACACTCGAGTCTGTCTCTCACCTCCAGGCCTTTGCAGAGGTACTGCAGTGAAATAAAATACTTGCTCTTCTGTTGGGCATTTCAGGCCCTCATGTTTTGACTTAAGCTACCTTTCTGGTCTTATTGCACGTTACTTCCCTTCCTGGGCCCTAAGATCCAGCCAGACAAGGTGAGGCTACTTACTGTTTGACCATCTATCTCTAGGCTCCTTGCCCTTGAACATGCTGTCTGCTAGGTCTGAGCTGCACTCTGCCCTGACCTCTACCTCTTAGACTCCTTGGTTCCCCTCTGAGCTCAGTTCCAGGGCCACCTCTTTCTGGATTCCCCTAGCTACGATTTGTCATTAAGTCGTGTTTCAATTGTGTCAGTGCTAATCAAAGGAGGAATTGACATCTCAGCCTCGGCTGCGTTAGGGAACCCCTAAAGGTACTTCAGTAGGAGAGCGATGAGTTCAGGGCTATGTGTGAAGAATCTCATTTGGCAACTGTCAAGAGCACTGGGAGAGGGGAGAGCCTGGATGCTGAGAGACCTGTGAGGAAACTCCTGAAGCTTTCCTGGGCAGGAAGGTGATGGGGAGTTGGAAACCAAGGAAAGACTGAGGGAGTAAGAGATGGAGGAAAGACCAGCAGAATTACCCAGGTGGATTATTGGCAACTTAAGTGTTAGGGTCAAGTCAGACTACAAGAGTTCCCGAGATCGAGGACGGCCTTCAGCTTAGCACTGTGTCTGGCACGTAGTAGGTACTTAAATGTTCATTGACGTCGTGGGTGGTGAGGGAGTGGAGGCAGTGAGTGGAAATGACCCTTTTTAGGAATTTATTATGCAGAAGGCCTGATAGCTGAAAGGGAAAGCGTTTAGGAGGGACTTTGACTCCCAGCAATGACCACGTCCTCCTTCCCCGGGGATTCCTGCCAGCTCATGCCTTGTCTGCCTGTGTAGCCAGGTTTGCTCACCGAGCCCCAGACTGGAGAGGGAGCAAGACTTCATAGATAAAAACATGGAATTAATGGAGTTGCTTGTTGTAGACTCAATAGCTAGTCACTTAACCTTTTGAAGACTCAGTTTCTTTATCTATGAAATGGGGGCAGCTAATATTTGCATTTTCTAACTCAGTTCTGAAGAAAATTGATTTCTAAATCTTCAAGCACAATGGGAATGAGATTGCTCCTATTGCTTATTACTTAGCAGGAGGGGGACTCTAGTCAGGCCAGGGTTAAGTACCAGAGATGGGACCTGCTCGAATTCTTCTGGGAATGTTGGCTCTCGGCTCCTCTGCTGGTCCATCCTGGGTTTAGGGCTGGGAACGATCATCTAGTCGTGACTCCTTCATTTTTACAGGTGAGAAAACAGGCCCAGAGAGATTCAATGTGGTGAGAAGCATTTAGGGATTTCTTGGACTTGAGAAGAAGGTTCTTTCTCTTTGGTCCTGAAAAAGACTCTGAGGGAATTCAGTTGGGCTGAGCTGTCTCATACTGAACGTCTGAGCTTCCTCTTGTGTGAAGCTGGGCATCAGAGATACCCTAAAAGGCAGGGCGGCTGGCCCTTGAGATGGAGAGCCGTGGTTTCTTTTTCATTTTGTTTAAAATTTTTTTTTTATTTCAATCAGTGAAAATCCAGCTTCTCTTTCTCCTCCTTTCCTCCCCATCCCTACCCCTGCCCTGTCGAGAAAGAAATAGTTACACACGTATGATGAAGCAAAATAAACTTCCCCCATTGGCCATGCCCCTTAGTCTTCGCTAGAATCTCTTTCAGGAGGTGGACTGCATGTTTGTTCATGAATCCTCTGGAATTGTGGCTGGTCATTGCATCGATCAGAGTTCTTTCACAGTTGTTTATCTGACTGTAATGTCGTTATTATAGAAATTGATCTCTTAGCTCTACTCACTTCGCTTTGTATCAGTTCATATAGGTTATCCCTGGTTTCTCTGACAGAGTCCCTATCATCATTTCTTACAGCATCACATTCAAACACCATAACCTGTTTAGCCATTCCTCAGTTCAGGGGTACCCCCTCCATTTCCAGTTCTTTGCCACTACTAATAAAAATATTTTTGTACACATAGGTCTCTTTATTCTTTGTTTGAGCCTTTTGGGGTATACACTTGATACTGGTTTTACTGGGTTGCAGGATATTCTTACATTTAGTAACTTTTGGGGTGTTATTCCAAACTGCTTTCCAGACTGACTGGACTGATACACTATTTTCCTACAATCCCTCCAGTGTTTTTCATTTTTCTTTGTTGTTAACTTTGCCAGGCTGAATGGGTGTGAGGTTGGGGGTTTTTGAAATTTGCATTTTTTTCTAATTATTGGTTATTTAGAACATTTTTTCATACAGCTATTGATAGCTTTGATTTCTTCCCCTAAAAAGCACCTTTCAGCCATTTATCGATTGGGGAAGGCAGAGTCACAGTTTCTAAGGGCCCTTTCCCTCCAACCCTAGAGCGAGCGCCATTGCTTGGTCCCAGCTCTGGGCTTGGCTATGGGTCCCAGGGAGACTCCCTGCCTGTCAGTGAGGAGGAAGACCTACGCCGGCGTCTCAAGTATTTCTTTATGAGTCCCTGTGACAAGTTCCGGGCCAAGGGTCGAAAGCCCTTCAAGCTGATGCTGCAGGTTGCCAAGATCCTCATCGTCACCATCCAGGTGCCCGTGGGGGCTGCCTAAGGGTAATGGGGGAGGAGGGGCAGCACTCAAGTGGGGAAGAGAAAGAGGGAAGGCTGTTCTTCTTACCCACATTCTTAGCTTTGGTTTTCAGACCTCGGGTGCCCCATCTTACCCTTCTCCCAGGGCCCTAGTCATCTCCCACGAGTGAGGAGACTTCTTTCTCTCCTTTCCTTACCCCCTGCTGCCTTTTCATCCAGGACTAAAAGGAGATGTAGTTGTCTGGGAAGGAAGTTGTGCTTTGAGACTCAGGGATATGAAGTCAGAATCACAGCCTCTGGGGGGGCTCTGTCTCAGTGTCATCCCTGGCATCCTCTTCTTTGCCCCCTCCCTGGCAGCTCATCCTGTTTGGGCTCAGTAACCAGATTGTGGTGATGTTTCGAGAGGAGAATACGGTGGCTTTCAAGCATCTCTTCCTCAAGGATTATACAGATGGGGCTGATGATAGCTATGCTGTCTACACTCAGGCTGACCTCAACCAGTCCATCATCTTTGCTGTGGACCAGGTATGAGTATATGGAGATGTTGAGGGGAGTAAATCATCTGGGATTGGGGATTGTAGGGGTAGGGACAGAGCTCAGGGTGGATAGGTAATGACTCCTTTCCCTCCTACCGCTGCCCACTTCTTTGTCACTTACCAGTACTTGCAGATCCCTGAGCAGTCCCTGGGCAGATATGCCTATGTGCCTGGTGGGGGAGGCCCTGGGGCAAACGGCTCGGCCCTAGCTTTGTGTCAACGGTATTATCGCCACGGGCACATCGACCCTGCCAACGACACCTTCAACATTGATCCGATGGTAGTCACTGGTTAGTATGGGGGATGTGAAGATGAGGGGGAGAGTGAAGAAAAAGGGCTGAGACCTTTCAGGAATACCCCTGGGGCCTCCCGCCAGGGCCTCCCATCCCAGGAACGTTCTGGTCCTGTCCCTTCCTAGGGCCTGCCCACCCTCTTCTTTGACCTGTTTTTTTATGCTCCTGGATTTTCCCCTCCTTTCCTTAAGGCCTTTGACCCTGGAAGTGTGTCTCCTGCTCCCCAAGACATCAGGCAAGCAGAGGTAAAAGGACCCCTAGTGACAGATGTCACAGGGCCACCAGGGTCTCGTGAATCTTTTAACAAGTTTTCTCCTTTCCTTGGAACTTGCCTTGTTCTCTTCAGTGTTTGGAATCCCTTCTTCCACTATAATCCTGATAGCTTCCATTCCTGAGGTACTGTGAGGCTCTGTTCACACCAGTCCTGTGAGGGAGGGAATACAAGTGTGAGTCTCTTCATTTTACCGAGAGAGAGAGTGAGACTCAGAGAGATTGGGTGAGTTACTTCCCAGGGTTACCCAGTTGTTAAATGGCAGAGCCAGAACTTGAACCCAAGGCCTCTAACCTCAAATTCAGTGTTCTTTTCATTACAGCCACATTCTTTTGGTCTCTGTGATTCCCAGAACCAATGCCCTGGGGCCCTCAGCACACCTCAGCCTGAATTGCTGGCCAGCCAGTGCTGGGCTTTGGAGGCCTGGAGGCTTGAAGTCTGAGTTATGGAGCCTCCGTGGAGAGACCACCTGCCCCCTCCCTCAGAGGTTGTTCTCTGGCAGGGGCACAGAGGGCCTGGCTGATTCTCATCCTTTCTTCCCAGATTGCATCGGAGTGGACCCTGCAGAGCGGTACCCTCTGCCCCCAGACCAGGAGATCTTTCTGTCCCCATCAGGAGGCAGTAGCTACAAGAACTTCACACTCAAGTTTCACAAGTACTTGACTCCCTGATCCTTGTTTCTCTTTCTGCATTCCCCTCCTTCCCCCAACTGCAGCTTCTGCTGTTTCTTTATGTGGGTCTATGGAAAGAGTCTCCTAGTTGTCTTGTCTGCTACCCCCTCCCCCTTCCAACAAGGAATGCCAGGGGAAGGGAGACAGTGTGCATGACCCCAGCTTCAGATAGACTTCCTCAAAATTTGATCAGGAAGCAACAATGGCAGAGTCACCAGAGCTGCCTAGACCCCCCCCCCACACACACACACTAGAAGAGCAGGGCCAGCTGGGCTTTCCCAGGAGGCAGCAGGTGCTGATGGGCCAAGAGGGAGAAGAGTTGAAGCTTCCCTTGTTTCCGTCCTCCTTCACCTCATCTCATCTCCTCATCTCCACTCCACCTCTCAGGCTGATCAACGTCACCATCCGTTTCCAGCTCAAGACCATCAACCTGCAGACCATTATCAACAATGAAATCCCGGACTGTTATACCTTCACCATCCTGGTGAGCTTTGGGGTGGGGCGGCACCTTCATCTTGTGCTCCCACCCTGTGTTTTTGCCTGTAAACCATTGTGGGGTGGGAGGCTTTACAGATGAACTGTCGTCGGAGCCTGAGCAATGGCTAACCCAGAGTGGGCTGAGTAGGTTTTCTGGCAGATTAGGGGATGGGTAGCCCTTGGTTGGACAGAACTACAGATAGGGGAGACAGCTGGAGCCTGGTGTGCTGCAGGGAGAGTGAAGAGATCAGCCTGGTTTTTAAATGGTGCTGGAACTTGGAGGCAGCAGAGTATGGTGGAGAAGACTGGATTCGGAGTTTATGGAGGACCTGGGTTCAAATGCAGCATCTGCTCCTTCATAGCTGTGTGACCTTGGGCAAATCCCTTACTTTCTCTAAGCCTCCCTCATTGTTCTCTCTGTAAAATGAGAGGGTTGGAATAGATGGTCTGTGAGGGCCCTTCCAGGTCTGCTCTAGAATTCTGACTGCCCACAAGGATCTCAGACAGGAGGGAAGAGGAGACCTATCTCCAAGCTGACTCTGGAGGGTCTTAGTCTGGACTGTGTCCTTAAAAGTTTGTGCAGAGCCCCTGTAGACCTGTGAGCAGGGAGGGCCATGATCTCCTCCTGAGCTGCAGGGTCAGAGGGGGCAGGAGGCTGTGCCCTCAGCAAGCCATCTGACCCCTCTTTGAGATGGGGTCAGCTTTCACTGCTGCCTCCCAAGTTTGTCATGGGGCTAGCACTTTGATGAGAGCAATTGCTGTTGTGTTGAGGCAGGTGGGCCTGGGGAAGGAAAGTCATTACCATTCAGCCTGTGGGAAAGAGCTCCTGAGAAGCTACCCGGAGTGGGCCCTGGGATGGGAGTGGGGGTGGTGATGAAGACCCTCTCCCTTCTACCCTGTGGGGAAGGTGGGGGTGGGGCACTTCCTTGTCTCCTAGGGCCAGGCTTGGTCAGTCTCATTGTCCTTTTCATTTCTCTGTTTGTCATCAGTGTATAGGCAGCCAGGGGGCACTAGGTCAGGAGTTAGGACTACCTGAGTTCAGATGTGGACTCAGATCCTCACTAGCTGTGTGACCCTGAGCAAGTCACTTAACTAACTTTTGTTTGCCTCAGTTTCCTCAGTTGTAGAGAGGGGGTAATAATAGCACTTGCCTCCCAGGGTTGTTGTGAGGACCAGTTGAGATAATTGTAAATCACTTAGCATAGGGCCTGGCACATAGGAAGCCCTACGTTAATGTTAGCTGTTACTCATGATGGAGAATGCTGTCCACCTCCAGAGGCAGAACCATGAAGGCAGATCGAATGAAGCATACTGTTTTCTCTTTTTTTTTTCTTTCTTGTGGTTTCCCTTTTGTTCAGATGCTTCTTTCACAACATGACTAATGTGGAAATATGTTTAATGTGAGTGTACATGTATAGCCTATATCAGATAGCTTGCCTGACTTGGGGAGGGGGAAAGGAAGGGAGGGAGGGGAAGAAAAGTTTGGAACTAAAACTCTTATGGAAGTGAATGTTGAAAACTTCTTTACTTGTAATTGGAAAAAGTAAAATACTATTAAAAAATAAATGTTAGCTGTTATGATGACGACCGTGTTGTTCTCAATCTGCTTATTTCGTTCTGAATTGGTTGGAGCAGGTCTTCCCGCTTCTCGGCCCTCTCCACGTGGATTGTCACAATAACAATTCTGTTTTATCTCCAGGTTACATTTGACAACAAAGCCCACAGTGGGCGAGTCCCTATCAGCTTGGAGACCAGTGCCCACATTCAGGAATGTAAACACCCCAGTGTCTTTGGGCACGGTAAGGCCTGACACCCTGGCTGTGCTCTTCTCCCTCCCTTCTGTTCTGTGCCTTGGTCTCCCTAAGTCACCACTTTCTCGCCTCCCACAATCCACCATCTCTTCTCCAGGAGACAACCGGTTTCGCCTCTTCTTTGACGTGGTCGTGATTCTGACCTGCGCCCTGTCCTTCCTGCTCTGTTCCCGTTCGCTGCTTCGTGGTTTCCTGCTGCAAACTGTGAGATTTAGGATTACACACCTTTTCTTCCTTCTTCCTAACTGCTGCTGCCCTCCCACCATTCAAGTTCCCACCACGCATAGTCTTGGAAGTGCCCCCAGAGCAAGGATGACTGGGGAGAGGGAAGGGAACCCAGGTGTCTCGGGTGGCATTTTAAAGGGTTTCTCCCTATTTCCCAGGAATTTGCCCGTTTCCTGCGTTGCCGCCAGGGTCATGCCTTGAGCCTGTGGGAGCGGCTGGAGTTTGTAAATGGCTGGTACATCCTTCTCGTGGCCAGTGACGTACTCACCATATCTGGCACTATCATGAAGATTGGCATTGAGGCCAAGGTGGGCTGGGGGATACAGCCTCCCAGGCCCAAGAAGTCAGGCAGGTCCCCTTGCTGGGGGGAAGGGAGAGAAGAGGGGGAGGGAGTGTCCTTAGGGTATAGGAGAAGGTCATGTGGGGAGGAGGGGAGACTTCTGGAAGGGAATCGAGGGCTGGATAGGGGAGCGGGGGAGAGTAAACACTGGGCTCCACCACTGCTCTTGGGGGTCCCTATCCCTGCTCCACACTGACCTCATAGTAGGGCCTTGCGAGCAGGCCATGGTCTGGGGCGAGGGCCCAGGTTCTCTCTGGAGCCATCTCAAGGTAGGACTGCTACACACCCCAAGGTCTGTCTCCTTTTCTGGCTTAGGCTTGTGTCTCCAAGAAACCTTTGTTGCTCCTATTCTGTAAAAACCCTGTCTTTCTCATATCTCTTTCCCTTTGGTTTCCATGCTTGTGAGTCTATCCCCTCTGGTGTCTGCTGTGTGGGCCATCCTCCTCCCTGCCCCTATTCCCTGTCCCTGCATTTTCTCTCCACTATATCTCCACGCATGTCCTTTGGGGCCTGAGGTAGCAACTCTCTTAGAAGTCTTGACTATCCTGTTTATTCTCCTGCTCCTCCCACCCCTGGGCACTGCCCTCTTTCCCATCTGACTCTGCTCTTTTGTCTTCAAGTCCGCAAGTAAGTGCACACACACTCATGCACCCTTCGTACAGCACAGGATGGATGAGGGCCAGTGCACAAGGGAACAGCTGAGGAGACACCTGCATCAGGTAGGGGCTGTGTCCCCCTAGAGCTGATGGGAGTTCCCTGTGCCCCCAGAACTTGGCCAGCTATGACGTCTGCAGCATCCTGCTGGGCACCTCCACTCTGCTTGTCTGGGTTGGCGTAATCCGATATCTTACCTTCTTTCAGAAATACAATGTGAGCCCAGACCCTGCAGCCCTCCCCTTCCCTCCATAGTAGCCTTGGCTCCTGCCCAGCCCCTCTCCCCTCACAGCCCTTGGGAAGGTTGTATGACCATGAGCCAGGCTTGTACCGGGCCTCTTCTCTGTCTTGAACATAGAAGTGCTGTGGCCAGAAATACAGCTTGAGCCCAGACCCTACTACCCTCCGCGGCTCTCCATATTAGAAGCCTGGCTCCTGCCCAGACCCTCCTGTTCCCCCCCACCCCAGCCAGTGGGAGGGCTGTGACCATAGGCCAGGCTTGTAGCAGGCCACCTCCCTATCTTGAACAGAGAGGGGCTGGGACTGGGACTGGGACTGACGGGCCTGCATCCTTAGTGAACCCTGACCTCTCCCAGTCTCAGAGGGGCCGGGGCTGGCCAGTCCTTGGGATAACCTTGATGTCCACTGTTCTGTCCCCTCCAGATCCTCATTGCCACGCTCCGAGTGGCCTTGCCCAGCGTCATGCGTTTCTGCTGTTGCGTGGCTGTCATCTACCTAGGCTACTGTTTCTGTGGCTGGATAGTATTGGGGCCGTACCATATGAAGGTGCTTAGGACATCAATTGTGGTTCTTGGCAGGGGAATGAGGGCTGGGCCCTGTCCTGGTGGGAGGTTTTCTGGGTGGCAGTTCTGTTCCTCTGAGCCTGGCTTGGGGTCTGGGAGAATGGCTATTTAAGGGAGGACTTTTGTGGACGATAAAAGAAGGAGAAATAGAACAGTTGGAAGAAGAGAGGGCCCTTTAGATTTCTCTACTTTGGAACCGCCCCCCCCACCAGCCCCTTTCTTTCACCCAGACCGGTCTTTGGTCTCTTCCAGTTTCGTTCTCTCTCTATGGTGTCCGAGTGCCTGTTCTCACTCATCAATGGGGATGACATGTTTGTGACTTTTGCGGCCATGCAAGCGCACAGTGGCCTGGTCTGGCTTTTCTCCCAGCTCTATCTCTACTCCTTCATCAGCCTCTTCATTTACATGGTTCTCAGCCTCTTCATCGCTCTCATCACTGGCTCCTATGAGACTATCAAGGTAGGGTCCTTCTGCAGTTGGAGTTCTGCCTGTCCCTGGCCTGCCTCAGTCCTTGGCCCCTCCCTCTCCTGGTCCCTTCAGCTTCTGGGATGGGGAGGGCCCAGCTCTAGTAGGTGCATCTCATCACCACCTATCCATACACTTACATATATGCTTATGGGGCACCTACCAATGATTTACTCTTGGCCCCGTGCCAAGTTCTGCACATACCTACACGTGCACACCGGCACATACAAACCACATGCAGTTGTGTGTCAGCAGCCCCACTCTGTGCACACGCGCGTTGGCACCCCCCCCCACGCGCCCCCTCACGGAGGCCCTTCCTGCGTGTTGCAGCAGCACCAGTCCGAGGGCGAGGCCCAGGGCAGCCAGCTGCAGGCCTACATCGCCAAGTGTCAGGACAGCCCCACCTCTGGCAAGTTCCGGCGCGGCAGCGGCAGCGCCTGCAGCCTCTTGTGCTGCTGCTGCTCCAGGTACCCCGATCCTGGAGGGGGGTTTGGGGGAGGGGGCGCTCCCCGGGGACCTTGCCTTTCCCACTCCCCACCCTTGCTTTTCTGCTTCTTTCCAGGGAACCCTTGCAGGAAAACTCCCTGCTCGTGAACTGACCGCGGAAAAGTCACGCGAGGTTTTTAGCCCCTCGTGGGATTGGACTGGACGCTTCCAGCGCCGTATTTATGGTTTTAGGGTTTGCTTTTAGGAAGTGACTCGTGGGGCCAAGGGAACTCCGCCACCCCAGCGGGACTTCGGTCCCCGAGGCCCGGCGCCTCCCGCCTGGGAGTCCCTCAGCGGGGCGGGGCCGCGCTAGGCCGGGGCGGGACCGAGCCCGGGCCCTTTTGTAGCAGGACTGGCCTGCGCGGGGGAACAATAAAAGATGAACACGGGACGCCCGCCATGTCTGGTTTCTGAGTCTGCGTCACGGCGGGGGCGGAGATGAACCTCAGGAGCCCTTTCCGTTGAGGGTGGGGGGCGGGGAGCAGCGGCCTCAGGCTTGCAGGGGTGGGCAGGGCCCATATCTCGGACGCTCGAAACAGCCTAGTCTCGCGGCCATTTTTAGCATGGCGGTGCCCCTCCGCGCAAGCTAAAGAGTATGGTGGCCGAGAAGGGGCGGGGCGGAAGCGTGAGGTCATCGCAGCGCGCCGGGAGCTGTAATTTAAAGGGGCCGCGCCTCCGCTCAGGCTGCGGTGGTGGAGGGACAGGCGGCGGCGACGCCGCGGAGCTGAGCCGGCTGCGGGCCCTGGTGAGTCCGGGTCCCCGGCGCGTGATCCCGGGGCGGTGTCCGTGACAGCGGGAGGACTGGGATGATCCCTGGAGTTCATCCCCCTCGTCCCTTCTGATCCCCCTCATTTCCCGTCCTCCCCCCAGTTTCTCATTTTCCCCGGTTCCCTGAGTCAGTTTAATTCAACCGAAGCATTTATGGGGCGCTTACTATATGCCCGATGCTGGGGATGCAAAGACCAGCAAACAGAAGCCGGGCGCCTCCTCCTTCCAGGCGGGAGCCCCTATCCTGGGGGGCATAGAACCCGGCACCACCAAGTACCGGGGGATTTCCCGAGGAAAGGAGCGTCTGTCAGCGGGCGGCGGAGAACCGGCTCTGGGGAGGCGGGGCGGGGCCTCCCCGGGGGAGGGGCGTGGGGGGTGAATTCCAGGCTTGGATCCGGATGCCAGTTCAGGCCCGCCCTCCTCTGCGTGCGTGCCTCCTGGCCCGGGACCGTCCGGGGCAGGAAGCCCCCCCGCCCCCCTCCCCCGGTAGCTGGCGCTGCTCGAACCATCCCCTGCGGTCCGGTTTAGCCGGGGCCCTTCGCAGCTTCCCGGGGGGCCAGGCCGTGCTCCCTGCCCGTGCTTGGAGGTCCTTTCCAGGCTAAGCCTCAGCGCTTCAGCTGGTAATGTTCTGTCAGGTCACCGCTGTGAGCCTGCAAAGACCAAATGAGAACTCACCGCCTGGGACTTGTGCAGGGGGACTTATAGACAGAATGAATGCAGGGTGGGGCAGAGGGCTGGGCACCAGGTGTTGCAGAGTCTGTGAAAAGGAGGTGATGGAAAGAGGGCATCCCAGGCATGAGGGACGGCCAGTGCAAAGGCATGGAGACGGGAAGACCGAGAGCCCCTTGTAAGGAACAGAGAGAAGACCAGTTGAACTGGTCCGAGGGAAGCCTGGGAAGAGAGACTGGGGCCCAGGTTGTGAAGGGCTGTAAAAGCCAGACAGGCATTGATATTGTACCCTGGGGAGGTCCTGGAGTTTGAGTTGGGGACTGCCATGGTCAGATGTCTGCTTAAGGAGGATTCCTTTGGGCAGCTGTGTTGTATCCCGGATGGATGAGAATGACCCTTATACCAAGTGAACTTGGAGCCAGTCTCTGTCCTGGTTCCCCTCCTCCCGATGCTCCCAGCCCTATAAGTGTCCTGAGAATTGTCCTTAGAACTTCCGGAATGCTTTATTTGATGATACTTTCCTTGTCTAATGGGGCAGAGTATGGAAGAGCTGTGATTCCTTAGTCCGGGATGCCTCTCAGTCCAGCCAAAGATCACATCAATTTTCTTGGTTGCTATGCCACAGAGTTAATTGACATGGCACTCACATGCCACCAAAGCACCCTTATCTTTTCTCCACAAACTGCTGTGGGGTGGTACTTCTGTCACTTTGTGTTTGCAAAGTTGAATTTTTTGAGCTGATGTATGAGACTTTACCTTTGTTCCTGTTAAGTTTCTTATCATATTTGACTCTTTGTTCTAGCTCAGCAATATTTTTTTTATCCTGATTTTTTTTTACAAAGAAAAAGTATGTTTAATTATGAGTTTCCTGAATCACAGAATAAAAGTATTTCAGAGTGGGAATAGACTAAGTATCTTTCTAATCTGATAACTAAAAAAGAGTCATTTCCTCTTTATAGTCAAAAGTCACGAAACCTTTGCTTGAAGACTTCCCATGAGAGAGCCTGCTGCTTTGTGAGGCAGCTCATTGAATCTTGATTGCTGTCTATTGTGTTAGCTCTCCCTCACTCTTCCCTTCCAGCTTTGGGTTATTGTCAGATTTTGTAGGCATGCCAGCGATGTTTTTATACAAGTCATTGATGTAGCTGAAAATGAAGACTTTGGTACATCGCCAAAAACAGAATCATTGATCCACTCTGCTTGGAGACCTTCTGCCAAGATGACATTGAACCATTAATGATTACTCTTCAGTTTAGGCTTTTTAGCCAGTTCCAGATCTCTACTTAATTGTGCTGTCATTTAGCCCATACCTCTCTCTTTTTTCCCTCCAAAAGAACAGTATGAGGGTCTTTATGAAATGCTCTGCAAACATTTAGGTAAACTACATCTGTACCATTGCACTAACCTACCAGGCTAGTAACACTGTCAAAAATGGAAGTAAGGTTTGTCTGACTTGAACTATTCTTGATCAAAGCCATGCTGGCTCTTTGTGATCACCACTTTATTGTCTAGATGTTCACCTTTTAGTAATAGATTCTAGAATTTCTCCACAGATCATAGACAAGTTCATAGGTTTACATTTAGGAAACCCTATTCATTCTCTCTCTCTTTTTTACATTCACCCTTTGCTAGTTCTGTGGCATGTCATTTTCCGTATTATTTTTTCCTCCAAATTGGGCCTGTGATTTAAATGACGTAGGGAACTTCTGGTGAGGACCTTCTACCAGTATGAGTGGGCTTGCTTTGCAATTTATAACCTTAGAGAATTTCATGGGACACTTAAGGGGTTAAGTGACAGCCAGTTTGTGCCAGAGGAAATCTTTGAACTCGTGTCTTCTTGACGCCTGGTCATTAACCCGTCCCTCTGGTGTCCTTTGAAGGCCCTGACAATGGTCTGAAAGTACACATACTTATTCATTCATTACCCAAAGAGACAGAGTTCACCTGGGGTGGGTTCCTTGAGGTCCTCAAGGACATCTGGGTGTGCTTTTGCTTTTTCATAGTTGTCTTGGATGTCAGCTCTCTAATAGCCATTTTTGGTTTCCCCCTCCCTCCTGCACACCCCCCACCCAAATCCACAAAAGGGAGGATAAGGGGTTTGGTGGCTGTGTGAGCAGAGAAGGTGTGAATTTGAGAAAGGGTGTGGAAGTGGAATCAACAAAACGTGGCGACTGATCAGAGTCTAAGATGATTCCAGTCGTGAACTTGGGTGACTTGAGAGATGGTGGTGAATCAGGAGAGTTTGGAAGGTGGGGCGGACGGAGATGACAGATTCTGTTTTGGACGTGGTGAGTTTGAGATTTCTACAGAAGATCTCGGTGGGAATGTCCAACAGGTAATGAGTGGAGTGTGTAGGACTGGAGCTCAGACAAGCGATCAGGACAGGATGCGTAGATCTGGGATTTGTCTGGTTGGAGGTGGTCAAATCAAATCCATGGAAGGGAATGAGATCACTAACAAATTACTTAAAGTATGAAGAAAATCTAGGGCTAGTGCTTTGTGAGGTAACTTAACTACATTTAGGAGGTTTGGAACAGGGATTGATGATCCAGGGAAGGGATGGTCACATAGGCAAGAGGATGCTGTAGAAGAGATTTCCGTCTGGGTACGGGTTGGATTACATGATCTCTAGTCTGACCTCTAGTTGCAGTTTGCTTCCAACTCTGAGATGCTCTGATTCTATGAGGAGAACCAGGAGAGGAGGGTCGTGGAAAAAAGAAACAAAGGAGGGAGAAAGTGTCTAGGAACAGTGCTCCTGGTCCTCTCAACCTCCCTCATTCTCATGGTCCCATCTGTCTCTCCAGCCCTCTCAGTCTGCTGAATTCTGCTTCTCAGTTCCTCAGATCCTCACTCTTCCAGCTCCCCAGGCCCCATCACCCCTAGTTTCTCTGCCTTGTATCCCTCCCTCTAGCGCCCCATTCTGTCCATCTGCTTGGCCCAACCCAGTGACTACTCTTGGTCTCTAAAGCATCTTCAGCTCATCCTAGCCCTCGTTAAGTCCTGGAGTTTTCCTAGCCCCTTTCCCAGAATCCTAGAATATCAAAATTGAATGTTGATCTCCCAAAGCCCTCTAGTCCAACTGGTATCCAAACGAGGATTCTCTCTATGAAACTCTTGACAAGTGGTCCCCAAATCTCTGTTTGGCACGACCTCCAGGGAGGGGGAATCTACTGTTTCCAAAAGCAGACTGTTTTTTTGACCGCTCTACTGGTTAGTCCATAAACATTTATTAAACGTCCCCCTGTGCCAGGCACAGGGCACGGTGCTAAGCACTGGAGATACTAAGAAAGGCAGAAGTAGCTCCTAGTCTAATGGTGGAGACAATAGGTAAACAGCTGTGTATAAACAAGACCTAGATAGGATACACTGGACGTAATCAATGCAGTGAAGGCACCAGCATTGAGGGCAGTCCAGAAAGTCTTGTAAAGTGGCACCTGAAGGAAGCCAGAATCCCGAGATGAGGAGGGAGGCTTTGTTTATTTTATTCATTCATTCATTTGTTCTAGGCTTTATTTGAAGCCCCAAACCTGCCTCTTGTCCACTTCTTACCATTCCCATCCACCTTCCACAACAGCCCTTTAAATAGTGAGGACAGCCCGTCTTGTCCCCCAAGATTTCCCTTTCTGGGGTGAACATCCATCATTACTTTATCCAGTCCTCATATGGCGTGCTCTCTGGTCTCGTCACCATTCTGGTCATCCTCCTCTTAACCCAGCCGAGCTTATCAATGATTCTTCCTAAAGTGTGGTAGTCTCAGTTCATGACCATGCACAGTGGAACAGGATCCTCATTTTGCTCCTGAGGGCCACCGTCCCCCTCCCTGCTGCCCAAGATTAATTAGCTTTTTTTTTTTTAATTTTTTTTTTTATTTTTAGGCAACTGGGGTTAAGTGATTTGCCCAGGGTCACACAGCTAGTAAGTGTTTGGTCTGAGGCCGGATTTGAACTCAGGTCCTCCTGACTCCAGGGCCGGTGCTCCATCCACCGCACCACCTAGCTGCCTCAATTAATTAGCTTTTAGCCGGCAGATCTCTGTGGAAGCATTTGGATCGATGAGTTAGTGCCATGTCCATTTGCCTCTGTCCTTTAGATAGGAATCATCTGTGTTTGCATCCTGGAAATGTCATTCCTAGTCGCTTCCCATCTCTTTCAGGCCGATTTACCTCGTAGCATTGTATTCCATAGGAACCTGCTTGTTCTCTGGCCTCTTGGGAAGCCGCTGTCTCCAAGTCTAGGCTGCATGTTCTGCTTTATCCCCCTTTTCCTCCCCAGACATAAATTGCAAGCTGGAACAGGTCTGGCGCTTCTTTAGCAACTGGTTCGTCTGGTTAGGTCAGTCAGGGCCATTACAGCAGTTCCTCCGTTTGATTCCTTTACTTTTTGAAGAATGAAATGATCGTAAGGATGAGTGAAGAATCTGTCAGCTGCTGGGCTTTGGCGGAGAGGGCAAATGTGTGGATGGTTGAAATCCAGTCCCACTCCATCATTACATCATCTCTGGGGCCCGGCTGTGATGGGTTACCTGAGTTCCTGGGCAGTGGGGCCCCATGACAATACTGCTTTCTTGTCTCTCCTTTGATCCTCACCCAGCTATTCTCCACCGTGTTTCCCATTCTGTCTCCTGAATTTCCTCACACTGAGCTCATCTTCTTAAAATAGATTGCTATTTCCACACCCCTTTTAATCTGTTTTTTAATTGTTCTTTTGAATAAGTGATCCACCAGGTAGCACAGTGGAGAGAAAGTGGACTTGAATTCAGGAAGACCTGAATAGGAGGCCTGTCTCAGACACTCCCTAGCTGTGTGACCCTGGACAAGTCGCTTACTTCCCTTCGCCTCAGTTTCCTCATCTGTAAAATGGAAATAATAATAATACTAGCACCTTCTTCACAGAGTTGTGAAGATCAATCCAATAAGTTAACACATGTAAAGTCCTCTGCAAACCTTAAAGTGCCATAGAAATGCTAGCTATGATGACTATTCGATTATGCCCTTCAATAAGCACATTGTAGTGTTCTTCAGAAACATCCCAGTGGTCCTCAGTAACCCCAGTAATGCCCCAGTGCTTCCCTGTAAGAGTCTAATGTCTCCTGGGATCCACCGGTGACCCCTATTTACATCCGAGTGTCTGTCAGTGATATTCCAGTGTCCCCCAGTAATTTGCTTGGGTTGTCTTACTGAAAAGGGGAAGGGGAAAGGGGCGGAGCCCTACAAGAGGTGGGGGTTGGGTCCAAGCTAGGGCAGAGGCCAGATTGTTCTTCACCCGAGGCCTCCTCTTCCCTGGGGGAGGAGGGGTCTGTGTGCTGTGCTCGTTTTTCTTGTGACGGGTCAGCATTGGGATAAAATATAAACTATGTAAAATATAGAAAGAGTCTCCTGTGGCCTCTCTTCTGGAGGGCTAGCCTGCTTTTTGGGGAGAGCAGGAGAGGCTAGTTGGGGTTCTGGCACCAGTGGAATTTTCCCCCACGTTTCTGTGAAGCCCTGGGCTCTGGGGATTTTCCACAGCCATCCTGGGGCCGTCCTGGGGTGGATCAGAAGAAGTGTGGGGCTGGGACGAAGTGACTTCTTACCTCAGCCCTGTAGCAATCTCATCCTCTGTCCCTCTGTTCCTCTTGGGCCTTGAGAGCTGGGGATGTCAGAAAGGAGCAGTGTTGGGAGGTTGAGTACCAAGGTTCCCTTTCCTTCCTCCACTTCTTTGCCTCCATTGTCCTGTGTTCTAGGAGAGGGAAATGTCTTAGGGTGATTAGAGATCTTAGAGCAGGCCCTTAGCTTCTGGGACTAATGGAGGGATGGGAGGAGTGTGGGGTAACTTGAATTGCAGCTAAGACAGATCCACGCATGTGCTGGCATGTTGCCTCTGGTTTCTAGGACTCATGGGGCAGCCCCACCCTCTCTTTAACTTGCTTGGCCTTTCCTCACCCTCCCCATCCATACATCCTGGGGCCACTCCTCTAGCTATGGCCATGGGGGGCCAGCCCCAGCTTCCCTGTCTCACCTGTCCTGTCCCCTGGACTCCCAGGGCCCCACAGGGCCACAGCCAGGCCTCAGAGGCAGCCCCAGAGCCAGCCGCAGACATGGGCCAGAGTGAGTCTGAGCTGCCCCAGCCCCCACCCCAGGTAGGTGGTTTTGTGGACTTGGAGGATTTGGGGAAACGAGGGCAGGTGTTTACCATTCCCCTCGTGGCTGTGGGGTGGCTCCTGGCATTGGGAAGAAGCTCAGGCTATCTTCCCCCAGGATCTGTCCCTACTCTGCCCTCCAGGACGCGGCGCTGACGGACATGCTACCCAATATCAAGCTGCTGGTGGAGGACCCACTGCAGACCAGCCTGGTGAGTCTGACAGCTCCGAGGCATCAGTGGCCCTGACTCCCAAGGTGCACTATTCCTAGCCGGCCTTAGTAGGAACTACAACTTCCAGCATGCCTAGCTTCCTTCAATCTGGCTCTGCTGGGGATAATTTGAAGTCTTGGCTGCTTGAACTCTGGTGCAGGGGCCTGGAATCAAATGAACAGAAGTACAGAGCTGGAAGGGTCCTTAAAGACCATCTTCTCTAGAAGGGAAGTGAAATCGTTAATGTTATCGATCAGCCAGTCAGGTTTCACAGAGCCTCCTTTGGGGTGACCGTTAGCCAACTGTCCCATAGGAGTGATGGAGACCTCCGGGTATCATGTGTTCAATTATTTTCCGGGGGCATCCAAAGAGAGCCAGGGTGGCCCCAGCCCTCAACGAGCTCAGTCTGGTAGAAGAATGAGCCTCGTGAGAATGAGGGGAAGCACACTAATGCCATATGGGGACGGTGGGTGCTGAATCGTTCAGTGTTGAAGATCCTTGTGGGCTGGGCTGATGACGGAAGGCTCTGAGAGGGAGGTGAGACTTGCTGAGCCTTGAAGCCCAGATGAGATTTGGATAGGTACAGAAGAGAGAATTTTCAAGGTGAAGGGTACTGTGGAGGTGGGGTGAGTAGGGGGAGGGTTCTTGTGGGGCACAGGTCTAAGGGTGAACTGTTGCGTTCCTCTCCTGCTCCCCTTTGCTGGGATCTTGTGTGACTGCACAGTTGGTGTTTCTCATTGCAGGTGATGGGAATGATGATTGGTGTAGGGGCCGCTGTGCTACTCATGGCCACCCTCATCCTCGTGCTGGTCCGGAGGCTGCGTACAAAGAGTGAGGCTACCTCCCAGGGTTCTCTCGGGGCTCTCTGTTGGCGTCTCCAGGGGGAAAAGGAGTGGAGGGGCTGGGCACGTGTGGGATTTGGGCTGGAGTTCTGAGAGGCCTTGGGCTGAGCCCTTTGGATGGGCCATGGACTTCCTGGAGGGAGTGTGGGGTCACTGTGGGTCTGTGCTTGGACTTCCCAGAGGTTCAGGCCCAGGAGACTCCCAAGTATCGATTCCGCAAGAGGGACAAGGTCCTTTTCTACGGACGCAAGATCATGCGCAAGGTTGGAGCCTTCACTGTGCATTCTGCCCTTCCTGAAGTCCACTCACTGCCCTCTTGTCTCTTCTCCTCCCTCCTTCCTTGTTTTCTCTCCCTTCCTGCTGGTCTGGCCTGGTGGGAGGGCATGTGGACGTTTAGGGCCTGCTGATGGATCCCTTCCCTGCTTCAGGTCTCTCAGTCTACCTCCTCCCTGGTGGACACCACGATCTCCACAGCCTCCCGGCCCCGAATGAAGAAGAAACTCAAGATGCTGAACATTGCCAAGAAGTAAGGATTCCCCCTCTCCCCACGAGCCTGGGCCTCCTGGGGCGGGGCGGGGGAGTGGGGCTATTCTGGTCTATCGTCCCTCAACCCGTGACGCCCGCGCCCCCAGGATCCTTCGGATCCAGAAAGAGACGCCGACGCTGCAGCGGAAAGAGCCTCCTCCCGCTGTGTTGGAGGCCGACCTCACTGAGTTTGATGTGGCCAATTCGCACCTACCCTCCGAGGTGCTCTACATGCTCAAGAATGTCCGGTGAGCGGAGAGCGGGGGTGGGGAGGCGGGGCAGGGCTCAGAGCCAGGGGCTGCTCTGACGCCCCCTCCCCTCCACAGGGTGCTCGGCCACTTTGAGAAGCCTCTGTTCCTGGAGCTCTGTCGCCACATGGTGTTCCAGCGGCTGAGCCAGGGTGACTATGTGTTCCGGCCAGGCCAACCGGACGCCAGCATCTATGTGGTCCAGGATGGGCAGCTGGAGCTCTGTCTCCCAGGCCCCGTGAGCAGGGCTGGTCAGAGGGCTGGCTGGGGGCTGAGCAGCATCAGGCCAGAGTCAGGGAGGTGACCAGGAGACGAGGGCAGTGGTTGTGGGATAGTGGCTATCGGTGGTTAGAGGGTCAGGGAAGAGGTGGCCAGAAGTCGGGGGTCAGAGTCAGTGGTCTAGTGCTGGCGTTTGGAGGCTAGCGGCTGCCGTCTTCCAGGACGGGAAGGAGTGTGTGGTGAAGGAAGTCTTCCCTGGGGACAGTGTCAACAGCCTCCTGAGCATCCTCGACGTCATCACGGTGAGTTCTGGGGGCTCAGAGGGGAAGGGAGCTGGACTGGAGGGTGTGCCTGCCTCCTTCATTCCATGCCTTGCCGCTTCAGGGGCACCAGCGTCCGTACAGGACGGTCTCCGCCCGGGCTGCCCGGGACTCCACCGTGTTACGGCTGCCAGTCGAAGCCTTCTCTGCTGTCTTTGCAAAGTACCCCGAGAGCCTGGTGCGAGTTGTGCAGGTTGGTTCCCCCCTCCCCAAGGCCTTCTAGGGCTTGAGAGTGGCTCCCCACCCTCTTTGGGGACCCTCATTGCTTCCTCCTCAGCTCCTCTCTGGGGGCCCTGACCTTGCTTTTGTTGCTTACCTGCAGATCATCATGGTTCGACTGCAGCGAGTGACATTCTTGGCTCTTCACAACTACCTGGGCCTGACCAATGAGCTCTTCAGTCATGTGGGTGATGAGGGGGTGAGGGGGAGGTGCTGGGGGGCTGAGCTTGGGCAGGGTTGTTTCTGAAAGGAGCGTTTCTCCACACCCTCACCTGCTCTGTCTAGGAGATGCAGCCCCTGCGTCTGTTCCCGAGCCCTGGCCTCCCGACCCGAACCAGCCCCGTTAGGGGTCCCAAACGTGTCATCGGTGCCTCTACCACTGAAGAACCCCGGGATCCTCTTGCCCGGCCCCTGGACCCTACCGGAGCCCCCCTTCCTGGCCCCCCAGGTTCCTTTCCAAACACTCCTAGCCTGAATTCCTGATGGGCCCTCAGTATACCTTGTGTGCACACCGAGCCTTCTGTTCCCACTGTGGCCTTTCTGATTGGCTTTCTGATCCCCCCCACCCCCCGGTTTCCCCTAGTGGTGGCTGGGGGTCAACGGCAGCCTGTGTCCCAAGCTGGAAGGAATTTGTTGTGATGCCCCTCACTCTACCTGGTTCTTCTAGAACCTTCCATCTCTTCTGGCCTCTACTTCCTCAGTTCCCCAGACCTAGGTACAGATATGGTGGAGTTGCAGAGGAGGGGCTGTCAGGGTTGACCACACCTCCTCCCCTCTCCAGGGGATCCTGTGAAGCCCCCGGCCTCTCTGGAGCCCCCTCCTGCCCCCCTGCTGAGTAGGTGTATCTCCATGCCTGTGGACATCTCTGGTAAGGGTCAAGGAAGAGGGGAACATCTGGATAGGGATGGGGGACTGACCCCAAGGCCTCCCTTCTTCCATCCCTTTCCAGGGCTGCAGCAGGGTCCGCGTTCTGACTTTGACATGGCCTATGAGCGAGGCCGGATTTCTGTGTCCCTTCAGGAGGAGAATTCAGGGAGCCCACTACCCAACATGCCCCGGGTGAGGCCCTACCCCCATCTTCGCTCCAACCCCCAAGCCCACCTGAGGCTTTACACTTTTGGCCAGGCAGCTAGGTCTAAGCAGTCTTCTCTCAGTTTGTGAGGCTGCACGGGTGGAATGTTGTTGGGGGGAGGGGAGTCTGAGCTAGGGGCTCCCTGACTTCCTGGTTCCACCCAGTCGATGTCTCAGGAGCCTCGGGAACAGCCAGCGGGGGCCTGTGAGTACAGCTTTTGTGAAGATGAGTCAGCCGGGGGTGACTGCCCCTTCGGGCCGTACCAAGGCCGTCAGACCAGTAGCATCATTGAGGCGGCCAAGCGGGAGCTGGTGAAGCTGATGAAGATTGAGGTAGGCGGGGACGGGACGGGGATGGGGACAGGGATGGGGACGGGGAAGGGGGCGGAGGCAAGGAGGTTTGAAGGAAGGCCGTGGGGCCCCATCCTGAGAACCCTCTTGTCCTTTCCTGTTCCAGGACCCCACACTGCTGAACAGCCGAGTGCTGCTGCATCATGCCAAGGCTGGCACGGTCATCGCCCGCCAGGGTGACCAGGTGAGCCCTCGCCTGGCCTGCCTCCTCTCCTGCCGTCACAGGTCTGTCCCTTAGTGATTTCTGTAACGTTCTTCAGCTCCTCAAGCCCAGATGCTGAGGCTCGTCTCCCCTTTCATCGTCCTGCAGCCCCTCCTCAGGGAGATGGGGAGGACGCTGGTTTTTCCAGGAGACGTTAGAAAGATAGTAGCCAAGACAGCATATCCTGCCTTCAGCCATAAGCCCCTGTTCACAGTTCCCACTCATCATCCCCCAGGGTCCCTGTTCTTAGCCCTTGGCCTGGCGCTGGCCCGGGTGCTGACACTGCTGACTGCTCACCTTCCTGTATCATTAGGAAAACTACCCTTAGGCGCTGACAAGCGCCTGATTCTTACTGGGAGACCACAGAAAAGCAAAACAGACGGCCAACACAAAGAGAAAGAGGGGCGCCCGCGTTCTTCCTGCTTTGCCACCTTTGCTGGCTTGGCTCAGGAAGCTCATCAGTGTGAGTGCGCCATCTGGTGCTGAGGACAGCCCACCCTCAGTGGGCAGCTCGGTCATCTGTGGGAACATGGGAGAGGAGCATGCAGGGTCCCCTCAGCGTCCTTCCTCCACATCAGGGCTTCTCAATCTTTATTGCGTATCAGCAGCCTTAGAATGATGTTCTTAAGTACGGAAAATAAAATACATAGGATTACAAGGGAAACCCAACAGGGGGCAGCTAGATGGTGCAGTGCATAGAGCACTGGCACTGAAGTCAGGAGGACCCGAGTTTAAATCTGGCCTCAGACCAAACACTTGACACTTACTAGCTGTGTGACCTTGGCCAAGTCACTTAACCCCAATTGCCCCCCCCCCAAAAAAAACCAAGAGAAACCAAATGTGCTGAAATATAGTTACCAGAATATTTAAAAAGCTCAGGTTCACTGACTCCGAGTTAGGGTACTTGATCTAGATCCCTTAATCTCCCATGGAGGCAAGGGGACACGAAATGATCCATCTCTTAAACTGTGACCAGCCTGCCCCTTCTGCAGCCAGAATCTTTCTGATAGCATCCTTTGCATGAACTCCTCCTGCATGATTCTTTAGTCATATTCTGCACCTCGTTTGTGCTCAGCAAGCACCTTCATTCTCTTTGTCCTTTGGGTGACCCATGACTTTCATCCTTCAGACATTTGTATTCGTTTCATGACTCAGCTATCAAGCATCATTGGAAGAAGAATAATGTTAAAAGATGGGGCTTTATTTCAGAGAGAAGCTTGAAGCCTTTTAAAACACTAAAAGATTTCTCTCCAATTCTCTTCTGGGCTTGGTTCCACCGCTGTCCGAGATCTAGCCACCGTTGGGCCTGCTCTCTAGGCCGTCCATCCACTGTGTCTCACAGTGTGAACAGTGGGCATTCTCTCTTTGTCAATCTGGGTTTTCTTGTGAGGAGAATTAGGCCGAGCTCTTTCTTCTGAGTGATAACAGACCTGCTGAGGGAGACGCGGTGTTTCCAGAGCTTGACGCACTCGGCATGAGGACCTCTGTGAACAAGAGCCCTCAGTACAGATCACAAAGCCGATGCAGCAGCCACAGAGAAGAGTGACTGACCAAGCCCTTGACTATATGGACACCTGAACAGTCTCTTTCTCCTAAAAGCAAAACCATTGATCAATTCTTAAATTGTCTCGCTGCTGTGTTCAGGGGAAGCAGTGCCGGGAGGTATTGTCCTGGATGGAGCCTTAGGAAGCAGTGACCCCGCCATTTTAGAGTTCATATTATATGGGAGGTGGGACATAGTCTCACATGTCCCCTGAAATCTAGACAAGTGGATTTCAGAAAGGTCAGAATAAAGATAGGTCTCCTCCCATGATCTGAAGTGCTAAAAGCAAGGTCTACCCTCAGGGGATGGGAGACTCAAGAAGGAAATTCTGATGACCTAGTCATGAATTATTCTGCTGGGAAAGAAAAGGGAGAGAGGAGCATCTCAAGGGAGTGGTGTGTTTTTTTCCGAGAGCTCTCTGCTGAGGTTGATTTTAAAACGAAGCAAGTGAGGGCACATAACTGAGGCCAAGTAGGCCTTGAAAGGGGGATCGTAGGAGAAGAGCATCAGGCTGTGTGAACTCAAGCTTTCAATACATGGAGGCCTTGTTTAGATGCTTCAAGGGCAGGAAAAGACAAGGAAGAGAGAAGCTTGTTGCTGAGGCTGGCTGGTGCAACAGTGATGAATGCAGAATGAATAAAACCTCTGTTAGCTATTTTACTTCAATCTTCCCTATTAAGGAAAATGATCTTCTAACTAGAAAGTACAGAAAAACATGGCTAAGGGGAGACTAAAGCCCAAGAGATTACTGAGTTTGGGGGGCACCAGCTTTATGTCCACACAGCAATCCTTGGGACTAGAAGCAGGAAGAAGTGCAAATCTCACCAGGCAGACAAGCATCTCACGAGCCTGCTCTCAGACCCTCCCTTGTCACCAATTGGCTCAAATTCCACTTTGGCTGTGTCCAAAAATGTCTGTCTTGTTCTGCCCCTTGAGTCCATCTGCTCTCTCAGGAGGTGAGTAATGTATTTTGAGTCCTCGGGAAACCCAGTTGGTCATTGCGTTGATCAGAGTTCTTGAGTCTTTCAGAGTCGTTTGGCTTGTTGTCATTGTAAAAATTGTTCTCCTGGTTCTGCTCCCTTCACTCTTCGTCAGTTCATTCAGGTCTTCCCAGGTCTCTCTGAAACCATCCCCTTCATCATTTCTTATAGCATGATAGTATTCCATCATATTCAGGTATCATAATTTGTTCAGCCATTTCTCAGTTGATGGGCACAATCTCAGTTTCCAGTTCTTTGCCATTGAAAAAAGAGCTGCTATCCATATCTTGGCACGTAGGGGTCCTTTTCCTGTTTCTTTTATCTCTTTGGAGTCTAGACTGGGTAGTGGTACTGCTAGGCCAAAAGGTACACAGTCACCCCAAGCAGTTTTGTCAGCTCCATCTCAGTGAACGTGTTCCTGATGTCAGTGTTTGACCTGAAAGGACACACACATACACACACACACACACACAGAGTCTCTCTCAGTCTCTCTCTCTCTCTCTCTCCCCCTCTCCCCCCCTCCCCCTCTCTCCCCCCACCTGAGGAAGAGGGATCCCAGATGCTGAAGGCAGAGAATTTCTGTTCACAAAGTTCTCTCTGAATATTCCATCAGTGAAACTGCTGGGCTCCTGTTGTTCCATAACTTTTCTCAGGCTGAGCTCAGTGCTTGGGTAAGATCACCAAGGCTGGAGAAGCTTCTGCTGTGCTTCTAGGCTCTATATCACTGCCTCCCTTGGGGGCAGTAGTGGGTGAGAACGTGCCACAGTTGGGCTGCATTCCTTCTGCTGTCTTGGTCTCTGTATGACTGAAAGTACATTTTGTAGATGGTGATTGCAGAGTAGTTATGCCTTTAGCCAAGTGTGTGTGGACTCACTTTATCAGGATGAATTGACTTGGGCATCTCCTCCCGTTAGGTGTGTTCTGAAGGAAAAAGGGTGGGTTCCAGAAACTACTGGCCAGGGGCAGCTAGGTGGCGCAGTGGATAGAGCACCGGCCCTGAAGTCAGGAGGACCCGAGTTCAAATCTGGCCTCAGATCAAACACTTGACACTTACTAGCTGTGTGACCCTGAGCAAGTCACTTAACCCAAATTGCCTAAAAAAAAAAAAAGAAAAAAAAAAGAATGAAGGACAGAAACTACTGGTCAGTGAACTTTGATCTGTAGAAATAATCCTAAGATAAGTAATTAAACCAGTGGGCTGTGATCACTTAGCAAGGGAAATAATGATTTCTTAGAGTCACCATGGGTTCATCTAGAGCCTGTTATGCCACACTAACCTCATTTCCCTTTTTGCGCAGGATTACTAAACTGGTAGAGCAGGGGATTATTGGCATCATTCATGTGTTTGTGTTATATCAGGAGGTTTTATGAAGTTTCCCTTGATACACTTGTGCATTAAATGGGTAGCTGTGACTAGGGAGAATGTTCAAAGTCTGCTGAATTACTGGACCAAAAGAATATTAATTAATAGATCAATGCCAGTCTGGAGGGAAGTCCTTAGTGGTGGCTGCAGAACTCTTTCCTAGGCCCTTGGAACATTTTTATTGGTGACTCAGATGAAGGCTTAGCCAGCATGCTTAACAAATTTGTGATGGCCTGAAAGTTGGCAGGGATATAGGTATAGTGCAAGGGTGTGGAACCTGCATCCTCGAGGCCAAGTGTGGCCTTCCAGGCCCTCACGTGTGGTCCTTTGACTGAATCCAAACTTCACAGAGCAAATACCCTTAATAAAGAGATTTGTTCTGTAAAACTTGGATTCAGTCAAAAGGCTGCACTCAAGGACCTAGAAGGCCACATATGGCCTCAAGGCCACAGGTTCCCCACCCTTGGTATAGCAAATAGAATGCTAGACTTGGAGCCAGGAAGACCTGAGTTCAGATCCTGCTTCTGACACTCACTCTCTGTGACCCTTCTCCTCAGCCTCTTTGTCTATGGAATGAGGATAGTGTTCCCTAGAATGTCTATGTCACAGGTTGTTTTAAGCTTTATGGGATAAAGGGTATATAAAGTGCTTTAAAAACTTGAAAGTTCAACATAAATGTAGCTTATTCTCTTATTACATGACAGGGCTGTAAACTTGACAACTAAAATGATAGACCGTATTTCAAACCAGAATCTCATTAGGTGAAATTGAATTTGTTGTTCAGTCGTGTCTGACTCTTTGTGATGCCATGGATGAAGACAGCATGCCAGGCCCTTCTTTCTGTCCTTCACTCTCTCTCAAAGTCTGTCCATGCTGGTGTCTGTTGCCTCCGTGACACCATCTGTCCGTCTCACCCTCTGCCATCCCCTTCTCCTTATGAATAGGGATTAATATAAAATCGTTCTGTCTGGTCAAAAAGGTCAGTTTTGCCTAATTGATTGTCTAAATATAGGATAGGAGAGACTCAGCTAGTCCATTCATGTGAAAAGTACCTAGGACTTTTATTTTGTTTTAGTCTTGACCTAAGACTTTTAATGGGTCATCAGTCACCAGTTACACGGCAGCTAAAAAGCTCATGTGATTTTAGGCTGCATTTGAGCAGGAGTGTGGGCTCTAAAACAAGGGTGAGGGTAGTCTCATGAAGCTCTGCCCTGCCCAGATCATAACTGGAGCATTAAATTACATTCCGGGAACTTCATCTTAGGAAAGGCGTTGACAAGCTGGGCAGTGAAGATTCGGGAAGGAGATTCATAGCCTTGGCCTAGGGATGAGAAGACCGTTGGATTTGAAAACTATAACTCAAATCTAAAGGATTTCCATGTAGGAGAAGAATTCAATTTGTTCTCGCTATCACTTGGGACCAATGGGTAGAAGTTACAGGAAGACAGATATCTGCTGAATTAAAAAAAAAAATTATAGCTATGCTTTTAATAGTGCTTTAAGGTTTGCAAATCTCTATATGTTATCCTATTTACTCCTCATAGCTCTGTGAGGTAAATACTATAGATAGTATTATGCCCATTTTGTAGATAAGAAAATCAGTTTAGAGGAGGTAATTGAGTTGTCCATGTTACATTGCTCCTGTCAGAGGTGAGATTCAGACCCAGGTCTTTCCTGATTCGATGTCTTGAGGTCTTTCCATTACCTGATTCCACCTTTCACAGGAGAATCAGTTTCCCAACAATTAGAGCCATTCTGCAGTGGAATGAACTGCCTTGGGTGCTAGGCAGCTTCTTGGTTGGCCCTCTCAGTGCTCGGGAGGGGGGCATCTGCTCTCTCTCTCTCTTACCAGGAAGAATTGGTAGGAGGAGCTCACTGTCCCTTCTGTGGTGCTGAAGGCCTCACAGGCGGTCTTGTTGGGGCTTCAGTGGCCCTCAGCATAAGCCAGGGGACAGGCATAACCAGCAGAGGAAATGTCATTGAGTGGCCAACATGGGATTCTGCTTTTTCTGTTAGTGCACCTTGGTTCTCTGGCAGCTCGGGCCCATCCTGCTCACGTCCCCATCCTGACCTCCCCTTAGCCTCTTGTTGGCTCTTCTTGGCCCTAGCCCTAGTCATGGCCAGCTCCTGTCGATCCCTGCCTCTGGCCCAGGTCTTCCCACTGGTTTCAGCCCTGTTGGCATTCACTAGGCATCTGTCTTCACCTTAGGATCATTTGATTTAAGACTAGAGAGGGACTTGAGGGGTTTTCTACTTCATCTCCTTCATTTTACAGATGTTAAGACTGAGTCCTGGAGAGGTTAAAGAACTCACCTAAAGTCACATAGGCAGCAAGTGGTTGAACGAGGATTTGAACCCAGGTCCTTTAACTTCAGACATAGCACTCTTTCCACTCTACCCCCTTGAGGAACCTTAGTGTCCTCCCACATCATTGGTTTTAGGCTGCTTTCACTGATCACCTCTCACTGCACTTCCTCTGGCGGCTAGGTGTCATAGGGGATGGAATACTGGCCTTGGAGTCAGGAAAATCTGGATTCAAATCCTGTCTCAGACACTTACTAGTTGTATGGTGCTGGGCGAGTCATCACCCGTCAGCCTCAGTTTCCCCATCTTTTAGGGACATAATACCTACTTTACAATGTTGTGAGACTCAGATGAAGTTATATATGTAAAGTGTTTTTGTAAATGTAGGTCCTGGTTATTATTATTTAATATTATTATTATTATTTCTAACCTTAGCAAAATCTATGCTGTATGCTACCTGTTTTCTTTCTGGTGCAAACATAGTTCCTTTCTGTGTCCTGGTTCTTTTTTCTGGGTCTTTAAGAAAATTTGTTCTCGATCATTTTCTGGTTCTTAGCACTAATTCCCTTCTTCCTTCTTCCTTCTTTCTCTGTCAGCAGGAAAGTGACCTAGACTCAGCTTCAAGGGGCCCCACTGAGAGGGCTGCCATCTTGTCTCTCTCCAGGAGAACTGGTTTACCTCTAGCTTTTTGCCTGGTCTTGTCCCTACTCCAAAAAGATGGGCCCTTCTTTCCGTCCTAGACCTGATATCTTCTTCATTCCCATCTTTTTCTATCAGTTGATACTTTGTTTTGAGGGAGATTTGATGGGCACGGCTCAGTCTGAAGAGCAGTTTTAGAGTTGGCAGGAACCAAAGGTATCATCCAGTCTAACCCTCTCATTTTACAAATGAGGAGACTGAGGCCCAGAAAGGTGAAGAAATTTGTTCTAGTAGAATTGGGATTTGAGCCTGGGCCTCTTGACTTCAGATCCGCAGCCAGCTGCCTTTCAGGTCCTCTCACCCTTCTCTGTGGTCATGGCCACGCAGCCACACCCCCATTCCCAAGTGTTTAGGTCAGTGGTCACTTCAGCCCGAGGGCCTTTCAGAGTCATGTTGAAGCTGCCCCCCGAAAGGGAGGCATCTTTCCAACCTCGAACTCCTTCTCCCCCTCCCTGCTGGCCCTACCCCTAGGATGCGAGCCTGCATTTTGTGCTCTGGGGCTGTTTGCACGTGTACCAGCGCATGATTGACAAGGCAGAGGACGTCTGTCTGTTTGTAGCCCAGCCTGGAGAGCTGGTGGGTCAGCTAGCCGTGCTGACGGGGGAGCCGCTCATCTTCACCCTGCGGGCGCAGCGGGACTGCACTTTCCTGCGTATTTCCAAGTCGGGCTTCTATGAGTGCGTATGGACACCCAGGCTGGCCAAGCAGGGCTGGGGGAGTCTTCAGGGAGAGGTGAGGAGGGACCAGCAGGGTCTCCATGCTGCCCTGTTTCCTCTTCCCCTCCCAGGATCATGCGGGAGCAGCCGAGCGTGGTCCTGAGCGCTGCCCACACCGTGGCTGCCCGCATGTCACCGTTTGTACGCCAGATGGATTTTGCAATTGACTGGACGTCTGTGGAGGCTGGACGCGCCCTCTATAGGTAATGGAACCTAAACCTTGGAACCTTCAATCTAGATATCCTCCTGCCTTGTGAACCACTGCCCCATCCACATTCCCTCGAATTAGAAGCCCCAAACCCTGGAATCCTTCAACTCCGATCTCCCAGTTTCCAGTTTCAGGCTATTTATTAGCCCAACTTTTCCCAAAGGACCCTGTGATGGATGGTTCTTTGTGTGTCCCTCTCCCCTTCCCTCCACCCTTTCATGAATCCCTGGAGCCTGTGTTCTCCCAGCCCCACCCTGGTTATGTCATTGAAGTTCTGTGGGGGAGAACCAGACACTTTCTAATCTTCCCCATCCCCTGTGTCCCTATCCTCCAGACAGGGTGACCGCTCAGACTGTACCTACATTGTACTCAATGGGCGCCTGCGCTCTGTCATCCAGAGGGGCAGTGGCAAGAAGGAATTGGTCGGGGAATACGGCCGTGGGGATCTTATCGGGGTGGTGAGTTACCTGTCCAGGACCCAGCCCTGCCTAAGCCTGGCCCTGGAGATGCCCCGTTTCCCATCCTGGGTCCCTGTCCTGTCCTTGAGCTTCCTCCAGCTTTAACTTCCCAGCTTGCCTTTCCTCTTCCAGCACCCTAACCCCCTTGCCAACTCTTGGGCCCTGCCTCTAGTGATCTAACCCATGCGCCCTCCAGCCTTGTGCCCACTGGGGAGCAGGCAGCTTACTCCCCTGTCACGGTTGGACTTAGGTGGAGGCACTGACCCGGCAGCCCCGGGCCACAACAGTGCATGCAGTGCGGGACACAGAGCTTGCCAAGTTGCCCGAGGGGACCCTGAGCCACATTAAGAGGAGGTACCCACAGGTATAGGGGCTCTAGGAAGGGACCCAGGGGTGGGGAATGGGGATTCCAGGGATCCCTCAGGGTGGAGGATGGCGCCTTTGGGGTCTTAGTTATTATGAGGTGGAGAATTGGGGTTCCAGGTACTTCTCAGGTGATCTGGGATCCAGGCTCCTTGTAGTTACCTGGCGTCCTCTAGTGAGATGCTCCAGGCCAGAGTAGATGTGGGCCTGCGGATTCTTTTGCCTGATGTGACCTCTGGTGCACAACACTCATAGGTTGTGACCCGGCTGATCCACCTGCTGAGCCAGAAGATCCTGGGGAATCTACAGCAGCTGCAGGGACCTTTCCCAGGTGAGGGATGAAGCTGGGGTGCCCTGGGGCAGGCTGGGGCTACAGTGGAGGTTCAGCGTCTGTGTGTCCCAGGAACCCTCGTTGGCCTCCACTGGCCCTGTTCCCTGCCTCTCCTCTCCTCCAGTCCTGGGTCAGACAGCCCCTCATTCCTTATAGTCACGAGCCCTAGGCTCCCTTCTCTCACCTCCCTTGTTCCGGGGCCTGGCCTTCGCTTCCCTTGCCTCTGCTGCTGCCCATTGCTATGGAGGTGTCGTCTCCCTGCCCCTCCCTCCCATTCTCTGTGTTCCTTCCCCGGAGCAGTCGTGCTTGCAGCTGTTTGGGATGGGGTAGGGGCAGGAAGGTCTAGATGAAAAAGAAGAGTTATGGTGACACAGAATTCCTTCCCAAAGACCAGGCTGACACCTTTTAAATTGTCAAGGAGCACGGCCCCAGAGCATCTTCTTTCCCAGCTGTCAGTGGCCATGTCTGCCTGCCCTGCCACTCTTCCATGTCCCCCAGCCTTCCTCTCTCTGAGGGGGCTCTCTCTCCTCCTCTTTTTTGTTTCCTTTTGCCCCTGCCCTCCTAGGGAGATTGAGGATCTCTCCAGGTGCTCTCAATAGCCTTTGGGGTTCAGACCTAAAAATCACAGAATGGGAGAATCTTGGATGACGTCCAGTCTAGCCCATCCCTAACCGCAGACATCTGCTCCAACACTTCCTGGAAATGGTCATCTCACCTTGCCTCCGAGATTTCTAAGGGGGGATACTCCTGCTGCCCGAGGCAGCCTTTGAGAGTGTTGGACAGCTCTAATTATTAGGAAGGAAGTAAAAGTTGGGCGGCTAGGTGGCGCCATAGTACGTAGAGCACTCAGCTGAGAGTCAGGAAGACTCATCTTCATGAGTTCAAATCTGCCCTCAGACATTTACTAGCTGTGTGACCCTGGGCAAGTCACTTAGCCCTGTTGGCTTCATCTGCAAAATGAGCTGGAGGTAGAAATGGCAAACCACTCCAGTATCTTTCCCAACAAAACCCCAAATGGGGTCACGGAGAGTCTGACATGATTGAAAAATAGCATGCTTCAGTCTGTATTCAGACAATATCAGTTCTTTTTCTGGAGACAGTATGCTTCATCATTAGTTCTTTGGGATTGTCTTGGATCATTGTATTGCTGAAAATGACTAAGTCATTCACAGTTCTTCATCGTACAGTATTGCTGTTACTGGGTACCACTTTCTCCTGGTTCTGCTCACTTCACTTTGCATCAGTTCATGTAAGTCTTTCCAGGTTTTTCTGGAAGCATGCTACTTGTCATTCCTAATAGCACAATAATAATCTGTCACAATCAAATACTACAGCTTGTTCAGCCATTCCCCAATTGATGAGCATCCCCTCAATTTCCAGTTCTTAGCCACCACAAAAATAGCTGCTATAAATATTTTTGTACATGTTGGTCCTTTCCCCTTTTCTTTGATCTCTTTGAGATACAAACATAGTGGTGATAATTACTGGGTTAAAGGGTATGCAGAGGGGCAGCTAGGTGGTGCAATGGATAGAGCACCGGCCCTGGAGTCAGGAGCACCTGAGTTCAAATCCAGCCTCGGACACTTGACACTTTGTGACCTAGGGCAAGTAACCCCATTGCCTAGCAAAGCAAACAAAAAAATAAGGGTATGCAGAGTTTGATAGCCCTTTGGGCATAGTTCCAAATTGTTCCTCAGAATGCTTGGATCAGTTCACAGCTCCACTAACAGTCCACTAGTGTCCCAGTTTTCCTGCATCCACTCCAACGTTCAACATTTTACTTTTCTGCTATATTAGCCAATCTGATGGGTATGAGAGGTACCTCAGAGTTGTTTTAATTTTCATTTCGCTGATCAGTAGTGATTTAGAGTATTTTTTCATATGACTATGGGTAGCTTGATTTCATTGTCTGAAAACTGCCTGTTCATATCCTTTGACCATTTATCAGTTGGGTAATGACTTGCATTTTTATAAATTAGACTCAGTTCTCTATATATTTGAGAAATGAGGCCTTTATCAGAGATACTTGTTGCAAACTCCCCCCCTCCCCAATTTTCTGTTTTCCTTTTAATTTTGGTTACACTGGTTTTATTTGTGTAAAAGTTTTAAAATTTTATATAATCAAAATTATCTGTTTTACATTTTGTAATACTCTTTATATTTTCCTTCCTTTTAAATTCTTCCCTTACCTATAGATCTGATAAATAAACTATTCCATGCTCTCCTAATTTGCTTATGGTATCACCATTTATGTGTAAATCATGTACCCATTTTGACCTTATTTTGGTATATGGTGTGAGATGTTGGTCTATACCAAGTTTCTTTTTTTTTTTTTTTTTTTTTTGCTTTTTGGTGAGGCAGTTAGAGTTAAGTGACTTACCCAGGGTCACACAGCTAGTAAGTGTCAAGTGTCTCAGGCCGGATTTGAACTCAGGTCCCCCTTACTCCAAGGCTGGAGCTCTATCCAGTGCGCCACCTAGCTGCCCCTACACCTAGTTTTTGTCATAATGTTTTCTAATTTTCCCCACAGTTTTTGTCAAATACTGAATTTTTGTTCCAAAGGCTTAGATCTTTGGGTTTATCATATGCTAGATTACTATGGTCATTTACTATAATGTAATCTGTACCTAATCTATTCCATTGATCTACCCACTCTATTTCTTAGGTAGTACCAGATTGTTTTGATAATTACTGCTTGATAATACAATTTTAGATCTTGTACAGCTAGACCCCTTTTCCTTCACATTTTTTTTCATTGAATGCCTTGATATCCTTGACCTTTTGTTTTTCCAGGTGAATTTCCTTATTATTTTCTCTAGCTCTATAAGATACTTTTTTTGGTAGTTTGATTGGTATGGCACTGAATAAATAGATTAATTTAGGTAGAATTGTCATGTTTTATTGTATTGATTTGGCCTACCTATAAGCAATTAATATTTTTCCAGTTGTTCAGATCTGACTTTATTTGTGTGAAAAGTGTTTTGTAATTGTGTTCATATAGTTCCTGGATTTGTCTTGGCGGATAGACTCCCAGGTATTTTATATTGTCTACAGTTACTTTAAATGGAATTTCTCTTTCTACCTCTTGCTGCTGGATTTTGTTTGTAATATATAGAAATGCTGATGATTTGTGTGGGTTTATTTTGTATGCTGTGACTTTGCTGTAGTTGTTAATTATTTCAACTAGTTTTTTAGCTGATTCTCTAGGATTCTCTAAGTATACCATCATATCATCTGCAAAGAGTGATAGTTTTGTTTCCTCATTGCTTATTCTAATTCCTTCAATTTCTTTTTCTTTTCTTGTTGCTGTAGCTAACATTTCTAGTACAATATTGAATGATAGAGGTGGTAATGGGCATCCTTGCTTCATCCCGATTGTATTGGGAAAGTTTCTAGCTTATCCCCATTACAGATAATGCTTGCTGATAGTTTTAGATAAATATTGCTTATCATTTTAAGGTAAGCTCCATTTATTCCTATGCACTCTAGTGTTTTTAATAGGAATGGGTGTTGTATTTTGTCAAAGGCTTTTTCTGCATATGTTGAGATAATCATATGGTTTCTGTTGGTTTTGTTATTGATATGGTCAGTTATGCAGATAGTTTTCCTAACATTGAACCAGCCTTGCATTCCTGTTATAAATCCCACCTGGTCATAATGTATGAGCTTTGTGATTTATTTCTGTGATCTCCTTGCTAGTATTTTATTTCAAATTTTTGCATCAATATTCATTAGGGAAATTGGTCTATCATTTTCTTTCTCTATATTGGCTCTTCCTGATTTAGGTATCAGCACGATATTTGTGTTGTGAAAGGAATTTGGTAGGACTCCTTCTTTGCCTATTTTTTCCAAATAGTTTATGTAGCATTGGGATTAATTGTTCTTTAAATGTTTGATAAAATTTGCTTGTGAATCCATCTGACCCTGGAGATTTTTTCTTCAGAAGTTCTTTGATGGTTTGTTTAATTTCTTTTTCTAAGATTGGTTTATTTAAGTATTCTGTTTCTTCTGTTAATCTGGGTAATTTATATTTTTGTAGATATTCATCCATTTCATTTAGATTGTCAAATTTATTGGCATATAATTGGGCAAAATATCTCCTAATAGTTGTCTTAATTTCCTCTTCATTGGTAGTGAATTCACCTTTTTCATTTTTGATATTAGTAATTTGGTTTTCTTCTTTCCTTTTCTTAATCAAATTAACCAATGGTCTATCTGTTTTATTGTTTTTTTTTCTTTCATAAAACCAGCTTCTAGTTTTATTCCTTAGTTCAATGGTTTTCTTACTTTCAGTTTTATTAATCTCTCCTCTGATTTTCAGTATTTCCAATTTGGTGTTTAATTAGGGATCTTTAATTTATTCTTTTTCTAGTTTTTTTAGTTGCACACCCAGTTCATTGATTTGCTCCTTCTCTATTTTATTGATGTAAGCAATTACAGGTATAAATTTTCCCCTAAGGACCACTCTGGCTGCATCCCATAGATTTTAGTATGTTGTCTCATTGTTATCATTTTCTTTAATGAAATTATCAGTTGTTTCTACGATTTGTTCTTTAACACATTTATTTTTTAGGATTAGATTATTTAGTTTCCAATTAATTTTTAATCTATTTTTCCATTGCCCATTATTGAATATAATTTTTATTGCATTATGATCTGAAAAGGATGCATTTAATATTTCTGCTTTTCTTCATTTGGTTGTGAGGTTTTTATGTCCTAATACATGGCCAATTTTTGTGTAGGTGCCCTGTACTGCAGAGAAAAGGCATATTTCTTTCTATTCCCATCCAATTTTCTGTAGAGATCTATCATATCTAACTTTTCCACAGTTTTATTCACCTCCTTAACTTCTTTCTTGATTATTTTTTTATTAAATTTATCTAGTTCTGAGAGGGGAAAGTTGAAGTCCCATTTCCTCCTGTAACTCATTCAATTTTTTCAGAAATTTAGGTGCTATACCATTTGGTGCATATCCTTCTGTATTTTTGACAGCCTCCCTACCTCCCTACTTGACTGAGAGTTTGGGCAGAATGTCCTATACAGCCAGGTGCTATAGTGGGCTCAGGAAAATCTGATTCTAAATATTGCTTCAGAGCCTTCCTTGCTGTGTGATCCTGGCAAGTCACCTCCCTTCTCTGGGCCTCAGTTTCCTCCTCTGTAAAATGAAGGAGACTGGAGGACCTCCCCAAATCTCTGGTCCTGTGACAGAGAGAGTGCTATCTCGTGCTTCTCCTCTGCTCCCCTGCTTCTACCCTTCCTGAAATCTGAGCTGGCTGCGGTAACCAGCGTAGGGCTTACACCTACTGCACCACCTGCACCACAGAGGTGGGCGTCTTGTGTCTGAGCCTTTTGTGGACGGACCCTTGCCAGCCTCTCTTCTTCTCGGGCTATCAGCCCTTTCCTTGGACCCTGCCTGGGCATGACGGGGGCTAGGCTCTGCAGGAAATGTCTGCAGGATTTCGAGGGCGCTCTGGATAGAGTTTCCTGATCCGCTGGATCTGAGCTGGCCAAACAGCCGCCGGCACTCAGAAACCTGGTTCTCTTATCCTTGTTGTTCTGGAAAGGTTAGTGAAGGCGGCGTGGGACAGGGGGAGGCGCCGGCATCAGAGCCAGAGGATCTAGGTTCACACCCAGGTTCTCCCACTTCCTGGGTGAGCCTCAGTTTCCTCATCTGTAAGATGGGGGGAAGGAGTTGGACTCAGTTACCTCTGAGGTCCCTCCCAGCTCTGGATCTTGAATCTTAGAACTTTATAAGGGTGAGGCTGAAGAACTGATGAGTGTGTAAGCCTGTGGTGTGACCAGGACCCCCAGGAAGACGCGTGCCTGCCCCTGCCAGGTGCACCGAGCTCAGGAGGACTGGGTCTGAGTTCTGCTTCTTCCTGCCCCTAGCTCCCTGTGTGATCTTGAATGAGGCCTTTCTCCTCTCTGGGACTCAGTTTCCCACCTTGTAAAATGAGAATCCGAGCCTGGATAGTCTCCAAGGTTCCTTCTCGCTCTCTTGATCTGTAGGCTTTTTATCTTTGGGATCTGCCCCTTTGGCACGGTGTTAGTTCAGAGGAACCATTGCTGGAGCGCCACCTGATTTCTCTCAGTCCCCCAGACTGTCCCTCAGGGACCTTAGCAGCCTGGCCTCCCTCCTGTAAGCACGACCTGAACTCTGACTCCGTGTTTGCAATCAAACACAACCATTCATTCCTAACCCCGAATGGCTTATCTTGCAGCAGAGTGTTACGGGAGCACATCTGAGCCCCAAAGGAAGCGTGTCGTCTGAGGCCTTGCTTCTGGGCAGTTTATTTTTAGTGATATGGGAGCAATCTTTCAATGGTAGTTAATAATTTGTATTTTTTTCTTGAAGGACTTTTTGAGCATTCCTTTAATCACTTACCTATTAGGGAATGTCTCTTGGTTCTCATCCCTTCTTCTCCATGGGAAAACTGAAACTCCTTGAATCACATTCATAGGTGCCTGGTTTTCCCCTGAAGTACATTTAAAATTAGGTTAAAATAAACATAAGCCGTTCATTAATTCACCATTTTGCTTTGCACCTACAATGTGCAGGGCTGTGTGGTAGGAGCTATGAAGGATCTTCATCCTAGTCCTAGATAAGACCTAGTCCTTTCTTCAGAGAGCCAATAATCAGGTCAAAGAGTTAAGACGTTTACACAAATGATTAAATTATGGGTGGAATGTAATCAGTGCTATATGATTTTTAAAAAAGGAGTAGAAGAAGTTCTGAAGATAGGTTGGGGTGATCAAAGAAGACTTTGGGGAGGAGAGAGCTTGGGATAAAGACCTTGAATGAGAGATGGCATTTTAGTGAGTGGAGATATAGGGGAAAGCAAAAGGGAGGGCAGTAGCATCGAATAGCAGGAACATAACTTAGGTAATGACATCCAGGAGGACCCAGAGAAGAGAAAGGTGGCAGAGAACTTTGGGCTGGTGATCCATGGAGGTAGAGCTGATTGTTATACTCCATGTGTGGACTATAGCCACGATGCTGTACCCCCTTCATTGGATCCCCACGATGACCTAGTGAGGTAGACACTCAGCAATCAGTCAGTCAGTGAATGTTTATTAAGTGCCTACTATGTGCCAGGTACTTGGCTAAGCTCTGGGGATACAAAGAAAGGCAAAAGACCATCAGTCCCTCCTCTAAAGGAGCTCACGATCTAATGGGGAGACAACATGCTAAGAGCTATGTACAAACAACATCTGTGCAGGTGACATTGGACATAGTCAGTGGAGTGAGGGCACAAGAGTTAGAGGGATTAGGGAAGGCTCCTTGTGGAAGGTGAGGTTTTAGATGAGTCGTGAAGGGAAGCCAGAAGTGAGGAGGTACGGGGAACGGCCGGTGAAAATGCCCAGAGTTGGGAAGTGGAGAATCTTGTTCAAAGACCAGCCAGGAGGGCCACGTCGCTGGATCAATGAGTTTGTTCAGAGTTTGGGAAAAGGGAATGAGTGGGAGGAAAGTATAAGAGGACTGAAAGGGCAGAAAGGGGTCAGGGCTTCAAATGCCAGAGGGTTTTGTGTTTGGTCTTGGAAGTGATAGGGAGCCCCTGGAGTTTACTGAGTAGGGGTGTGACATGGTCAGGCCTCAGGAAGATCCATTTGACGGCTGTGTGGAGAATGGCCTTGGAAATGTCTCATTCTTCACCTTGAGTCCATCCCCGCCTCTATCAAAAGGCAGAGGTAACGTGCTTCATCATCCATCCTCTGGAGACAGGGTTGATCATTGCATTGATCAGAGTTCTCAACTCTTTCAAAGCTGTCTTTTGTCTTTATGATATGGTTACTGCACGTCTGGTTCTTCTCACTTCACTCTGCCTCAGTTCATACAAGTCAGTGATGACGACTTTAAATGACAAGACTCAGATTGATTGTCCAAAAGCATTGGACGACATTGGCACCAATTGATGAGGCTTTCACCATTTTTTAATAAATGAAAAGCTACATAGGGGCAACCAGGTGGCGCAGTGGATAGAGCATTGGCCCTGGATTCAGGAGGACCTGAGTTCAAATCTGGCCTCAGACGCATAACACTCACTAGCTGTGTGACCTTGGACAAGTCATTTAATCCTATTGGCTAGCCAAAAAAAAAAAGTTAAAAAAAAGCTACAAAAGTGTGAGGCTTCATGTGTAGTCAGTTGAGATCTTGGATTTTACTTAACCAGTTTGGTGGCTGATCCACTTGTGAATTTGCTGGGGGTTGCATAAGGTATTGAAAGAATAGTAGAATCTTGGGGGGACAAAAAAATGACAGTGGAGAGACAAGATTGCCATGTCCAGGCATTTGAAGGGCACTCATATGCAAGAAGTACTAAACTTATTCTGTTTGGCCCCATCCTACAGGACCAGGAACAACCAATTGCAAAGTTGCAAAGAGCCAGATTTAGGCTTGATGTCACAAAAAACTTCCCAATTTTCCAGAGCTGTAGAAAAATTAAATAGGTTATCTCTGGAAGTGGTGGGCTTGCCTCTTTGGAGGGCTTTATGCAGAAGCTGGATGATTACTTTTTTCAACATTTTTGTCACCGTCTTTTCCTGCCCCCACTTTTGCACTGAAGTCACTTGTTTTTACTAGATGACACTGAGCCTCATCTGAAAAATGAGGGGGCAGATGGTGATGAGGTCTCTTCCAGCTCCAGATCCATGCTTCCATGTTGATTCAATTTGGAGGATTCTCCCCACCCCCATTAAAAAAATGGATGACATTGAGGATTTTTTTACATTACAGTAACTTTCTTATGTACTCTCTTTTCCCCACCAAACCTTCCCTGTTAGCAAAGAAAAACAGTTAAGCAGTGCTTGCTCACCAGATAACCACATCTGACAGAACTCCACACCCATGGTTATCTCCTTTCCCCTCCCACCTCCACCCCCAACCAAGAGGACAGAGTTGTGTTTCATCAGTTTAGAAGGACTTTCCTGAGGTGGAGGGAGCTGCTCTGCCCCTGTCCTCCTTGTACAAGCTGCTCTTATCTTCTTGGTGGCCTTTTTGGCTTGTGCTCATCCCAAGCGCTGCAAAGGGGGATCACACCATGGCCCCTTCAGTGATGTTTCTTTCTTGTTCCTTCTGGGCCTGTGACAAAAACAACTCCCCCAGTTCTCTTAAGAGAACTCGTGAACCCTCCTTGTGTTAAACTGCACTTTCCTCCTATCTTCTGGTTTCGGTTTATGCCATAAAGTCAATATTGACACCATTGATTTCCTCCAGTAGCATGTTGACTCACTGGGCAAACATCTTATGTTCCGGGCATGAACAATTAAGTGAATGCTGATTTACAGCCTTAAAACTGGTCCTCCACCCCTTATGCCCCTCTGTTACCATCACTGTAGAGCTGGTGGGGGCAACCCAGACCCAAGGACCATTTTGTGTTTTTCTCTGTTTTCTTGGGTTGCCTGGGCCCAAGAATTCATTGTCTGGTGGACAGCTCCCTGGTGCTGAGCGTTTCCATGCTTTGACCATAGCTTGGCTTTCAAAGAGTAGGTGCAGCGTGTTGCCAGGACCGTAACTGAAGCCTTTGTAGCATGATATGTTCTTAATTTGTTCTCATCTCCCTTTTACAGGTGACTGAAACAGACCCAGAAAGATCCTTTCTTTACCCTCGGTCTCTTCTGAAAATGTGGTTCCAGTAGAACCATATGGATGATAGCCCAAGTCAGCATGGTTGTGACTTTCTTGTCTCGTCACTTATTTAATTGATTTGATTGGGAAGCACTTTGTAAACCATAAAAGTGCTCTGGGAATCATTTCAGTTGATCCTTCTCACTACAATGAGGATGCTCATTTTGCCAATGAGTGTCCCTTCCACACAGCTAGTCTCGGGCAGGATTTGAACCTAGCTCTTCCTGACTCCAAATCTAGCATTATGCCACATTGCCTTTCAGTTGGCTCTGCCTGGGCCTTCCCAGGACTTGACAATAGCATCCTGACCACGTTTGCATGAGCTTTGGTCCAAGGGCTTAGCAGTGAAGAAGGCAGCAGCATTCTTGTCTTACCCTTCTAACAAAGCTCCTTCTCATGAGGCTTGGCTTTGTTAGCTCTGAGGCTGATCCAGGGTCTCACCAAGCTGTCGTCTTGATTCCCTGCTTTGGGGGAGCCTCGAGTTCCCATGAACGTGAGTTTCACTGTCTTTCTGATCATGTGTTCCAGCAACTTCTGCTAGTGAACCCCCATGTTCCCTTTCTGCTGTCTGGAAAACTTGTCATGAAGAGGGGTGGTCAGTGGACTAGAGGATCTTTAGTGATGACCTGGTCCAGCCCTCCCATTTTACAAACGGGAAAACACAAGCCTAGAGAGGGGAAGGAAAGGCAGGGTGATCACCCTTCCCTGATCTCTCCAGCAGTCCCCGGGCATCTGGTGCAACCGGTTCCCTGAATGTCTGCCCCTTCTGCCTTTTTCCAGACTTGGTCTCCTCACGATGCTTCTAGTTTTAGAGTTCTTGTCTTGATTGGTCTTGGGGTGAAGGCTACTGCAGCTCTTTCCAGTCCTCTTCAGGTCTCCCCAGGCTCCTAGCCCTTGCATCCTCATTTCTTCCTGGATGCTCCCCTCAACCTGGGTGGTTTGGGCAGCTCCAGGGATTTGGGCCGGACATCTCTTGAGGCTGCTTTAGCAGTTTGTCTGCATTCCAGGAAGTAGAATGAGCAAGGTTCCAGACCACAGGTTCCACTCCCTATGGAGAAGGAGCCACAGAGAGGGATCCCCTTTTTCCAGGACATCCATGGACACGTGCAGTGTTGGAGAAAAAACTCTGAATTTGGAGTTTGGGGACATGGGGTCCAATCTCAGCTCTGCCATTTTATTGGCTGTGTGATCTTGGGCAAGGCACCTTCTCTGGGCCTGTTTCTTCATCTGTAAAATGAGGGTTTCGTAGCAGATGGCCGCCAAGGTCCCCGCTAACCCTAAATCTCTGATCTTTCTCTAACCTTTAGTTTCCTCCTCGGGGCTTCTTCCTGGCACTCTCTGGGGCTGCCTTGGCCCCCCACCATTGTCCTTTTTTTTGGTCTTTCAGGCTCTGGCAATAGAAATAGGGGACCCCCTTCTCTCGCCCATCAACACAGTCTGCTCTGCTGCTGTCTTTAGATTTCCATCCAGAGCCCTTTGCTGTCTGTCCTCTCTTCCAGCTTACCTTGGCGTGGTGCTTTCATCATGAATTTTGTTGATTTATTCTCTCTCTCTCTGGGTTTTGAGGTGCTTTCAGCCTTGCTGCTGGGGTCCCAGAGGCACTGTCATGCCTTTAAGAGCCTGAGACCCATTCAGTGTGTAGCAACTTGGGCTGTTGCATGCACCTCCCTTCTTCAGGCCCGCTTGGTCCCCTTAATGCCGACAGCCAGTTAGCACAGTGGCATGGGATCTCACCACGATGTACCAAGTCCTCTGATAGCCCCTTTATTTTTTTTCCTTGGACTCCAAGAAGCTGGCCTGTTTGCTTCCCACTTTGCATTCACCTCTTATGGGTTCGGGGACAGTCTGGAGAGATGGGGTGAAGTCTAGAGGCAGGGCAGAGGGTTGGAAGGATGGGAGGAGCTCCAGGGACAAGCAGAGGGTTGTAGGGTTGGGGGTGCTGTAGGGACAGGGCAGAGGGTTGAAGGGATTGGATGGTAGAGGGTCTGGATGGGTCAGGGTGTATCCTGGTCTCTCCCTAGGTTCAGGGCTTGGTGTGCCGCCTCCTTCGGAACTTACCAACCCAGCCAGTAACCTGGCCACAGTAGCTGTCCTGCCTGTGTGTGCAGAGGTGCCCATGGTAGCCTTCACCCTGGAGTTGCAACATGCTCTGAGAGCCATTGGTCAGTGTGGAAGAAGGAGTGCCTTGATCAGCATTGGGGAGGGGTCCCTGGGCCTGTCTGTCAGTCCATGGAGTGGAGCAGGGTGGGGTGGGGGCAGTTACAGGGGATGTCCCCTAAGATATCCTTCCTTGTTTCCTCCAGGCCCAACTCTGCTCCTCAACAGCGACATCATCCGGGCGCGGCTTGGGGCTTCAGCTCTGGACAGGTGAGAGGCTGGGAGGGATTAGGGGCTGGGGTCCTCTGCTGGCACTGGTGCTCATTCCTTCAAACCTCATGCAGCATCCAGGAGTTCCGGCTGTCTGGTTGGCTGGCCCAGCAAGAGGACACACACCGCATTGTGCTCTACCAGACAGACGGCTCGCTCACCCCCTGGACCGTGCGCTGCCTGCGCCAGGCTGACTGCATCCTCATCGTGGGCCTGGGTGACCAGGAGCCCACACTTGGCCAGGTGCTGACCCCTGACCTTCAGCCCCTCTTGTCCCAGAGTGTTGGCCTCCCGGCCCCATTCTGACCTGACCTGCTTCCTGCCTCCTGCGCAGCTGGAGCAGAGGCTGGAGAGCACGGCCGTGCGGGCCCTGAAGCAGCTGGTCCTGCTGCACCGCGAGGAGGGCCCGGGGCCTGCCCGCACAGTCGAGTGGCTCAACATGCGCAGCTGGTGCTCAGGCCACCTGCACCTGCGCTGCCCACGCCGGCTCTTCTCCCGTCGCAGTCCTGCCAAGCTGGTACCACTGGGGCTGGGGGGGAGGACGGAGGACCTGGGGCAGACGGGGAGGCAGAGGGAAGGGAGGATCGTGGCGCTGGCCCCTGCCACCTCTGCCAAGTGCATGTCCTCATCTTGCCTCCCCAGCGAGAGCTCTACGAGAAGGTCTTCTCTCGCCGTGCTGACCGCCACAGTGACTTCTCCCGCTTGGCCCGTGTGCTGACGGGAAACACCATTGCCCTTGTCTTGGGAGGGGGTGGGGCCAGGTAAATGATGGCTCCAAACATAGGAGGTCGTGGGGAAAGGGGCTCGAGAAAGGCCAGCTTCTGATTGGGGGCTGCTGATCATTGATCCTTGGCCCCCAGGGGCTGCTCCCATATCGGGGTGCTGAAGGCTTTGGAGGAGGCTGGTGTGCCCGTGGACATGGTGGGTGGCACGTCCATTGGCTCCTTCATTGGGGCCCTTTATGCAGAAGAACGCAGTGCGAGTCGTACTAAGCAGCGTGCTCGGGAATGGGCCAAGGTAGTCCCAGAACCTTCTCCCTGCCCCCCCACTGTACCCTGAGATCCCTCTTTGAACCCCTCATGCCTGTTACAAACCTCAGTGGCTCCCTGTGAACCCTTCAGGCTCCCTCATTGTCCCCTTGTGAGTGCCTCAGGTCCCTTGGTTCCCCCCCAATAAATCTCGGTGACTCCCTGTGAACCCCTCAGGCCCCCTTGGCGTCCCCCTGTGAACCCCTCAGGCCCCCTTGGCGTCCCCCTGTGAACCCCTCAGGCCCCCTTGGCGTCCCCCTGTGAATCTTAGCAGCTCCATGCTCCCTAGCACCTGGTGTCAAGCTCCCTGGCCTTCTCTCCATGTCTCCCACAGAGCATGACGTCAGTGTTTGAGCCGGTGCTGGACCTCACGTACCCTGTTACCTCCATGTTCTCAGGCTCTGCCTTCAACCGAAGTGTCCACCGGGTTTTCCAGGACAGGCAGATTGAGGTGCTGCCCTTCTCCACCTCTCACAATAACCTCATCCTGATCCTCAGGCCTCTTTCTTCTTTTCTGTCCCCCCTGCCATGCTCTGACACCTTTGCCTGCTCTCTCCCTTACCTCCTTCTTGGTCAAACCCTCAGGCATTTGGCTTTGCGATTTGAGTGTAGGGACTGGCCTCTTCACCCATCCCATTTTACCATTGCCACAAGGGCCCTGCAGGGGGCACGCACCCTGTTTTTCCATTTCTCTGTCTGGGAAAGAGAATTTGGCAAATGACTCCTATTCATTATCTGGCCCCAGGTTGGCAGAATTTGCAGCAGGCGCCAAGGGAGCAGGGGTCTGGGCACTGTAAGCCAGGCACACGGCTCCAGGTGATTGGGACTGGAGCAGTTTTCATCTTATGGGAGGAGTCTCTTCCTCTGCAGGCTGCTCCAGCCCCAGGACCTGGTTCAGCTCCCATTCTCCTCACCCTCCTCTCCTGCCCTTCTTCTGTCTGGTCTGGCTTTCGTGGGCCCACCACTCTTCTGACCCTGTGGATTGTGACCATTAACTTCTTATCAGGATGTATCAGCGTTGCATCCTTAACCCTGCCCCAATCTTGTACCCTGGGGCTTTGGGCATGGGCTTAAGGTTATGCCATAATTAGCCTGTGGTTACTGCTCAGATTTTTTGAGCCTCCCACCTGATTCCCAGAGGAGCAGATGCCTGCCCTCCAGATGAGGCCGGGTTACCTGGAGGGCAGTGAGGACGTGAGCCTTTATGAGAATGGAAGCTGTTTTCTCACTCTGACTTCAGACCCTCTTGTCTCAACTTGGACATTGCTGCCCCTGTCCCTTCTTTGGCGTATCCTCTGATTCTCAGCCTATTTTCTCCACTCTTTTTTCCATCCTTTGTGCATTCTCATCTTTACATTCTCATTCAACACCGTCATCTTGTTCATGGCAGGAGCTTTCACTTGATTTCCCCATAAGTACCAGATAGCTGCCCTACCTGTCAGACCAGGCCAGTTCCTGGAGCCCAGCTGCCATTTTAGCCCTTTTCCCCATGGTTTCTCCTTGAATATTCCCACCAGTGCTTGCTCCTCTCCAAAGGAGAAGAGGCATCCTTTTTGTTCTGAAATTGGAGGGCTCCTCCACCTCCCCTCCCCCCACCTCCTCTTCCCCAAGTTCCTTTTTAGTATCTGCTATTTCTTGTCTTGAGGCTCTTAGATCTCTTACACATTGCCCACTCTCTGTCTAACACCTCCCATACTTCAGAGGTGACAATCCTTCCCCTGGTCATGCCCATTCAGCTTAGACCAGGGGTGGTTCTTTTTTTTTTCCTTAAATATATTTTAATTTATTTCATTAAATATTTCCCAACTACATGTAAAAAAAATTTAACATTCATTTTTTAAAATTTTGAGTTCCAAATTCTCTCCCTCCTGCCCCTCCCCTACTCATTGAGAAGGCAAGCAATATGATATGTTATACATGTGAAGTCATGTAAAACATTTCCATATTAGTCATGTTGCAAAAGAAAACAGAAACACACACACACACACACACACACACACACACAAGAAAAATAGAGAAAGTAAAAAAAAAGTATGCTTCATTCTATACTCAGAGTTCATCAGTTCTCTCTGGAGGTGGATGGCATTTTTTTATCATGGGTCCTTTGGAATTGTCTTAGATCATTGTCTGCACCAGAATATAAAAGTCTTTCACAGTTGATTATTGTACACAATTGCCATTACTATGTACTATGTTCTTCTCACTTCACAGCATCCGTTCATGTAAGTCTTCCCAGGTTTTTTGGAAACCATCCTGCTCATTATTTCTCGTAGCACATTAGTGTTCCGTCACAATCATATGCCACAGCTTGTTCAGCCATTCCCCAATTAATGAGCATCCCTTCAGATTCCAGCTCTTTGCCACCACAAAAAGAGCTGCTATAAATATTTTTGTACAGATAGGTCCTTTTCCCTTTTCTTTGCTCTCTTTGTGTTACGGACCTAGTAGTGGTACTGCCAGGTCAAAGGGCATGCCCAGTTTTATAGCCCTTTGGGCATAGTTCCAAATTGGCCTCCAGAATAATTGGATCAGTTCACAACTCCACCAACAATGCATTAGTTAGATTGGGGGTTCTTAACCTGGGGTCTGTGAACATGTCTTTTAAAAATATTTTGATAACTGTATTTTGGCATCATTGGTTTCCTTTGTAATCCTGTGTGTTTTATTTTATGCATTTGAAAACATGATTCTGAGAAGAAGTCCTTAGGCTTCCCAAAACTGATGGCCAAACAGGTTAAGGACCCCTGGGAGACTGACAGCTTCTCCACATCTGTCCATCCATCCATCCATCCATCCGTCTGTCTGTTAATCTCCAAGCGTTTATTAAGCACCTGCTAGGTGCCAGGCTCTAGGGATGCAAGTACAAAGAACAAACCAGTCTCTGCCCACAGGGAGCTTGTTTTCTAAGGGAGGACGGGGGGACACAAGAAGCATATAAAGATCTTCATTCTCTGTGTGTTTATCTGCGAGTAAATGCGCTTCCTGAGATGTAAGCTAAGGACCTCCTCCATTGGGGTTCTGTTCCCGGGGGCACAGGGAGGGAGAGGAAGAGGCTCCTAGAGATGTAGTTGTTATGAGCATCAAATGTGAGAAAACCTGTGTAAAGTGTTGTTAAAACTTACTGTGCTGTAGTTAGCTGCTATTATGCTTCTTAAACTCTTCAGATGTAATTCCTACCAAGAGAAAAGTGAGGCTTTCGCAGCATTCCCTTCAGTCTTCCCTGATCACTGTCCTCCCATTGCCGTCCCTGTGCCCTTGTCCACCATCTTTGTCCACCAATCACTGTCTCTCCTCCCCCCAGGATCTGTGGCTGCCTTACTTCAATGTGACCACAGATATCACTGCCTCGGCCATGCGTGTGCACAAGGACGGTAGGCCCCCCCACGCACTCTTTTTCCTAGAGCCCACGTCTTCGCTGCCCTTCAAGGGACCTGGCCGCTGAGGAAGTGGGGGAGTGGGGAGGGTGTCAGGGCCTGGTCCTGCTCAGATGGAACACTCACTCACTAACCCTTTGATGGTGGCCTTGGCACTGTCCCTATACAAGTTCCCCCTCATTGGGGTAACTTGAGGCCTCCTGTGTAGGAGGGCTGGACTGTGCTTCTTTTTGGAGTGGATTCTCAGGGAGGGGACTTGGGTCGGTGTTGGTGGCTTTCAGCTTTAAGGGGCCATGGTTGCTGGGGGTCTGGGTGCAAGGGAAGCCGGGGCTGAGCCATCTGGGACATTGTTAACAGCTGAGCTGCCTGTCTGCCTTGGGGTGCTGGCCAGGGCTCCCCAGCCCCAGTGACCTCTAACCTCTAACCTGCTAACCCACCAGGGACCCTCTGGACAGTTTGGACTCCCAGGCCCTGAGCTGGGAGCAGATATGGGGTCCCACCAAAGGTCCCCCACCTTCCCCAGGATGAAAGTCTGCCTTGCTGTCCTCTTCTACTCTTCCTCCTCCCTCACTCTCTCCACCTCCAGTATGGTCCTCGTCTTGCCATCTCTCCCCGTCTTGGTTCTCATCCTGTCTCCACTCAGGTCCCTGGTCCCTTCTGCCTGCCCCTCAGCCCCTGGCCCCTCGTCACTCTCTCCCCCTTCGTGTTCCCATTCCTCTCTGTCCCCTTGAAAGGGGAGTGGCCCATCTGGCCCAGTGCTTCCTGCAGCCCATTTCTTTCTGCTCTGTCTCTTCTCTGAAGGCAGCATGTGGCAAGGTCCAGTGCCTTCCCTGTCTCTGCCACCTCCATCCCTTTCCTGGTCCCCTTCTCTTCCTCACCCCCGCCCCACTCTGTCGCTTCCCCGTCCCCCTATCCTCTCACACTCCCCTCCCACTCTGTCCCCCGCAGGCAGCGTGTGGCGGTATGTCCGGGCCAGCTCTTCCTACAGCCCGTACCTGCCCCCCCTGTGTGACCCCTCGGATGGGCACCACCTGGTGGATGGGTGCTATGTTAACAATGTCCCAGGTCAGCACCGGGGGGCGCTGCTCTTGGCCCCCCCTCAGGTGGGGGGGGACCCTTGGGTGGGGGGGCCTGACGTGGTGTCCCCCCTCCCTGGGCAGGGTCTCTCTGGCGGTATGTCCGGGCGAGCATGACGCTCTCGGGCTACCTGCCCCCCCTCTGTGACCCGAAGGATGGCCACCTGCTCATGGACGGCGGCTACATCAACAACCTGCCAGGCAAGTGGCTGGGCCAGGGGTGGGTGCAGGGCACTGCATGCAGGCACAGATGACCGTGGGTGTGCACATGTGTAGGCACAGCTGTGTGCATGAGAGGCACACGGGAGCCTGGGAGCCTGGAAACAGAGAATATCCAGATGGTCTTCCAGCGCCAGTGATTCCGGACCAGACCTAGTGGCCCTCCTGTTCCCTCCTGGGCCTCCGGGGCCGAGCCCTCTCGCTACTGCACAGGTCTCCTTCCCTTATGACCAGCCTCATGCCCTCCCCTGTTCTCCCTCAAGCGCAGGTACATCAGCTTGCTCCCTTTGAGTTCCGAGGAGCTGGACTCATGGGGTTCATGCAGGTCACCTCTGGCTCCACATACGTCACACAGGCACACCCAGAATGCAAAGGAAAGAAAAGCGTCCCGGAAAACTCTGACTGGTGTAGCGGCATGCTGCCTCCTCTGCCTTTTCTTCCCTGAGTCCTCTCCATCTCAGCCTCTCACCCTGCTCTTGGCCCTTTGTGGTGGCTGCTTGGGGCAGGATGGGAGGGAAAGTGCTCCTTCCCTGCCTGTCGTGTGGCCCCAGCCTTGGGCAGCCCCTCCTAGAGACAGCGGGCCTGGGGTAGGGTTCAGAAGCAGTCTGGCAGAGGGACCCCATTTCCTGGGCATACTTCTTTTCTTCCTGGTCTCCCAAAAGGAAGTGCTGAATGTTCATACACCAAGGCTCCCCCCCCACACATACAACTGTACCAGCCCCTTTGTCCTCCCTCAGCCCTCCATTATTCTAGCTGATTCCCCCTTTCTGCCCTATAGCTGATATTGCCCGGAACATGGGGGCAAAGACAGTGATAGCCATCGACGTAGGCAGTCAGGATGAAACTGACCTGAGCAACTACGGGGACAGTCTGTCGGGTTGGTGGCTTCTCTGGAAACGTCTCAACCCCTGGGCTGAGAAGGTCAAGGTGAGTGAGGCCTCCCAACTCAGAGCCAGGGGGCAGAGGATCAGGGCTGGGATGGGCTGGGTTAAGTGAGGCCCTGTTCCTTTGTAGGTGCCGGACATGGCAGAGATCCAGTCCCGCCTGGCCTATGTGTCTTGTGTGAGGCAGCTGGAGGTCGTGAAATCAAGTTCCTACTGTGAGTATCTGCGCCCACCCATAGACTGCTTCAAAACCATGGACTTCGGCAAGTTTGACCAGATCTATGTGAGTATGGGAGGAGCAGGTGGGAGTGAGGATGGGGACTGTGGGTAGGAATGGGGTCAAGGTTGAGGGAGTGGATTCAGGAGGGGAAGATCTCAGGTTGAACCCCTGCCTCCAGCCTTCCCTTGGCCCTGCAGGACGTGGGTTATCAACATGGAAAGGTGGTGTTTGGGGGCTGGAGCCGTGGGGACATCATTGAGAAGATGTTGAGGGACAGGCGTTCTGCTGACCTTAATGAGAGTCGACGTACCACTGATGTGAGTCACTGAGCCCGCCCCAAACTCCACCCCAATGGTGGACTCCCCCCATCCCCCGCCCCCACATACACACTGACTCCCATGGTGGACTCCCCCCCATTCCTCTCCTCCACATATACATTGACTCCCATGGTGGACTTCCCCCCATCCCCTGCCCCCACATACACATTGACTCCCATGGTGGACTCCCCCCATCCCCCGCCCCCACATACACACTGACTCTCATGGTGATTCCTCAGGTGCTGACCTGTCCCAGTGCAGGCTTTACTGACTTAGCAGAGATCGTGTCCCGGATTGAGCCAACCAAAAGCTATGTGTCTGACAGCTATGCTGATGGTGAGGGAGGGGGAAACTAAGACCTGGAACCCGGCGGAGTAGGGGCAAGGTTGGGGGGCGGGGAGCCGGAGGAGGCCCAGTCAGCCTGTGACTTTCTCTGTCCCTAAATCCTAGGAGAGGAATCAGATTGTCTGACAGAGTATGAAGAGGATGGTGGTCCTGATGGAGCCCGAGATGAAGGGGGCTCCCCTGGAGGGGGGACACCCAGCAGCACCTTTGAGACTGTGAGTAGAAATAGCCAGTGTTTCCCCCCTAAGTTTCCCCTTAAGCTCTTCCGGCTCTGTTCAGACTTCTGAGCCTCTTGCCCCCAAGCATCCCCCGACTGCCTCCCCTCCACCCTGTCCCAGCTCTGTCATGGGCTGGCCATGACCAGGACCCACATAAGGCTGTTGCTATTACAGGATGAGGAGAAGAGTCTGAGGCACCGGAGAGGCCGCCCCCAGGACCCCCCTGGTTCTACTGCGGAGGCCTGAGCCCTCTCCAGAGGGGGTCCCATCCTCCTGTCTTGGGAGTGACTCCAGGGCCAATCGGGCCGCAGCTGAGGGAAAGCTGTAGCCCAGGGTGGGGATGGGGCCCCCAAGCACCAGCCCTGCCCCTCCACTCCTCGGCACTTGCACTGGACCTGGCACTGGACTGAGCTGCCTTGGGGTGGGGGGTGACTGCACTGAATTGACCCCCCATTCCCCCCACCCCCCAAATAAATGCTTCTGGCTTCCTCTATGCTTGCTTGCTGCCTCTTGGACCCAAGGGCTGTGGCGTCCCTGAATCCCCTTTCAGGCAGGCCCTGGGCGGTTGTTCACCTGAGTGGCCACCAGGGGGCCAGGCTTCTTCACCATTGAGCCAGTCCGTGGCTCATGTGGTGTCCCCAAGGCAGGGGTTTGGGAGCCCAGGGGAGAGTTGTGAGCCCATGGCCTGCCTGAGGAGCACACCAGGCGGGCTGTGGAGAGGAAGCACGCCCAGAAGAAGAGAACCTGCAGACCCCAGCCCAGCCAGGCCTGCTAAGGGTCCCTCTTTCCTTTCCTACTGTCGATGCCACGTAATCCAGATCATAAGAATAGTTTTTCTGGGGTTTACTGTGAGGGTAAGTAGATAATTATATATACATTCAGAAGTGTGCATCCGTGAGGAAGTGACAGGGAGGGCGTCAGTAAATCTTTGCCTCGGGAAGGAGCCCTGTAGGCCCAAGGGTCGGGCACGGGGTTTGAGGAATGGGGACCTCCGGAGAGGGACAGAGTCTTAGACAGAGGCATTGGGCAGTGGTATGACAGAAGGCACAGGGCTTGTTTGGGGAAGAGCGAGGAGGCTGTCCGGGATCAGAGCTGTGGGGCTTCATGGAGCAGAAGCGTGTGAGCTGAGGCTGGGAAGGTAGACAAGCCAGGCTAAGGAGTTTGGGTTTTATTCAGGAGAAAGGAACAGGTTCTGTTCTCGAGCAGGGCCCAGCACTGGGCCTTGGGCCTCACTTGACCCACATCGACATCCTAGGTCATGGGTGGGGAACTTGCGGCCTTGAGGCCCTTGTGGCCCTGGAGGTCCTCACGTGTGGCCCTTTGACCGAATCCAAACTTCACAGAACATATCCCCTTAATAAAAGGATCTGTTCTGTAAAACTTGGACTCAGTCAAAAGGCCGCACCCCAGGTCTAGAAGGCCATATGTGGCTGCAGGTTCCCCACCCCTGTCCTAGGGATTCCAGTTCCTTCCCTGAACTCAACCAGGGGACCTCTTCATCTGGCTCCAGGGCCTTCTATTTTCATTGCTTTAGAAATATTCACCGTCACTGAGCCTCCTACTTGAAGTCAGGAGCTTCTGCCCTGCCTTCCTGGTCCCAAGTGGGCTCGGTTTCTCAGGCTGAGGGATCTCTGTCCCTTCTCTGGTTAACCTTGCCCTTTCCTCTGCTGCCACCCCTGGAACAGGGTGCCCTGGTCTAGCCTCCACTCCTTTCCTCTTATTACCTACTCCATCTCTACATGCTGTATACATGAGGACTTGGTTGTTGGTTTTTTTTTAAGATTTATTTACAAGGGAAATTAGCGAATATACAAATTCAGAAATAATACACTGGGATAAGGTGATTAGGAATGTACATAAAGGAAAATGACCTAGTTCCAGCCTGGGTGGTGCTGAAACCTTCCTATCTATTGTATCTAGCTCAAGTTCCTCGAGTCTAGTATGGCCTGTGTTTCTTTCTGAGCCTGAATTCTCTAGCAGCCCTCCAGAGAATGGTGTTTGCCACCCCCAGATTGGGGATTCCACCACCTGGATGGCAGCATCCATAGTGCAGCCCTGGAGCTACCGTCAGCCAATCGGGACGCCTCCTGATGGAAGCAGCTGGCTCGGGGCTTTCTGCCCACATTCCTCTCCAATCTCATCACTATCTACCTCCCTCGTTGCCCTGAGCAAGACAGAGATGAGGAGAGTCAAGCAGTCAATAAGAGTGTTCCCATTACTTAAAAAAAATCAGAATAATAGAACCCAGTACCTCGGGGGAGAGGCGGTTTGGCACAGTGGCTGGAGAGCCGGCCAGAGTCAGGCCTCTGACATGTAATGGCTCTGCCATCCCAAGCGGGTCACTTGTCCTCAGAGCCCGAGGCAGCTAAGACTTGAGTTGTAGACAAGATGCTGACTTTCAAACAGATCTTCCTTGTCCACTCTTTGTCTCTGGATCCCTCATACTTAGCACTGTGTCTGGCTCACAGTAGGTGTTTAATAAGTGCTTGCCTGTTCCACATTGGCAGAGGGAATTCCTTGCTTGCCACACTCATGCATACGGTCTGGGTCATCTGCAGTGCTCCCAGATGACAGGCCTGTTCAAGAGGCTGTGTGGTAGTGGGAGAGGCTTAAAAACCCCCAACAAAACAAAACCAGAGACCTGGCTTTGAGTGTGTGACCCTGGGCAAATCACTTGAGCTCCTTGTGCCTGTGTTTCCTCACCTGTAAATCGAGGGGAGAAAATGATTCATTATCCACCTCACAGTATTGGTGTGGGGAAAGCCCTTTGCCAGCCACCAAGCGCCATAGAAATGTGAGCTCTTACTGTTATTACAAGTGGGACGTGATTAGGCCTGTGCATTATTAGGAAGATTACTCTGGCATCAGTGTGAAGGATGGGTCTGAGCAGGGAGAGACTGGAGTCAGGGAGACCAGTTAAGAGTCTATAGTAATAGTCCAGGGGAGAGGTAAGGAGGGCCTGAATGAGGGTGGGGGCCGTGGGAATGGAGGGGAAAGATGGAAAAGATAGTGCAGAGATGGAATCAGTGGGAGTTGGCAAATACTTGGCTGTGGGAGGTGTGAGAGGAGGGGTCAAACCCTGAAGTTTCGGGTCTGGGTAGCTGAGAAGACGTGCAATGGACAGAAAAAAGGAGGGAAGCTACCACGTTTATCAGGGAAAGTGTTGGGAGGGAAATAAAGAAGCCTGAGGGCAGCACCCAGGAAAAATGCTTAGGAATTGGGAGAATGAGGAAAGGCTGGAGAGAGGCGAAGAAAGGGAAGCTAGGTAGAGGCCAGAAGAAACCTGAGGTTAGAGGGAGTGTGGGATGATCCAGCAGCCCCTAGGGTTTAACTGGCTGCTCTCCGAGGCCCTGATTCTGGCTGCTAGGACCTAGGAGGAGGTATGTTCCCTCCCTGGCTCACCAGCCCTTGCCCCTCACAGCCCAGGGGCCCCAGTTCCCAGCCCCCTGGCCAAAATTCCTACTCGGAATCACAACAAATCAGAGTGGGAAGGGGCCATAGAGACCAAACCCTCCCTGGACAAGAAGTCTCTTTACAGCAGCCCCACACATGGTCGTCATAATTTGAAGACCTCTGAGGAGCTGTCTGCTGCCTCTTCAGGTAGCCTTAGGGAGTCTTCCCTTCCCCCAGATGCCTTCTACCTGGTGCTCTAGTTGTGCCCTCTGGAGCTTCTCTTATCTGCCTTTCACATGACGGCCCTTCAACAGGCCTGCTTCTTCTCCAGGCTAAACCCCCACGCCCCCAGGTCCTCCCCTCCAGAGGACTCTTAGGGCCTTTTCTGGAATGTATCTTTAGGGACTTTCAAGTCCCAGGCAAGAAATCCAAGCACTTGAAGGAACACTTGTAGAATTTCTTTTCTACCAGGTGAAGGGTGAGACTTTGGAAGGAAAAGAAAGACATAAGAATTTTAGAGTTGAAGATCTCTTTCTCTCTCTCTCTCTCTCTCTCTCTCTCTCTCTCTCTCTTTCTCTCTCTCCTCCCTTCTCTCCCTCTCTCCCTCCTCTCTCTCTTCATATCTTTATATGGTGGCAAATGATGTATGTGTATATATATATATATATATGTAAATGAACATATATGTATATATATGGTGGCAAATGAGATTAGGATACCAGAATGATGGGCTGTTCTTGACCAAGAATGGATTTGGCTGGAGACTTGCCAATACTCAGGTAAAAGTGTAAACTTGATTCCTATGAAGGACACCAGGTAGGGCACAGGAAGAAGAGTGGAGGTAGGCAAGGTGCCTCATGAGGAAATAATTCCAGAGAGTTGAAAGCACGGCCTCAGGTGTCTACACCCTGAGGACCCCACTTAGGAAATTTCCAAATATCAAAAGATTAATGAGTTAATCAGTGTGAATGTGCTACACTGTCACCAACCTCTCACAACCCACCGTACCTTGGAAAACCATTTCATGGGTTGCCATGGTCAAAAGAGGCCATTATCTGTCCATCTAGATAAAAATATAGATAGATAGCTATAGCTATATAAATATGTACATATAATCTATGTAGTATATATGTATATCTGTGTGTGTATATTTATACCTGTACAGTCATGGAAAACATTTCCATATTAGCCATGTTGCAAAAGAACCCAGACCAAAAAAAAAAATAAAGTTAAATAAGTTTGTTCGATCTGCATTCCAACTCCATCAGTTCTTTCTCTGGAGGTGGATAGCATTTGTCATCATGAGTCCTTCAGAATTGTCGGAGAATAGCTAAGACTTAAAACATTTTTATCCTGGTCAGACCTACTAAAGCTCGTGGTCCGTGACCACAGCCTTCAGGAATCAGTATTCCTACTCCTTCACCAGGCACTGGAGGGAGAACCTTAATGGGAAAAAGGTTTAACATGATGATATCAATCTGATCTCATCAGTATCATCAAGTCTTGGTGGGATGGACTCATGAGTCTGGAGCACAGTGGAAGGGTATTCCTTATTCAAAAGAAACATCTAATTGAGAGTCCCCTAGAGTAGCACTGACACCTGTGTGGAAATCTACAAACCTAACAGGAGAAATGTAGTGGAAAGAATGCAGGTGAGGTTCAAGAAAACAGGTGATGTCACTTTTGGAGTCTACACAGAGGAGCAGGGATGGGATGTTCTCCAGGAATGACATTCTGTTGACACAGAATTGTGTCAGCTGTTCTATGAAGAAGAAAAGAGAATGTCCTCCAGACACCAACGGGGCTCTTCAGGGAGTGCTTGTTAGCCTTAACCAAGTATGTACAGGGGCTAAAAGGGAGTACAGGTAACTGAGGAGGAACACCGAAGCACGGAGCAGTTCTGTACAAATACTTTCCCGAAGGCTAAGGCCGAATATGAATGGAGGCTTATTACTGAGGGCACCAGTTGTGGTGGGAACAATGAGGAAGTAAAGACCGCTTCTTGGAGTGGATAGCGTCATTTTAACAAGTGAGAGAGGACAACCACCCATTCATTCAGCTCAATGCAACTGAAGGACAAGGAGGGAAGCTGTGATTTCTTTAGTATGGGGAACCTTCTCCAGCTTGCACAGCATGTATAATACAGCTCAGTAGATGAAGGAAGGAAATAGGCTTTTATTAAACACCTACTATGTACCAGGTAGTGTGCCAAATGCTTTATGGATAATTCATTTGCTCCTCACAGTACCCCTGGGAGTTAGGTGCTATTATTATCCCCATTTTACAGCTGAGGAAACTGAGGCAAACATTTAAGTGACTTGCCCACAGTGGCACAGCTAGTAAGTTTCTGAGGTCAACTATGAACCCAGGCCTGGTGCTCTATCTATTGTGCCACCAGCTGCCTCAACTGAGCCCTAGGGAATGCCTGCTGAACAGATATGAAGTGACTTGTCAAGGGTCACATAGCTAGTAAATGTCTGAGGAAGGGTTTAAGCAATCTTCTCTTCCTGATTCCTGAGTCTCACACCCTATTCCCTATGCCACAAGCATTTATATGCCTTTTGTGTGCCATTATCTGTGTGATTCTGGGCAAGTCACTTCACTTCTGTACCTCAGTTTATTCATTTGTAAAATGAAGAGGTTGGACAGACAGTCTCTAAGGCCCCTTCCAGCTCTAAATCTGTGATGTTGCTATACAAAAACAATGAAAACCAATCCCTACTCTCAAGGAGCTTACGTTCTCCTGAGATTTACAACCTGTAAATAGATGAGTAAACAGGATAACTTAGGTAAGGACAGAGTGTTAATAATTAGAAGCTGAGAAGGCTTGGTGGGAGGTGACATTTGAACTAAGCCTGGAAGGAAGCTAAGGATTCTATTTTCCTTCTTTTCTATCCAGGAGATTTATCTCAGACTGGGAGGGATAAGACAAACACAGTTACAACAACTTAAAGTCCGAGATAAGGGAGATGATTGTAAGGGAACTTTTAGAGGCTTTAAAATCCCAAAATCTGCTGATGTGATTGTTAGCTGTTGCCAGTGAAATTGGAATTGTGAATGGGAGAACCACCAGAAGATTAGAGATGGGTCTCCATTTTCACATCTGGGATTCCAGGAGGAGGAAAGATCAGTTCTGTAAATTGTAGGCATTGCCATGGAACAGGTGCCCAATAATCTTGGGAAGGCAAGCAGTGATCACTAGGTGCCAACACATACTCATTAGGACCACATTGTGCGACTGATCAAATTTTCTTTTTTGAAAGGTACTAGGTTGGTAGAGCTGGAGAATGAAGTAGACACAATGTATCTAGATTTTCACAAGGCATTTAGCTGTTTCATAGTTTCCTTGCGGGTAAATAGAAAGTATGTAGGTTAGATGTGCACAGTTAGTGAGAGTACCAATGGGTTGAACTGGTCCTAAGGAATATTGATTAGTGAAACAGTGTTAACTCTCATAGAAGGTCCCTGATGGTGTGTTACAGGATATTTCCTGTGGCCCTGTCTTGTTCCTGAAGAGACCTTGGGAGTCATCTAACCCACCTCTTTCACTTTACAGGTGAGGAAACTGAGGCCCTGATAACTTAACTATCTTTCTCAGTACAAATAGTATTTGGCAGAGGCAAGATTCAAACCCAGGTGCTCTGACTTCAAATCCAGTACTCTTTCCACTGTACCATTATGGGCATACTAAGGACAGTTAGGTGAACTGCCTATGGAGTAGCTTCCCTGGTAATTCATTGCTCAGGATTTGCTGCTTTTCTTGGACAAGACAAACTCTTCCTTTAGTAACTGCCAAATCATGTAGAACTCTCTCCAAGCCAGTTTCAGGATCAGTGAAATAGGTAAAGGCAGCCAGACAGAGGAAAGAGGTACCTGCACCAGCCATTCTTGGCCTTACAATCCTGTATCCAAAAGGGAGATCTATCTGTGCTTTATAAGGTTATATGGAAACTGAGCAAGAGTCAAATAGAAATGAACAAAATTGAATACTGCTAAACACTGCTCTCAAGTGCTATGAGTTTCTCTGTGTCTGTCTGAGGGTCCTTGTGGATCCAGGATCCAGGTTGAGCGATTAGAAGGAAAAGGTAAGCGGGCAGGGGAAGGCTGGTAGTTGGCTTGTGCAAAGGTGTAGATGGCTCCCAATGTTCCTCCCATCATATGATCATAGATTTTCAGCTGGAAAGAACCTTAAAGGCCACTTTGTCCACTTCCTTCATTTTACTTTACACATGAGTACCTGAAGTCCAGAAAAGTTGTGACTTGCCCAAGGTCACATAGTCTGCCATAGTAAAGGACAAAGCCAGGAATTAAATTCATGAATTGTGATTCTGAATCCAGTGCTGTATCTAGGACGTCTTCAGATTTTCAGATGATGCAAAGCTAGGAGGGACAGCTGTTATTTTAGACATCAGATTCAGGATCCAGAGATATCTCCATACCTCCAAGTCTCAGTCTCTCATCTTCATTCATTCATTTGTAGTTTTCAAAATTCACTTCCATAAGATTATGAGTTCTAAACTTTCTCCCCTTCCTTCCCCTTCCCTCTCCCCAAGATGGTGTGCAATCTGATATAGGCTCTACATATACATTTGTATTAAACATTTTCACATTAGTCATGTTGTAAAGAAGAATTAGAATCAATGGGAGGAACCATGAGAAAGAAGAAACAAAACAAAATAGAAAAAAAGTCTCATCTTTAAAAAGAGGGCTTTTAAGATTGAGAGGTAGCTGATAGCCCCCATGCTACAATGGTACTCTTGAGGTGTCAGGAGAATTTACGGAAGGTCCCTTACATTTTGGCAGACACCCTCTGTCAGACTTATGAGAGGACATGCATAGGATTCCCATAAGATTAGAGGAATAGATGGATTTCAATCTGCATCAAGTAAAAGAATACCCACATTGATGAGATCACAGATCCATGAGGAAAGCCCTTTGCAGACCTTAAAAGGCTTTATATAATGTGAGCTATTATCATTATTGACAGGCTGGAATGATGGGACTATAACAGGATGAAATTACACAAGTTGGGAGGGGGGAAAGGAGATGTAGAGAGAAAACAGTTCATGTCAAAAGGACATGGGCTATCAGTGAGCTGCAAGTACAGTATGAGCTGATGAAATAACATCCAAAAAAGCCAATTTCAATTTAGGTTGTGAAGTCCAGAACACAGGAGGCTTTAGTTTTCTATGTGACTAATGGGACAGACCACTTAAGAAGTACTCTGTCTAGTTTTTGCCGCTACATTTCAAGAAGGATATGACAAGTTAGAGAGGGACCAGAAGAGGGAAGTGAGGGGACTCAAAACTGTGTCATGTGAGGACCACTTAAAAATGTGGGTGGGGAAAGAAAAGACTCAGGGTGGTGTTGACGTAGGGGCAAAGTATGATCAATAGCTTCAGGTATTCAAAGGTCTTAGATCTGACATATGGGTGCAGAGACCAGCACCAAGACTAATGGACATGAATTCTATATGAGGCAGACACCAATACAAAAAAACTTTCAAACATCAAAACATTGATGTCTATCAATGGACTAGGGCTATCCTTATGGGTAATAAGCTCCCATTTCACTGCAGCTGTTCAAGCAGAGGATGGCTATTGTGTTTTTGTTTTTGTTTTTTTTTTTTGTGGCTAGGCAATGGGGTTAAGTGACTTGCCCAGGGTCACACAGCTAGTAAGTGTTATGTGTCTGAGGTCAGATTTGAACTCAGGTCCTCCTGAATCCAGGGCCGGTGCTTTATCCACTGAGCCACTTAGCTGCCCCAAGGCTGGCTATTGTGGAGGGGATTCCTCCACAAGTGAAAATGAAATGAAAATGAAAAGCTGACCTAGATGACCATTACATGTATGATTCCAGGACCAGAGTAGTGACCATTGGGGGATTCCCATATTTGAGTGAGGAAAGGAGAACCAGGACAGTGTAGGGTCTCAAGAAAAGGTGGGGTGGGGGGAGAAGATGAGGACAGAAAAGATTTGGATTTGGAAAATTTGGAGGGAGTATTTTGATGGGAACAGAACCCAGATTTTTGAGGGTTTCAGGAGCACACTTTACAATAATTTGGAAATTCAAGCCAATTTGGCAGGCATTAAATGACAAAGACTCAGAAAACAGTTCCTGCCCTCAAGGAGATTATATTCTTCACGTAAATGAGTATATATTTGTTAATGAGGGGAGAGGGGAAAAATCATGAAAGACATCCAATAGCACATGAAATAAGCTTACATAGGATAATTCACCTGGAATGTAGCAGGATCAAGGGAAGATTTTTTTATTTGCTAGGGGAGACTGGGTATGTTGGTCTGCTGAGGAGGAGCCAGAGGGGAGGGAGAAACTAAAGATGCTAGAGAGAAAGGTCCCTGGGGATGCTGGAGTATTTGGGATCACAGGCATAGGTGGGAGGGTGAGAGTTAGTCCTGGCCATAAGAAGGGATGGATATCTTTTCCTTAGGGACAGGAAGGAAGGAGGAAGGGATGGTGAAAACAGGGGAAAAGTTCCACTTGTGGGAAAGGGAACTCAGGAGAGATGACCAGGACTTTCTTTGTGTTGCAGGTAGTCGAGTTTCCTGATGGGGCAAAGAGGATGGGTTGGGGACTTGAGGAAAGACCGTGAGAATACGTGAGAGAGTTTATTAATTGAGTAAAAGACTTGCTGAGCAGCCAGCCAGCCTTTCTCCCCTCTCTTGGGCTGTTGGACCCCCCTGCCTGTTCCATGTCTGTAAGGGAGTCTTTTTTGGATGGGTCAAGGAAGGCTATAGCCTCAGTGGGAGGGATAGAACACATTAGGGGCCAGGGGAATTCTGGGAGCATGGATCAGAGCAATAATTTCTAAGGCCAGACTGGAATCCTGAGGACAAACTAATCCGATTAACTGGGCTATGGTCCAGAATGGTGGGAATGGCTTTGGGGGAAGGTGGAGGGCCCCCTCCAAATCCCCCTTGGGAATGATGTTGGGAGGGGGAAATGGAGGCCCTCCCCTCCAAATCCCTTTGGGAAATGCAGTGTGGGGGTGAAGGTAGAGCCTCCCCCCTTTAAAATCCTTCTTGAGAATGGTGCTAGTGGGAGAGGGAGGCCTTCCTCTTAAGCTCTCCCTTCTAAATGGTGGTGAGGGAGAGAAGCCTGTGCCCCCCACTCTAAGTTCACCTTTCCCCCATTGTCTGAGAGTCTGTATTATTAAAAATGTATATAACACTTTATTATTACAAAGCATTTTCACAGACATTACTTCATTTGATCCTGACAGCATTCCTCTGGGGTAGGCAGTAGAAGTGTTTATTGTCCCCATTTCACAGATTGAAAAAGAACTGAGGCTCAGAGCAGACTTGCCCATAATTAGGATGGGTAGTTGTTGGCAGAAGTAGAATCAAACTCAGATCTTTTGCCTCTAAGTCCAATGATCCTTCCATTGCTCTCCATGACTCTAAAGGGATTCTGATATTTCTGCTCCCCTGAGACCCCAGGGGCCCTCCCAGATGCTGGTAGCTGGGTCTCAGTCTTTAATGACTGGGGCTGGCTAACCACTGCCTATTTAATTAGACCTGGAAATTCTCCATTGTCAACCCCAGGCTCTGGGGTGCCATGCACCTGGGTCTTATTTAGGGGAGAATAATGTACAAGAAGGGGAAGGGGCCACAGGCACTCTGGTGAAGGAGATAAATTCAGGAAGACTGAAGATTTGGGGGCCTAGGTCCTGAGGGAGAAAAGCAAGAGCTACAAGGAGGTCAATTAGGGCTTAGATACCTGGGTCCCCCCTCCCCACAGCCCAGAGGAGCTAGAGGAGCTGGGGGAGCCGGGCTGTCTGGGGGAGCTGCCCAGGCCTGTGGGGCCTGCCCTGTCCCAGGGAACAAGCCCCCGGGGGAGGGTTGGGGCTTCAATTAACTGGGCATCATGGGTGGAACCCCAGCAGGAGGCACCCAGCTGCCCTGCCATGCAGCTGGCTCTCGGCTGGGTGTACCAGTCAGGCTAGTGTGGGGGTGGGAGGACTGAGTGCTTGGGTCCTGGGAAGGGAGCAGTTCCAGGGTGGGGGGTAAGCACTTAGGTCCTTTTCTCTTTCACGTAATGATACACCCCTCTGGCTGCACTCCATCCTGTTCCCCCAGCTTTGTTTACAAGACCCAACTGCTATATTGGAGCCACTAATGTCAGCATCCAATAGGAAGAGAGCCCACAAGGGGAGGCTGGGGGGACAAGGGGCAGACACTGATGTTCCAGGCTTCCCCTAAGGGAGACGATGCCATCTCGCTTTCCTGTTGTTCACGGAATCATAGATTTAGAGTTGGAAGGGATTTTGAAAGTCATCTGGTCCAACCTTTTCATTTTGTAGATAAGGAACTGAGGCCAAGAGAGATTAAGTGACTTGTCCATAGTCACAAAGTGAACAAGTGAGCTGAAATTTGAACCCAGGTCTTCTGGACTGCAAGTCCAACATTATCCACTATAACGAGGGCTTCTTAAACTTCTCCCACTCTTGACCCCTTCAGAGATTCTTAAACTGTGGGTGGTGACTCCATATGGGGTCACCACCCACAGTTTAAGGAAACACTGCACTGCCTCTTAGTGATTTGAACCCAGATCTTCTGGACTCCACCAACACTTTATCCACCATAACAGACTGCCTCTAAGGAAAACTCCTTAGGAAACAGCACCTTTTGTAGGTCCTGGGCCCAGGACTCCTCGGTGGTTCTCAGCAGAGCTGCCTTGGGCTGGGAGCAGGGTCCTGGGACTCCCCAATTCCAGAAGCCCTTCCTTAAGGCAGGCTTTTCCACTTCTCCCCCCAGAGCTATCTCCACTGGGCTCCCAGCTAGGTCCTAAGGGACTGAATCCAGTAGCTGTCTAGGCAGCCCCTACCCCTGAGTCCAGAGGGTCTGAATCTGTATATCTGAATCTCTGTGTCGATGAAGATATTCACACATGTCACACACATGTGGATATACAGAGCAGCAGTTTTATGAGATGCTATGTTCATACATGCACTGGTGCCTACGCACCAGTTTGTCCTTTGTGGCTGAAAAGGTCATGGGAATCATTTAGTCATCACGTGAAAAATGAGCACATAGGTGTGACTTTTGGCAGCTACATGCCAATCTCCTGGCTCCAGGACATACATAGACAGGTAGAGGCCTGGCAGACTTAACTCCATTTAACTCCCCACAGTCTACTTCAACATGGATTCACCTGACACACAGAATCAGAGCCCCGGAAAGGGCCAAGGACCAGGGACCAAGGAGTTCAAACTCCTTACTTTACAGATGAAGAATCTTCAGCAGGGCAAGGGGAATGGACTTATCCAAGGTCACTGAGCAAGTTAGAATCAGACCCAGGCTAGAAGCCAGGCCTCCTGACTTTCATCCCAGACCTCCTTGGATCACACACCCCATCTACACACAAACATATCTCCCACGCACAGAGATACAACATAGGTCCCCTCCCCTACACATAGACACACCCCTTCCATGCACACACGTCTCCCTCCCAAATTCACTCTGAGCCAGGCATACACCCTTCTCATGTACACACACACACAAACCCACGCCCGGGTCTCATCTGTGTCCACACCCGCCTCCCCGCACAGACACATCCGCACGCTGGAAAAACGCAAGCCCCAACACACCCCAGTTCCCATCCTCACCTGCCTGCCTGTCGTGCACCCACCCACGAACAGGCGGCCGGGCGCAGAACCAGCGGACAGACAGGCCTTCTTTGTGTGTGGAGTTCAGGTGCGCCCAGGAGCTGCACAATGGAGGCCTGTCTGTCAGTCTGTCTGAGGCTTAACCGCCGGGGAAGGGGGTGGGGGTGAGGATGGGGGCAGGAAGGCGGTGCCTCCCGGGGGTGTCCAGGAACCAGAAAGAACCACCCCTCATCCACACCCCCCTCTTCCCGCCACCGCTATACTGCACCCCAAGACGAGGGGAGACCCAGAGGATTCCCCTCGTAGACACGCCCCCCCATCAGACACCGACTGGAACATCCCCGCGAGCCTCTGCGCCCCGCGTCGGTCCCTGAGCTCGGCACCCATATCCCGGTGGCCTAGGTCTCCTCGGGATCTGGAAAGAGGGGCCTCGGCCGCCTGGGTCCTGGAGAGGGCGCGAGCGGGGGGCGGGGCGTACCTGAGGCCCGGCCCCCTGGGCGGGGCGGCGGCGGCCGCCGGGAGGCGGAGAGGGGGAGGGTTGTGGGGGGACGCTGCTGCACCTGGAGCCCGGAGCCCGGCAGCTGCGGCGGCGGCGGCAGCGGCGGCAGTGGTGGCAAGCGGCGGCTCGGCCCGGTGCTAGCCCAGCCGAGGGGAGCCAAGGCCGGTCCGGCGTGGCCGGGCCAGACCAGACAGCGCATCCCAGGCGCCGTCATGGTGGAGGCGGCGCCCGCCGGCCCCGGGCCGCTGCGGAAAACCTTCCTGGTGCCCGAGATCAAGCCCCTGGATCAGTACGACTTCCCGCGGGCTAAGACGGCCGCCAGCCTGGCCTGGGTGCTGCGGGCCGCCTTCGGGGGCGCAGGTAGCGCTGGTCGCTGGCGCGGGAGGGGCGGCCGGCCGGGGCTGGGGCGCGGCAGGTGCGGGGGGCGGGGCTCGGGCTCCGGACCCCGCGGGGAAACGCCGGGGCCCCCGGGGAACAATGGCCGGCCTGGGGAGGGGGATGCGGGGCCGCGGCCGGCTCCCAGCCGCCGCCGCCGCCGCCTGCTTTGTGCGCTCTGGCCGCCGCCTCTGCTCGGGGGGGAGGGGTAGGGGACTCCTGGGTTCCCTGGGTCTCGGGGCCTCCTTCTCCGCCTCTTCGTCCTCCTCCTCTCCCTTCCCTGTCCCCGGCCGCGTCCCCTCCCCCTGCTCCCTCTCTATCTGCTTGGACTTTGCCTCCCCCGCCTGCGGCCAGAGCTGGGGCCAGGGAGGGGTTGGGGTGGAAGGAACCGGCCGTCCACCCTCCCGGGATCCAGGTGTTCGAGGCCCTGGCTCCTTACCCAGGACCCAGGTGTCTTATAATCCCGGTCACTCTACTTTAGCATCTAGGTGTCTGAGTACCCCTTCCGACGCCACCCAACCCCACCCCTCCCTAAACCATCCTACCCAGGCCCTAGCCTTGGGAGAGTGAGGCCAAGATTCTTGTCTTATTGCCTCCTCTGGGCCGTTCTGTCTTGTCCCCCTTTTTATTTCAATCTGGTGTGGGGGCTCACTGGCCCCTAGTATGAGAATGTCCCCAACCAGGTGGCCTAGCAAGGTTTGGACTTGGTACCTTATGGGCGTCCTTAATTAGCCAAGGGCCTAGCCTTCCACCTCAACGCGCTGACCCACATGGGACCCAGACCCTTACTCATTCACCCAACTGCCCCCAGCCCCTCAGGAGGCAGGCCTGGTTTCCTTAGCTGAAGCCTTAACTCCTCCCCAGCCTCAGCTGCCCCTGGGAATACCCTCCCCTCCGAGGGTGGAGCTGGGAGCCCAATATCCTCACCTCCTCATGGCTGCCTGGGAGGGGAGGTGACCAGGGTTAATTAAACCTAGGCCTTTAAGAGCTTCATGGATGGGAGATAGCCGGTGATCAGAGCAGGCATCTTCCTTCCCATCAAAGCCAAAGAATATCCCCCCCCCCCCACCCACCCCGGAGCTGCCCCAGCCCAGCCCAACCTGTTCTGTGGGTGTTTGAGAGAAGGACAGACACAGCCGGTATGGATGGGATGGAATCCCAGCCCTTGTGTCCTCCCTCATCTTTCTCCCTCCACAGCTTCTGTTTACCCATAAATCCCTTTGCCCCTTCTCTGCCCAGGCTCTTCTCAAAGGAAGAGGAGGCACCTTACAGGGACCCCAGGGTCTTGACTCCTAGGTTAAGCTCTTTCCTGGTTATCTGACCTCTAGGCAGGTCTGCTGTGCTCAAAGGAGTGAGGAGAACCTCCTAATCTGAGGACACAGCTAAGGTGGAATGGAAATAGCCCTGAAATGAGTCAGGGACCTGGGGTCTAGTCCAGCCTGTGTCACTAATTTGCTGTGTGACCTTGGACTGGTCCCTGACCCTCTCTGTACCTCAGTCTCTCTATTTGTAAAAATGAGGGGGTTAGTCTCTAGAACCTCTGGGGGCCCTTCCCCCTCTGAAAGTCTATGGTTCTGTGGGAGTTCTGAGACATAGAACTCAGAGGAGAAAGTCCTTGGTTGTGAAGTAACTACAGTGGGGTGGGAGTCAGGAGACCTGGGTTCGAGGTCACATTGTTCTCTGGATCAAATGAAAGAAAGCACATAATGCATTTTGAGTTTGTAAGTTTGCACTATCTTGAGAGACTGTGTGGGCAGGGGCCTGAGATGGGCAGGCAAGGAAACCTGGGTTCTGTTGATCCTTGGAAACAGAGACAGCAATGACTGGAATCCACGCTGGCTGAGCCCTGGAGGCTGCTGAGTCAGGAGAAATGTGGGTTTCAATCCTGCCTGACACTATGTAACCATGGGCAAGTCACTTAGCTTTTCTGAACCTCAGTTTCCTTACCTGTAAAAGGGGGGTGGTAATTATACCTCTAGCCCTTACCTTTTAGAATTGTTGTGAAGATTGAATGAGATAATGCATGGATTCCCAGAGGCTTCTCTCCAGCCAGTCTGTTTCCTCTCACCTCTCTCCCAGACATTCAAGTGTCACCGTCTATCTGTCTTGGTTCTTAGCTTCATTGACCACTTCTCTGCAAGTGACTCCCAAATCTCCACCTGCAGCTGTCTCCTCTCTTCTGAGACCCCAAGATCTCCAGCGACTTCCATGCCATTCCTACTTGGTTGTCCAAGAGATTGTTGTGAGATCTCAATCTTAGCGTGCCCCAAAGTGAGCTATATCATCTTTTCTCTTAAACCTGCTTGTCCTCTTGACTTCACTATTTCTGGCGGTGGCAACAACATTTACCCAGTCACCCATGTTCCAAACCTTAGGGTTATTTTTGACTTTTCTCTTTCCCCTACCCCTCCAGTTAGTTACCAAAACATGGCTCATGGGTAGGTCCCCTTCCTGTTAATAATGACAGGAGGGGGGATATTGTAAAAGCCTGGTTGGCCTTTCTGTCTCTCGTTTCTCCCTTCGGTGACCCTTGCTCCACACAACTGCCAAAGTAATTTTCCTATAAGCACAACGTTTATGTCATTCCTCTGCTCCCAAATCCTCAGAGGCTCCCTATTGCCTTCAGAATAAAATGTACGTTCCCTTGCCTGGTATTCGAGGCTCTCCACAATCTGGCTCCCATCGACCTTTCTTGTTGGATTTTCTACTATTACCCTACGTGTATTCTGGGTCTCTGCCAAATTGGACGGCTGCTAGCAGTTGCTCAATCTCATCTCCCTCTCTTTTTCTTTTCAGTATGCCTGGAATACACTCCATCTTTATCTCTGCCTCTGAAAGTCTTATAAAACCTAGCTTAGGAGTCACCCCTTCCTCAGACTTCTACCCCGGCCCAGCTGAAAGGGTTCTCTGCCTCCTCTCATTTTCCTAGATCGCTTCCTCTGAATCTCTGTGCTTTGTCCCTATTGTTGTTATTCAATCAATTCAGTCATGTCTGATGCCATTTTTTTTTTCTATTTGGTTGTTTTTGTTGTTGTTTTTTTTTTTGCCAAAGATACTGGAGTGGTTTGCCAATTCCTTCTCCAGTTCATTTGACAGATGAGGAAACTGAGGCAAACAGGGTGAAGTGACTTGTC
>NW_020954713.1:1952168-2005189 GCF_900497805.2 Vombatus ursinus | reverse complement strand
TGCTGTTTTCTTGGCAAAGATACTGGAGTGGTTTGCCATTTCCTTCTTCAACTTATTTGACAGATGATGAAACTGAGGCAAACAGAGTTTAGTGACTTGCCTAGGGTCACACAGCTCGTAAGTGTCTGAAGCTGGATTTGAACTCAGGACGACGAGTCTTCCTGATTCCAGGCCTGGCACTCTAACCACTGAGCCACTAGGTGCGATATCCTTATCCTAAGAGGTATACCTTAGAGGTTTCCAAAACTCTTTACACACGTTCTCATTTGTGTCTCAAAACAAGTTTGGAAGGCAGAAACAACAGGTATTTTCTTCCCCTTTTTATGTGAGAGGCAGAGTATAAGATCCAACGCTGTTTCCAGTGTCCTCCTCTCCATCAGCAGTTTATTGTTCTGAGTAGAACGTAGACTCCTTGAGGCCTGGGGCCAGAGCACAGACCTTTTGCATCTCTAGCACCAAGCACAGGGCCTGTTACAGAGTAGGTGCTTTTAAAAAGCTTGAATTTGGATGGCTCTTTGGGGTACATGAAAAAGCTCTGTAAACTCGGTTCCATCAGCAAATACTTATTAAGCACCCACTGTGTGCCCAGCATACTGCCAGACAGTGAGGATGTGCCAATGAAAGCCACTTCCTGCTCTCACAGATTTAAATCTAGCCTCAGATACTCAGTAACTGTGTGAACCTGGGCAAATCATTTAACCTTCGCCTCAGTTTCCTCATCTGTAAAATGGAGATGATAATAACACCTATCTACCAGGGTTGTTGTTGAAGCTCAAATGAGATAATATTTGTAAAGCATCTTGCAAGCCTTAAAGTGCTACATAAAGCTAGCCATCATTACAGGGGTTAAGAGACACATGCAAATGTCTAATTCATGGTTGGATACAATCAATTCAACAAGTCAAGTCAATTAAGCATTCATTTTGTTTTTGCCTTTTTAGTGAGGCAATTGGGGTTAAGTGACTTGCTCAGGGTCACACAGCTAGTAAGTGGCAGGTGTCTGAGGTCAGATTTGAACTCAGGTTCTCCTGACTCCAAGGCCGGAGTTCTATCCACTGTGCCACCTAGCTGCCCCTGTCAATGAGCATCTTAAAAGTACCTACTATGTCTACTAAGCTCTGGAGATACAAAGAAAGGAAAAACAGTGCCTTCCCTCAAAGAGCTCACAGCCTAATGGGGGAGACCACATAAAAATCACCATGTACATACAAGATATCTACAGAGCAGACTGAAAGTGTCATAGAGGGGAAGGCTCTGGGGGGTCAGGGTGATAGGACTAGGAAAGACATCTTGTAAAAGGTGGGATTTAATCTGTCTTATCGGAAGCTGGGGAAGCTAGGAGTCAGAAGTGAGGAGAGTACTCTAGACAAGAGGAATTGTCAGTGAAAAGGAAGAGAGTTGGAAGATGGGAGTATTGCCTATGAGGAATGGCGAGAGGTCAAGTTTGCTAGATCTGAGGGTCTGTGGAGGGGAGTAAAATGTAAGAAGACCGGAAAGTTAGGAAGGGCCCAGGTTGTGAAGGATGTTAAACGTCTGAGGTTCTTACATTTGATCCCAGAGGTAGTAGGGACCCACTGGACTTTATTGGGTGGGTGGGCAGGTGGTGAGGTGATCAACTTGTACTTTGGAGAGACCAATCTGACAGCCCAGTGGAGGATGGATTGGAATGGAGAGAGGCTTGAAGTAGGGAGACCCAGCAGTAGGCTACTGCAGTCATTCAGGTTGGAGGTGATCAGGGCCAGCAGCAAGGTGGTGAGAGTGTCAGAGGAGAGAGGGGAGCACATATGAGACGTTATGAAGGTGAAATCAATAGATGGGCTGTGGAGGGCAAGGAAGAGTGGGGAGTCATGGACGACCAAGGTTAGCAGCCTGGGGATCTGGGAGGATGGGGGTGCCCTGGATGGGGGAAGGGCTTAGGGAGAAAGAGAATAAGTTCAGCTTTCAACAACAAGAAAATAGAACATGTCTGTGCGTGTGCTTTTCCCCCTTTGACAGGACATGAGTTCCTTGTGGGCAGGACCTGCTTTTTTCATTTGATCTTCCATAGTAGACAGTAAAATGCTTGTTGAATTCAGTTGAGGTCAAGGAGGGAGGCCCCCTGACTTGGGGGGAACCCCAGACAGCTGCATGAAGGAGGTAGCATTTGAGCTGGGCCTTCAACGGCTGGAGATGAGCAGGGCAGAGTAGATAGAGTCCTTAGCCAGGGGGATGGTTTGAACAAAGACTTAGAAGCATTGAGGTCATAACAGGGTTGAACTTGGAGCCAGGAAGACCTGAGTTCAAATCATACCTTAGATACGTACTACCTGTGTGACCCTAGACAAGTCATTTAACCTCTCTTTACCTCAGTTTCCTCATCTGTAAAATGGGGATAATATCAGGGCAGCTAGGTGGCGCAGTGGATAAGGCTCCAATCTTGAGTCAGGAGGACCTGAGTTCAAATCCAGACACTTGACACTTACTAGCTGTGTGACCCTGGGCAAATCACTTAACCCCGATTGCCTCACCAAAAAGCAAAAAAATAAAATAAAATGGGAATAATAATGGCACCTACCTCTCAGGGTTGTTGTGAGGATCAAGCAAGATAACATATGGGAAGTGCTTTATGGACCTTAAAGTACTATTTTTTTTTCCCCAAGGCAGTTGGGGTTAAGTGACTTGCCCAAGGTCACACAGCTAGTGAGTATCATGTGTCTGAGGTCAGATTTGAACTCAGGTCCTCCTGACTCCAGGGCCTGTGTCCTATCTACTGCACCACCTAGCAGCCCCATCAAGTACTATTATTTACGTTAGCTAGTATTACGCAGAAAGACACTGGGGTATGTTCAGGGGAGGGGGTCAGTCATCCAGTCCTGTTTATGTGGAGTGTGGAGTAAGTCAAGTCAACAGACGTTTATTAAGCACCTACTCTGTGCAGGGCACTGGGCTAGGGATACGAAGAAAGGCAGAAGGCAGTCCCTGTCCTCAGGGTGCTCACATGCAAACAGCTGTGTACAGACAGGACCAGGCTTAGCGGGTGGGGTGGGGAAAGGCTTCTTACCGAAGGTGGGATTTTAGCTGGGGACTTTGAAGGAAGCCAGGGAAGCCAGGAGGTGGGGATGAGGAGGGAGCGAATCCGAAGCATGGGGCACAGCCAGAGAAAGTGCCCAGATCTGGGAGATGGAACATCTTGTAAGAGGTGGAGCAGGGAAGTCACAGTCACTGATCAAAGAATACGTGGCAGGGGGTGGGGGAGGAGGCATGTGCTGTGAGGCAAGAGAAGACAGCAAAGGTAGGAGCGGGTCAGGTTATTAAGGGCTTTAATAGCCAATCAGAGGTTTTGTATTGGATCCTGGAGGTCATTTAGGGGGCCACTGGAGGTTTTCAAGCATGGGGGTGATCAAGTTGAACCGGGTCTTTGGAAGACATCTTAAATTCAACATGTCCAAAACTGAACATGAGTTAATGATATCTTCTCCCCAAACCTTGCCCACCCCCCTTATTACTGTCAAAGGCACTACCATCTTCTTGGTCACCATCCTCAGCTCCATACTCAGGCCACTCCCCTACATCCAATCTGTTGCCAAATTGCATGGCTTTGACCTCTGTGATATCTCTCCTATATCTCTCCTCTGACACTGCCACCAGTCTAGGCAGGCCCCTGTCACCTCATGCCTGCTGGGGTCTCCCTGCCTCAACTCTCTCCCCACTCCAGTCCTTGGAGCTCCATGAGGGCTGGAACCATTTCTTATCCAAACTCTGTGTCTTCCTTGGCTCTGAGTGAGGTGTTCTGCATATACACAGTCAGTATTTGTTGTATGAATAATAATCCACACTTTTACAGGGCTTTCCAAAGCATATCCTTCATAACTACCTTTTGAGGCTGGAGTAGTATTTCCCTTATTTCATAGATGAAGAAGCTGAGGCAGACAGAGGTGAAGCGAGGGCAAGGGGACATGCTTGAATTCATGCAGCCTAACTTTATGGGGAAAGTTATTTCCACCCCTGTTTTGTTTTGTTTTGTTTTTTTTGCTTAGGTGATTGGAGTTAAGTGACTTGCCCAGGGTCACACAGCTAGTTAGTGTCAAGTGTTTGAGGTTGGATTTGAACTCAGGTCCTCCTGAATCCAAGGTCAGAGCTCTATCCACTGTGCCATTTAGCTGCCCCCAATCCCTGTTTTAACAGAAGAGGAAACTTAACCCCAGTTCACATAGCTAGTAAGTATCAGGGTCTGGATTTGAACCCAGGTCTTCCCGATTCCAAATCCAACCTCTCCCCACTGTCCATGTTGAATGAATGAGCAGATGTTGAAGCAGGGATTCCTTTCCAGTGACAGGCTTAGCAAGCAGCAGCTAAGCCTGGAGGGCTGAGATGATCCCAGGCTATATGAATGAGGCTTTGAAGAATTTGGGCTTTGTCTTTTGCCAGGAATAGTAATAATATCAATAATAACAACAGTGGGCATGGATATGTGCACATTTGATCCTCACGACAACCCTGGGTGGTAGGTGCTAGTATTAATTTTACAGATGAGGAAACTGAGGCAGACAGCAGTTAAGAGACTACTTCTCCCAATGGGTAAGATCTGAGTTCAAATCCAGACTCTGATACGGCGTAAGGAGCAGTAGGGGGCCAGGATCTCATTTGATTCTTGCAACAGCCCTTCGAGGGAGGGGAAAGAGGCTGAGGAGGGCAAGTGGTTTCCCTAAGGTTATATGGTAGAGCTATGTAGTTTTATATGTATGTGTGTGTGCGTGTGCGTGTGCATATACATACACATATATGTATACGCATACACATATACTAGTCAATTCAAGGCTTTCTCTACTCCCCCCTCCCCCACCTCCAGCCTCCTCTTGAGTCCAGACCTCGTCCACCTCTGCCAGGGTGGTTAATTATTGCAACAGCCCCATAACCAAACCCTCTACCTGTCGTCCTTCTGGGCTCCTTCTTCTACTTCCCCCTTCCCTGCTCAGAGCAACTTCAGTGCCCTGGCTTGGGTTTGGCCCAGATAGCAAAGGAGTGAGACCTCAGAGGCTGGGGAAACCTCTCCTTGCTTCCTGCCCCGTCTTCTCCTACCACACCTCGGCTCAGCTTGCAACCCTCGTCCTTCCTGTCCTCTCCTTGGGAATTCTCATCTCTGGATTCCCTCTCCGGGAAGCCCTCCAAGAATGACCTTGCCGCTGGGCAGGCCTCTGAGGAGCCCCCTGTGCATGGGGCAGGAGAGGAGGTTCTGGGTCAAGGCCACGGTCACAGATTGTCTCTTCCTGCAGAGCATGTGCCTCCGGAGCTGTGGGAGCCTTTCTACACAGACCAGTACGCCCAGGAGCACGTGAAGCCTCCGGTGACGCGGCTGCTTCTCTCGGCCGAGCTGTACTGCCGGGCCTGGCGGCTCGCACTGCCCCAGCTAGAGGCTCCGCCCGGCCCTGCTGCCCTCTTAACGATGTTGGCCCGCCGGGATCTGACCCCAGCGCTGCCCGATCGGCCCGTGCGGGAGGCTGACCTGCGCCACCAGCCCATCCTGATGGTGAGGCTCTGAATGCTCCCCCTCGGCACGTCCTGTGAGCCGCTGGGAGGGGGCAGCAGCTGCTTCTTCCCGACGCCCCATCGGTCTCTCTTTTCTGCAGGGTGCCCACTTGGCCGTGATCGATGCCCTCATGACAGCCTTTGCCTCAGAGTGGACTGCGTCCCTGCCTGTCCCTGCAGCCCCGGGCAGCTGGGAACACAAGCTCCTTCTCTGGGTGGACTCGGTAGGTGGAGGAGGCTGTGAGAATGGGGACAGGGGGATTACTGCAGTGACTTGGAGAGCCTGCTGCGGTGATCCCAGCCAGAACTGAGGTCTGAGGGTCCCTCGCTGATCCTCCCAGGCCCTAAAAGATCCTCCTTAGAAGCAAGGCCTCTCGCTGACCCTCTCACTGACCTTTCTTGCCCCTCCCAGACCATGCGGCGACTGCAGGAGATGACAGAGCGAGAGGCAGCTCAGAGAACCCCCGTGCCCCCAGCGGACAGTGCTGCCCAGCCCTCGGTGAGGCCTGGCAGGTGGGGTGGGACTAGGTGGGTGGGGCCTGGGGAGCCTGTACCCCGATGTCCTGGGGCCAGGCTGTCCCTCTGCCTCCTCTTTGGGGCTAGGGCAAGGCAGGGCTGGGGTGTGACTTTCTCTGTATCTCTCTGTCTCTGTCCCTGCACTGCCGCATTCTCCTCCTCTCTGCCCCTCTCTGCGCCTCAGTGTCCCACCCGCTGGTACTGGAAGCTCGTTCCCGTAAGTGGGTGCGCCTGGCCCCCAGCTCCATTCTGTCCCTGCACCCTGACCTGTGAACAGAGGATCTGCGGCCCTGGGGAAGGCAGAAGGGGAGCATCCTCTAGGGGGGATTGGGGTAGGGAGAACTGGAAACATCCCCTAAGAAAGAAGTCAGGGTGTCTCAGATCCTCTGTTCTTATTGGCCTCTGCAGCCCTGAGGGCCCCTTGGGGGAGGTGTCCTGCTGCATGTTCTTGCTGCCCTGCCTGCTTCTCCTGGGCTCCCTCTGTCTCCACCCCAAGGTGCCAGAGCTGGGGGGGGGGGGGTCAGCAGGTCTCACGGAGGCCCAGACCTTGCAAATGGCTCAGGGCTGACCGGAGGACAAGCCTCTTACTTGTCTCTAAGGTCTGAGCCGGGGGCTGAGGGAACCCCAGAGAAGAGGGGGAGAGGCCAGAAAACCCAAAGGCAGATTAAGGAATGGGGCTCCCCTCCTAGGAATGACCATGGTGATCTGATAATAACCCTCAAGGTTGTCCCAGGGCGTAGGGTTGGTTTGGGGGTGGGGGAGCCCTCAGTTCAGACAGGATGAGGTCAGGGTACCCCCACGCCCCCCCCCCCGGCCTGGAGCCTGTGTCCCGCTGCGGCCCCCCGCGCTGACGCCCCCTCCTCTCCGCCCCCTCAGCACGCCGTTGCCTTCTGTTTGAAGGAGTCAGGGAGCAAACCCCCTGTGGTAACGTATCTCCAACCTCTGTCCTTCCTGCTTTTTGCTCCCCCGGTCACTGTTCTTGTTCCCCACCAGGCCAGGCTGGGCCGGCTGCCCCCAGCCATCCAGAGCTTGAGGGCCCCTCCTGCTCTGCGCTCGCTCTTTCTCGCTCTCGGGGCCCCTCAGTCCCCCTTTCTGCTGCATGTTGCTCCCTCCACCCCAGAGCCTCAAGGACTCACGCACCTGGCCTCCCTGCACCGGCTGCATGCTCTCTGGCTCCGGCCCATGTGTGACCACTGACCTCTGACCTCTTCCTTTTACCCCACAGATCCGGTACCGAAAGGACCGGGCCGTGGCCCGCAGGGCCCCCTGTTTTCCCGTAGTGTCGGGTCTCCAGGACCTGGCCAGTGGGGCTGCCCTAGCTGCCATCATCCACTGCTACTGCCCCCAGCTGCTGAGACTTGAGGGTAAGTGGGCGGGGCTCCATGCCTTGGGCTCAGGGTTGGGAGGGGGCCCAGGCCAACCTCAGAACCCAATCAATCGGCAAGGATTTATTAAGCACCTCCTCGGGGCAGCTAAGTGGTGCAGTGGATAGAGCACTGGGCTTGGAGTTGGGAAGACTCATCTTCCTGAGTTCCAATCTGGGCTCAGACACTTAGTAGCTGTGTGACTCCGGGCAAGTCACTCTACCCTGTTTGCCTCAATTTCCTTATCTGTCAAATGAGCTGGAGAAGGAAATGGCAAACCACTCCAGTATCTTTGCCAGGAAAACCCCAAATGGGGTCACAAAGAGTCGGCCGCAACTGAAACAATTGAACAAAAGTACCTCCTATGTGCCAGGCATAGTGCTAGAAATACCAAGAAAAAAATTAATAATCCCTGGCCTCGAGAAGCTTACATTCTATTGGGGAGACAATGTGTGTGTGTGTCTGTATGTTTGTGTCTGTGTGTGTGTGTGTCTGTGTGTATACATACACACACATACACACATATCTATATAAAGACAGACAGACAGACAGACAGACAGACAGAGAGAATGAACAGACACTGGCTAAATAGAAGGCTCTTTGGCAGGAGCTGGGGGCGGGGGACAGAAGGCGAACTCTTCATCTGAGCCCCGTGTCCCAGGTATCCTGTTGGCAGGAGCTGGGGGCGGGGGACAGAAGGCGAACTCTTCATCTGAGCCCTGTGTCCCAGGTATCCTGGCAATCAGGTGCTCCTCCCTATCTTTCCACAGACGTATGCCTGAAGGACACCATGTCTGTGGCAGACAGTCTATACAACCTGCAACTGGTCCAGGACTTCTGTGCTGCCCGCTTGCCAGGGGGCTGTCCCTTGGCTCTGGAGGACTTGCTCTATGTGCCCCCCCTCCTCAAGGTGACCGGGTGTCCAGGACCCCACGGGAGCCCTGAAGGCTAAGCTGGGGCCCCGGGGAAGAGGGATAAGGATTCCTGGGTCCCTGGGGGAGCCACAGAGGGACAGAAACAGCAGCATCATGACCCCTCCCCCTCAGCCTGTCTCTCCCTGCCTATCCCCACCCCAAGAACATCCAGAGGAAGGCCACCAGGATGTACGGGCTTGGAGATCATGTCACATGAGGTCGATGGAGCTGGAGATAGTTATCCTGGAGCTGAGGTGGCTGGTGAGGGGAGGGGAGGACGGACATGAGAGCTGGCTTCAGTACTGAAGGGCTCAAAAAAGACTTGGTCTTGTTATACCTGGCCCTCGAAAGTCAGAACTGGGAGGAAAGGGAGGAAACTGTAGAGGGGCTCATTGAGACTCGGAAGGAACAACTTGGTAGGAACAAGAGCCCTCCTTAATGGAGGAACGGGTTGCCTTGGGAGGTAGTGAGCTCCCTGTCACGGGAGTTTCTCACGATCACCTTGTTGTGGAGGGGATTTTCGTTGCCCCTTCCAATTCTTGACTTCTGTGTCTCTCGGTCCCTAGACTAATGTGGCTGTGCTGCTGGCCGAGCTGTTTCTGTGCTTTGAAGTGTTGAAGCCAGACTTTGTGAGGCCCAAGGAGCTCCCAGATGGGCGAGGTGAGGCTGGAGTGGGGACAGGGACACAGAAGCAGAGTGGGGAGGTAGGAGAGTGCCTCGAGAGCTGCTCCGATGTAGCCGGGTGGCCCAGTGGCTACAATGTTGGACCTGGAGTCAGGAAGACCTGAATTCAAATCCTGTCCCAGATACCCCCTAGCTGTGTGACCCCTGGGCAAGTTACTGAAGCTCCCTGCCTCAGTTTCCCCATTTGTAAAATGGGGATGATAATAATAGCACCTACTTCTCAGGGTTGTTGGGAGGAAAAAATGAAGCTCTTTGCAAACCTTTAAGTACTACATAAAAGCTGGCTGTTGTTGCTGCTAGGTGAGGCCAGGGAACTGAGGCATCTGAGCGGGGAGGGTGAACTGTGTGGGAGTGCTGCGTAGAGGGAGGCCAGGGCTTAGGCTGGGGCTGGTTGTCCTCTCTGGGCTGTGGCCCCACAGTCCCTTCGCATCTCCCTCAGGTTCCTCTCCTGGGGTCAGTGAAGCCTCTGCCCCACCGAGCGGCAGTGGAGCCAGGTACGGCCTCCTCCCCACGCCAGGTCCTCCGGTGACTCCTCAGCTCCATCCCTTCCCTCCTCCTTGTCCTGCCCCCTGTTCTGTTCCCCTCCCCCTCAGCCACCGAATTCCCCTTGGAGGCTTGGGGCAGGGCCCACAGGTCCTGTTGCTCTAGGTTTGGGGGATGGTGGGAGCAGGGATGCAGCAAGCCATGGGTTGATTGTGTTTCCTTCCCACCTGCAGCTCCCCTGTTTTCAATTTCCGGCACCCACTTCTGTCTCCAGGGGGGCCGCAGTCTCCCCTCCGTAGCTCATCAGGTGAGGAGCTAGGTGGGGGTGGGAGGAGAGGGGTCAACCTGCCTTCTGTTCCTCTGCCCCTCCCACATTGTCCCTCAGTCCCAATGAAGTAGCTGGAGCTGACCTCTGACTCCCCACAGGTTCCTTGCAGTCATCGCCCTCCATGACCCACATAGAGGCTTTTGGGAAGGCATGGAACCGGCAACTCAGGTGAGGAGTCAGGGCCTGGGGTGGGGTCGGGTTGGGTGGCAGCTTAGGCCCGGAGGGGAGAGGGCGTGGAGGAACAGAGGTCAGGTGCCTAGTTTCTTTAGCCCGTTGTCCTTTACTCTCTAGGGCCCCAATGTTCCTTCTCCATCTGCTGGTGGTCAATGGGCTGTCAGGTCCCTCAGTAGTGACCAGTTTCCCACCAGTCTGTATACGACCAGACTGTAATGATAGTCACCTGGTCTTAATAAATAATGGGCCTTTTGGAAAGTCTACTGATTGTGGCAAGGCCTCATTCTGTCCCATGTTTGTGGACTCCTTAGCTACCCCTGCCCCTGATTGTGCTGACTCTCTTGAGGGTCCGGTAGTGTTTCATGCCCATCTCTTGGTCAGTTTCTGGTGCTCTCGTAGCTCTGTCTGGGAGCTCTGGCCCAGCACTCAAAGGATAGGTGTAGGCTTCAGGCCTCCTGCTGAGTCCTGAGAACCTCTGAGAGTAGGGTTAGGGGAGGTCCCCTGGCCCAAGGGCCAGAGTCAAACATTGGAGAGGGAGTGACTGGGGGGCTGTGGGGTGGGCCAGGGGTTCAAGGCTGGAGTCTTAGCCCCCATCTGGCCCCCCCCCAGCCGCCCCCTGTCCCAGGCTGTATCCTTCAGCACTCCCTTTGGCCTGGACAGCGACGTGGACGTGGTCATGGGTGACCCAGTACTGTTACGCTCTGCCAGTTCCGATAGCCTGGGTCCCCCAAGGGTTTCAGCGTCGCAGCCTCCTCCAGAGCCAGCCCCGGAGCCTGGAGACCTCCCCACCATAGAAGAAGCCCTGCAGATCATCCATAGCGCTGAGCCCCGCCTGCTCCCAGATGGTGCTGCTGATGGCGGCTTCTATCTCCATTCCCCCGAGGGACCCTCAAAACCTACCCTGTCTTCATCCTACCCATCTGAGACCTCGAAACCTCTTGCTTACTACCCCCATCTTGAGGGGGCCCCCAAAGCCTCAAAACCACCCTTGGCTTCACCCTACCCACCTGGAGAGGCCTCTAAACCAGTCCCACCTGAGGGGCCCCCAGTAACACCTACCCAGTCTGAAGTGCGTATGACAAGCTTTGCAGAAAGGAAAAAGCAGCTGGTGAAGCCAGAAGGTCGGGTTGGGGAGGAGGCTGGGGCAGGGGGCCCTCCTGAGGCCCCTCCAGAGGCCCTGAGCTCAGAGATGAGTGAGCTGGGGGCGAGGCTGGAGGAAAAACGTCGAGCTATTGAGGCTCAGAAACGGCGCATTGAGGCCATCTTTGCCAAGCACCGGCAGCGGCTGGGCAAGAGCGCCTTCCTGCAGGTGCAGAGGCGAGAGGCTGGCGGTGAGAGTTATGGGGACGGTGTTGATGGGGACAGTGGCTCTGGTGCACAAGCGGCTGAAAGTGCCCCAGGCTCAGGGCCTGGGGAGAGGCCCGATGGTGAGGGCCACGGAGAGCCTTCCGAAAGACCCAAGATGGTGACCTTTTCCCCGGAGGTGGGGTCTGGCCGGCTTTCAGATGAGGGCCTGGGGGACTATAACCGGGCGGTCAGTAAGCTGAGTGCAGCCCTGAGCTCTTTGCAGCGGGATATGCAGCGGCTCACAGACCAGCAGCAGCGACTTCTGCGGGAGCCCGAGCACCCTGGGCCTGGCCCACCTGCCGCTGCTTGGATCATTCCTGGTCCTGCCGGGCCCCGGGCTCCCTCCCCAGCCCTTGCTCGCCGTGCCCCACCCCCTCGATCGCCCCAGCCGCCGCCACGCCGAGCCTCCGTCCCTGCTTCGACCCCGGCTCCCCGTAGCCCCAAACATGCCCGGCCTGCAGAGCTGCGGCTGGCACCCTTGACTCGGGTACTGACTCCACCGCATGATGTGGACACCCTTCCCCACCTGCGCAAGTTTTCACCATCCCAGGTGCCCGTCCAGACCCGTTCATCCATCCTCTTTGATGAGGATCAGCCTGGCCCTGGCTCTGGCCCTTCAAAGCCTGAGCCTGGACCCAAGCCAGGAGAGGTACCTGCTGAGCCCCTAGGAGGGGCTGCCACCCCATCTGGCCGGCCAGGGCTCATTGAGATCCCACTGGGGAGCCTGGACAGTGATGGGGATGGGAGCCCCCCTGGAGGGGAAGACTCCCTGGAGGAGGCTGTGAATGGAGAGTCGCGGACTGGCCTGGGTTTCTTCTACAAGGTGAGATGGAAGGGAGCTCAGGGATGGTGCCTGGACCAGGGTAAGAGCAGTTGGAAAGAAGGATGCATGTTTTCTACAGGATGAAGAGAAGCCAGAAGATGAGATGGCACAGAAACGGGCTAGCCTGCTAGAGCGGCAGCAGCGGCGGGCAGATGAGGCACGGAGGCGGAAACAGTGGCTAGAGGTGGAGAAGGAGCAGAAGAAGGAGGAAGCTGCCCGGTGAGCCTTGACTGGGGTCACTCCCCCATCTCCTAGCCCTGCTCTGGAGAGGAATCCTCCCTGGGCTGCAAGGAACCTAGTTAGTTTCCTGACTTTGCCACTGGCCCTGGGGCCTTCCTCTCTCCCTTGTTGTCATTTCTCTGATTCCTAAGCTCCCACTTGAGGACTCATTTTGCCTCCTGGGCCCTCTCTGAGCTTGACTGGGTCCTTGGGCTCAGAAGTTTGCTGTCACCAGTCCCTCGTGTCCCTTCTCTGCTTTTCTGCCCTTTTACATCTCTTGTTTATTTCTAAAATCTGTCTTCCCATCCTCTGGACCCCATAAGTCCATTTTCCAGGGCTTATTAAAAAAAAGATCAGGATACAATTTCAGAAATAACATACCCAGGAGAAGGGGCTAGATGGATACACTAAAGAAATCTGCCCAGTCTCATGAGATGAGGTGACTCTCAACTTTCTAAGCTATTCTGTGTAGCCAGGTTCCAATGCCTAGTTTGGCTTCTCATAATTCTCCCTTGCCTGGAGCATCTGGCTTCCATGGAGGCAGGGAGCCCAACTGTGAACCCTCATCTCTCAATGACTGACAAGAACCCTAGATTTGGAGACCTGGATTAAAATCCTGGCTCTGATTCTTAAATGCCTGTGGGACGTTGGGTAAATCACAACTATTCTGAGCCTCAGTTTTCTCATACGTAAAATGGCTGAGTTAGACCAGGAGATAGGAAAAACTTCCTAATTAGTGGTACAGTTTTCAAGTAGAGTCAAGATGACCACTTTTAAGCTATGTTGTAGAGGTATCCTTGTTTGTGGGGACAGCTAAGTGGCTAAGTGGTGGTCCAGAGTCAGAAAGACCTGAGCTCAAAACCGGCCTCAGATAACTCTATAACTTTGTGACCCTGGACAAGTCACATGTCCTTTGTCTGCCTCAGTTTCCTCACCTCTCAAATGGGGATGATAATAGCACCTACCTCCCAGGATGGTTGTGAAGATCAATGAGATATTTGTAAAGTGTTTAGCACAGTGCCTGGCACATAGTAATATATAGGATATATATATATATATATAGCATATAAATGCTAGTTATTGTTACTATTGGCTATTATTATAAGCTAGATAAATGGGCCCTGAGGTCCTTTCCTGCTATATGACTGACCTGTAAGATTCTTCTCAGCTTTAATCTTATGATCCTTTGATCATCCCCAGACCCTGTCAAATCTGTCGGGGGATTGGCCTTCCTGGGGCGCACTGGATCAAGCTCATTGGCCCATTCTACATATTCGTAGCTCCCTTGTAGCCAATCTGTAATCCCTTTCATGGTCTGGTGGGTTTAGGGGTGCTTTGCCCACAATGGTAATTTTAGACCCCCTGCTCCTCAAAGGGGGCATAGATGGGACAGATTTCCTGGGTCACCCTTCCTAAATTAGAATCATTTAGTTTGACATACACACTGGCCATTTCCAAAGCTCACCAAAGATAGGTCCATTCTTTATGCTCACCTCTCATTTCCTGCTCTGGACCTCTTTATGTTCTCCCTCAGGTTGGCCCAGGAGGAGAGGGCCCGAGTTGGAGCTGGGGCCAGCCTGGAAGAGGAGGGCCCAGCCCGGAGAGGGGACTTTACCCGACAAGAATATGAGAGGCGGGCACAGCTAAAGTTGATGGATGACCTGGACAAAGTACTACGACCTCGAGGGGCAGGGGGCGGGCCTGGAAGAGGGGGTGCCCGTCGGCCCCCTCGACCTCGATCTGGCTGCTGTGATGACTCAGCTCTAGGCCGCAGTCCCCGAGGTCTCTTGGGTAAGGGGGAGCATGGGGTAGAGCTGGTGATGGTTGAGGGGGGAGTTGCCAAGGGAAGAAAATAGGATTGAGGATTATATTTCCTATTTCTCCCTACCAGGGTCCCGGCTTAGCAAAGTTTACTCCCAGTCCACCCTGTCCCTTTCCACTGTGGCCAATGATTCTTCCAACAACCTTGGGGTAAAAAGGCCTACATCCAGGTAAATTTATGCCCCTCCCCCCCACTTACCCAATCTGAGTCTGTGTGTCATTGTGTCTGGTTGTCAATGTATATGCTTCAAGTTTGACTGTGTATCTCAGTGGATAGGTGGTCTGTTCACTGGTTGGGTTAGCGCAGAGCTTCCTGACGGATACCATCCTTATGGACAAAAGAGTTCAATCTCAGGCAAGCTAAGCTCATGCTGATTTGTTTTTCTCACACCAGACCTGTGTACCACTACAACTGGGGCAAACTTGCAAAATTCTAGAATGGGTTATTAAAGGGATGGTTTATGAGCATTTAGAAACAGAAGCAGTGATCACTAGGAATCAGCATGGGCTCATCAAGAACAAATCATGCTAGACGACCCCCCTTCCCCATTTTCTTTGACAAGACTGATAGATCAGAAAATGTGAGTGCTATACTGTACTCATATTTCAGCAAAATATTTGACAAAAATATCTCATGCCATTCTTGAGGACAAAATGGAAACACTGGACTGGATAATAGTACAGTTAACATTATTCACAAGTGTTGAATTTCCAGGTCCAAAGGATAGTGATTAATGTGTTGATGTCAACTTGGAGGACTTACAAGAAATAGGGAGATGTGCACATACTCTTGGCATCCCTACTGTCTGGCACGAAGTAGGCAATTAATGAATGTTTGTTTGGTTGAATTGATGACTATACTTTTCAAGGATTATTTGAAGAAGGTAGAGGTGTTTAGCCTACAGAAAAGAAAACTTGGTGGGGAAAGGATTTTGGTCCTCGAATAATTGTAGGGACATCAGAGGGTAGAAGTACAAGCAAAGGGTGGAAGTTGCTGAGAGTCAGATTTAGGCTTAATCTAAGTAAGAACTTCCTAACTATTCAAAGGACTTCCATTACAAGAGGTCTTTAAGCAGAGGCTGAATGAACACTGGTTGAGAATGCAATAGAGTTTATCCATCAAGTAGGCAGTTGGACAAGATGATCTCTAGGGTTCCTTCTAAATCTGAGATTCTGTGAATCAAGGAAATGAGAGAAGAGACCACGTGCTAGGATCCCTAGGAGTAAGAGGCATCTGGAAGACTTCCTTTTCCCACTAAAGTAACATTCCTTTTTCTTCAGGGCCCCTTCTCCATCAGGCCTGATGTCTCCCAGTCGCCTCTTGGGTAACCGAGATCGGGACTGGGAAAATGGGAGTACTGCCTCATCACCAGCCTCTGTCCCAGAATACACAGGTAAGGCCTTGACTGAGAATGAATGGAGACAGGATGGTGGCAAGGATGCGGGGCCCATAGGGGCAGGTTAGGAGCCTCTGGCTATAGGCTATAGTGGAAAGAACCACTGGACCCCCAGAATCAGGAGACCTAGGTTTGAATCCCGATTCAGACACTTATCTGACCTCAGTTTATTTGTGTGTAGAATGAGAGTAAGGATACTGTCAGGTAGTTATACTACTTGCCGCACAGGGCTGTTGTGCTGGCATTTTACAAAGCTGAGATTGAGCTGCTCGTGTTCTTTTCCTGATTCTAACTTCCTTCTCCCCCTCATGCCCCAGGCCCCAAGCTGTACAAGGAGCCCAGTGCCAAGTCCAACAAGTACATCATCCACAATGCATTGGCCCACTGTTGCCTTGCTGGCAAGGTCAATGAATCTCACAAGAACCGCATCCTGGAGGTGAGGCCAGGGCTGGGCCCATGGTATCCCTATAGAAATCTCCATCCAGTCTGCTCTAAGGCCACCACTCTTCTTCTCCCTCAACCCATTCCTCTTCCTAAGGTTCCAATTCTCTTGTTTATCAGGCTCCAATATCCCTGATTCCCCCCCCCCCCCTGCCCCCACCACCTGCCTTGTCCTAACAACTTATCCCGATTCCAGGAAATTGAGAAGAGCAAAGCCAACCACTTCCTGATCCTCTTCCGGGACTCAAGCTGCCAGTTTCGGGCACTGTACACGTTCTCTGGGGAGACAGAAGAGATGTCACGCTTGGCTGGCTATGGCCCCCGCACCATCACCAAGTCCATGGTAGAGGGGATCTACAAATACAACTCGGACCGGAAACGCTTCACACAGATTCCTGCCAAGACCATGTCAATGAGCGTGGACGCCATCACCATCCAGGGCCACTTCTGGCAGACCAAGAAGCCCAGTACTCCAAAGAAGCCCAGCACCCCTAAATAGGCCAGACATTTCCTGCCTAGCACTCTTAAGGCCTGAACTCTGCCCCAGAGCCAGCCAGGGGCCTTCTGTCCCCAAGGGCGGCTCTCTAGAGGGATGGTGGAGGCCCTCTGCTGGGGTGAGAAGGGGTGCTTGTACCACCCTATCCCAACCTGGGCTCTTCTCCCCTCCCTGGTTAGGAGACTGAGGGCAGGAAGGGGGTTTCAGCTCTTGCCCTGGCCCCCTCCTCAGTCCCCTCCCCATCTGCATGTTTCTTCTATCCCAGTGCCTCTTGGAGGCAATGTCTCTGTTCCCTACTCCCCCACCCCACCCCAGCCACCTCTTGCCTGGACAGATTTTGGTCCCCAATGTTGGGGGGCTCCCAATCTTCAAGCCTTTGGAAAGCCAGTTTATAAATTTGGGCCTAAGCCGGGGTTGGATTCCAAAGGGGCCTGGACCTGCATTTGACCTTTTTTTTGGAGGGGGTTTTGGGGGTTGCTTTCCTTACTCCCCATGCCTCTAGGTCTCTTCCCTAGAAGACTCTGGAAGGTTTCCCTTCATCTCTGTGTCGTGTCCTGCTGTGGGGAGGGGGAAGCTGGGAGCTTCAGGGACTCAGGGCTCAGCTCAACAACCCCCTGCCCCTGTCTGTCTCCTCACCTTGAATAAAATAATTTAAAGAGATGTTCTTAACCCCTTCCTCTAGAAGGGGGTGGTTGGAAGCTGAGGGACGGAGTGCAGGCTCAGGGCTCCCAAGCTCAGAGAGCATCCAGATCAGTCCCTAAACAGGAAACCCTCTGTCCTCCACACTAAGACTCCCAACTATGGGGAACCTCCAGTATTTCCACAGTAGCTTATTCCTAAATTTTTCCCTATATTGAGCCAGAATTTCCTTTCCTTGTTTCTCCCAGCTCTTCCTTCTGAGGCCAATCAAAGGGAGCAAGTGTCTTGAAGTGATAGCCCTTCCAATCCTTAAAGACAGCCGTCATGGTCCTTCCTAAGTCAGTCTTTTCCAGGCCAAAGGTCCCCAGGTCCTTCCAGGGTTTCTCTGAATCCTCTGCACTTTGTCAGTATCCATCCTAAAACATGGTACCCAGAGAGGTTCACAGTTGTGTTCTTGAGGGTAGCAGTCCAGTCATCTCACCACCCTCTCTTAACAGTCTTTCCCTTGGCTTTTTTTGTCCTGGGTCCGAACTCACATTGACCTTGCAGTGCCCTAAAGCTCCCAGATTTTCTTCACACCAACTCTCATCAAGCCCCATCTCTCCTGTCCTGTTTTTGCCATTGATTTTTTGAACCCAGAGGACTTTGTTCTTACTCAATTTTTATCTAATTAGATCCCATCCATTGTAGCCTGTTAGGTTATTTTTAGGTCCTGTCAGCTAATGTGTTAGCTGCCTCTCTGTCCTTGAGTTGGCCTTAGCTGGGACACTTCCTGCCCACCCCTCTTCCCTCTAGCTAAGTATTTGCACAGTGAGATAGCAATTACCCATTGATAGGTGATAGAGTGTGAAGGCCTCTGAGGAGGAGGGTTTGGCTATCCAAGAAATGCTTTCTGGAGAAGGTTGCTGCAGAGTAAGGAAATATCTTGACCCAAACAGGGAACAAACTAGCATGAGGAATGAGGACAGAGAAAATGACTGGACGTAGGCTACGGTCCGAAGAGCCTTGAATGCAGCCTGGGTCAGAACCTAATCTTGTAGGCCATGGAAAACCTAGGAGAGGTGACCAGAACTGGGGGTGCTTATTATGCAGGAAGGATTGGAAAGGAGCAATTCTGGAGGACAGTTAAAAGATTATTACAATAGGCCAGGGGAGGAAATGAAACCTGGCTTGAAGTGGAGCCAGCTTGGGCTGACCCCTGGGTGTTTATGGGAAGGTGAAGCTCCTGCCCTAGCCTCCTTTGGAGGCCCCATTTTTTTGTGGGGCAGATGGTCTGGGTTCACCCTCCAGAGGGCTCAAGTACATGTTGTGCTCAGGCACTGGCCCAGGGGGAGTGTTGGGGGGTAGGGGGGGCTGGTCTGCTTCCTGCTCCCCAGGGCTCTGAGCCAGGAACCGGCTCTACAAGGTGGGGGGTTGGGCCGTGTACTTTGGCCGCTGTTCTGCTACGTAGGCCAATCCCAGCTGGGAGGAGGTGGGCCTAGGCCCCGGGCCAGCGGGCACTGCCACATGGGGTGGTAACTCCCAGCATGCCCCAGCTAGGCAGGTGGCTGTGTCACAAGGACCCCTCCCCAGAAAGCAAGAACTGGGTGTGTTCACCAGGATTTGCATATCACAGGGCGGCTGACAGAAGTACAAACAAAGAATTTATTGTGGGTGATTGGGATCAGTCTTCTTTCAGGCTCCCAAAGACCGTGGCTGGCACGCTCTGCTGCTCCAGCGGCACCTCTGGGGAAGGAAGCGGGGAAGGTGAGATTCAGTCATTCCCAGTGACAGGGCTCTGTGTGCTGGCCAGCCTCCTCCCCTCCAGCACTCACCATTGGGCTGCAGCCCCTCTTCTTCCTCCTCTTCCTCCTCCTCCCCTATCTCAATCTCCTCGGGGTTGGCCTGCTGGGCCAGTTCAGCCAGCTCAGCGCGGGAGGCGTCACTCCTGGAGAAATGGGAAGCTGACCTTCAGGTCCCTGCCCCACCCTGACATTCCTGAGGGCCATAAAGACTGCCCTGGCCCAACCCAGCCCACCCTCCCAGCCTCCAGGTGCCCTGGCGCCCACCTGACAAAAAGGATCTTGCCCTGTGAGCGTGGGGGCTGGTCCCGCTCTGCCTCTGCCGCCAGCTGTTCTGCGCGATGCTCCAGCAGCTTCATGTCGTCCATCCCACTCTGTCCAGGGGCGAGGTCAGACACTAGGGCCAGGGGGAGAGAAGTGAGTTAGGCCCCGGGGAGAGGACCAGCGTGGACCCGACGGTGAACAGCAGCCATGGAATCCGCGGGCTGGACTCACCAGTGCCGGTGGCGTTGCTGTACACCTTCAGCATCTGGGAGGCCATGAAGTTGACTTGTGTGTTGTATGTGGCCTGAACGCTTCTCCGGATCCGAAGCATCTCACGGATGGTGTCTTCATTCCCATGGCGGATCTCAAAGTCCTTCCATGTCTGCCAGAATGTTCCTGTCGTCTGGGGGTTAGCAAAGGGGAGATGGTCAGGGAGATCTCTTTACACCCCAGGATGCTTGTGCTGTCCCCAATCTCAGATGAACCTTGGGCCACTTACCCGAGGATCGCAGATCTGGGAGCAGAAGCTATAGATAGCCCGGGCCCGGTCAATCTCCCCCAGTTTACATTCCATATCAGCAAAACGAAGACACATTTCTCGCGCATGCTCATCCGACAGCACCTGAAATCCAGAGAAGAGAGTGGAGTCTGAAGGGGCTACTAATACACTTGTTCCAACCCAACCCCATGCCCCAAAGCTCCCCTTGCAAGGCAGATTACATCCCTCGGTCACTCTCATGTCCTCCCACGATGAGCCCCCCAGGCCTTTGACCTCTTCCCAAAATGGCAGACAGAAAGAGCTGTTTCGTCCCGCCGAGGATGCCAGCTACGCCTTGTGCAGCCTGAGCCCAGACTGGACAAGGCCCAATTAGCATGCCATTGGGAAGTAAAAGGGAAGTCTCGAGCCCTGGGTTTCACTGCTTCTAACAACTTCACCACTCCACCTCCACCTCCCTAAAACCTGTGGCTACACTGGGTGGGGCCTGAGCAATAGGAAGCACGTCAATGTTTGGTACGGGGCTGGGCAGAAAGGAAGGGGTGGGCTCAAACAACTAGGCAGGACTGATCAGTCCACAGTCTGAGCTGATGGAAAAGCACCGTCATGGAATCCTAGGATTTGGACCTGGATGAGAGCTTCCAGATGACGCAGTGCAAGCCTCTCATTCTGTAGATGGGGAAACTGAGCAAGCAGAGAGGAGATGGAGGGGACCAGATGGAGAGGCCCCAGGGAAGGAAACCAAGGACAATGGACGAGGTGTGGCCTCAGTTTTCTTCTGATGGCTCCCCCGCTCCTTGACTTTGCTCTCTCCTGCATCTGTGCCCTGTCCCCCCTGCCTGACCCCCAACTCCACCCTCCAGCCCTTGCTCGATCCGGCACCTCGATGGCTTTCTGGTAGATGCTGCGGGTGTGGGTGACACCATAGATCTCAGCAGCGCGTTTGATGTAGATGTTGAACATTTCATGTTGCTGGGAGGGTTCCACGGCACAGGTGGCACGCTCGTACACAGCCATGGCATGGCGGGCCAGCCCCCACTCTTCCTCCAGTTGGGCATATAACAGGTAGAGAGCTGGGAGTGGTGGAGGAGAGCTGCTCAGAAAACACTCCCACCGACCCGGCTCTGAATCCCTCCATTCCCACAAACCTACACCGCCCCCCATCTGCATCCTGGAAGCCCTCCCCCAGTCCTGAGGGCCTCTCTCACTTTTGGCATATTTGGGGGGGCAGCCATCCAGTGCCTGCTCAAACAGGTCCCGGGCCCGCTCCAGCTTGCGGCCTCCATAACGAGCGATAAACTTGGTCAGGTACGTGCTCCAGATGTCTGACACATTGGGCCACTTAAACAGTGAGATGCCCCGCTCGTAGGCCTAGAAGGGAAGGGGAGATGTGGAGCTTGCCTCCAGAACACGCTGGCACATGACAAAAGCCTATGGACTGAATGCCCTTGCCCAGGTCCATCCCCAGTTTTCTTTGCTTGCCCAAGCCTATCCAGCACTGAAAAGAGAGGGGCAGGGAGGAGAAGCTCGCCTGGGTCACCAAAGCACTAAGGGTTAGTTGAGGGCCTGCATCCAAATTCCATGCTCACTATGCGTCAGCGTTCTCATCTGTAAAGGGGCCCTATAGTCCTTCTCCTACCTCTCTCACGCAATCTCAGAAACCTTGGAGTCCATATAGCCTAAGCTGTACCTGAACAAAGACATCCCCTCTGATTCACCCGACTCAAGGATACCTTGCCTCTCCTTGAAGACCTCCGGGAAGGAAGACCGCTGAGAAGCCTGTTCTGCACAGCTCGAGTTGCTAAGGAATTTGTCCTTCTGTCAGGCCTACATCTGCCTCTCTCTACCTCCCCCACCGCTCCTCATTCTGCCTCTGGGGCCAGAGAGAACACGTCTAATCTGTTCTCCACGTGGCAGGCCTCACATGCAGATCGCTGTCACATCCTCTGAGAGATTCTCCAGGCTGGTGACATAGCCCAAACTCTTCCCTCCACCTCCTTCATTGGTGTGGCTGTAGAGCCTAGTGCCATACCTGGTCCATCGCAGGCACTAAACACGTTGCTTCTTGGACTGAAGTGACTGTGGCATGACCAGGAGGTTCCTCCCCATCCCCCTGGGCCTCTCTCCTGGGAGGGAAGCCGCATGCAAACTGGTCTAGAAATGGAAGCTATCCAGCCCCACCCCATGAACTTTCTGAGGGGCCCACCTTGAAGCTCTCCTCAAAGTAGCTGTGCTCCTCCAGGAACATGGCATAATTGATGACAATCTGGGGGGTGGCGATGCGTAGGTCCAGGATCCGCTCGTACACAGCCTTGGTGGACTGCAGACAGGGACATGATTGTGGTTAAAGCTCATTGGGGTGTGTGGGATTGGGGGGGGGGGGGCGGCAGCTGCACCATCTCACCGTCTTGGCCTCAACTCACTGTCTGGACCTCTCCTCTGTACCTCTGCTCTTCCTATTTGGGGACACAGCACGCTGTGCGTGTGCCTCATCTCTCTAAGGGCAGGGACTAGCTGGGAATTATTTCACCTCCTCTGGGGACCAGCATACAGTAGGTGCTTGATCAATGATCTAACAATCATTAAGAGTCCATTGGGTGACAGCCCTGTGTTTGAACTGGGAGAGAGACCAGGCTGCAGATGGCACCATCCGGCCCTTGCAGGGTACAGTCTAGGCGGGGCGGGGCTAAGGCGCTAACAAAAATGACCAGAACACTACATAGCTTCCAGGATGCTGGGGCTGGAAATGTTTACTCTGAGGTCTCTAGTCCACCCTCTTAACCCATGACCTTACATCCCCGACACATGCTCCTCCAGGTTCCACTGGTGAAGGAGAATTGCTGCTTTGGGGCAGCTGTTCTCACCTGGACCCCAAACCTGTAGCTCTGCACCTCACTCACTATTCCTAGTTCTGCCTTTTTGGGGGACAAGTACACCTGAAAGGTGTAAACGGGTGTGGTGTGATGTCTAAAAGTTACTACAAACTGGGGCTCAGGGAAGGTTTGGGAACTGGGTCTGGGGGAGGGAGGCCATTCCTGTTTGCTGAAGAGAGATGCACTGAATTCGGAGCCTGTGTCAAGGGGTTTTCTGAGGCCGAGGCGTGGGTGAGACCGGGGCCTGGCTGAGGAGAAGGCTGGGGGCAGGGGAGCACCCACCTGGAAGGTGCCCAGACTTTCCTCAAGGTCAGCCAGCATAGACCACACTTTCAAAGACTTGTACACCCGATTCTGCACTGGCTCAGACCCATCAAAGTACTCGGCCCGGCGGGCGGGCAGGGCAGTTGCCTTCTGCAGGGGACAAGGACATGCTTGGTGTCACGACCAGCCCGTCACCGCTCCGGCTGCCCCTACGGCGTGAGGGATCCCGCCGTCCCCGTCCCGGGGCCCTCACACAAGCACCCACACACCCGCAGCAGCCGCAGGGCCTGGTCATAGTTGTCGTGCCTCAGCTCCATCTCGCCGTACTCACACCACACGCTGGCCAAATCCTCCACCTGCTTGAAGTTTACTTTGGTCGCCTTCTCCAGGATGGTGCGGGCCTAGGAAGCCAAGAAGAGTCACCCAGAGGCTTGGGACGGGACCCAGGCCTGCCCCCACAGCCTCCCCAGCCTTGCCCCTCCTCCTCCCACCGCTCACATCGTCCAGCTGCCCATTATCCTCGTAGAACTTGGCAAAGGCGACCCACAGTGTGTGGGGTTTGCCTGTGGCCTTGAAGGGATCCACGGTCTGCACGGCCTCTGTGTATGTGTTGATGACCTGGAGGAGGCAGAAAGGAGGCCTTGGCTGCATGCCTGGGGAGGCAGGCTTGTGTGGAATGAGGAGGTTGGGGGTGCTGGGGAGGGACTGGCAGGGGAGGAAGAGAAGAAGGGGAGGCTCTGGGTTTGGAAGAACACTTCAGGGGTCAGGGGTATGTGTGAGGGGAGGGGACAGGCAGAGGAAAAGCAAAGGGAGAGGCTCTGGGTTGGAAGACTTGGGGGGTGGGCAGGCAGAAGGGTTTGCTCCCCACCTCTCTAGGCCGGCCCTGATGCAAGGTCACTCGTTTGTGCCACTCGTGCACATGGTGGGGGTTCTGGCGCAGCAGGACGCTGTTGAGGAGGAGGGGCCGACGGCTGATGAGCTGCTCAAAGCGAGCCAAACGCAGCTCCAGGTCCACGTCATCTGAGGTAGAAGCAGCAGGAAAATGAAAAGCCCTTCTGAGGTGCCCCCACTCCAGACTGCATGGCCTGGCCCCTCTCAAGATGCACTCCCCCGCCCCATCCCCACCATCTGCACGGCTCAGCCCCTGCAGTTACATCCCTGCCCCACCCCCCAGCCCCTCACCTTCTTCCTCCCGCCCTAGCTCTGAGGTTGTCTCCATCTTGGCCGCAATCATGCTCTCCTCAAACTGGGCGTAGCTGTCAAAGACCTGTGTGAAGTCTCGTACAGTCATGACCGTCTGGATCGCTTCCTCATACACGTCGCGGGCCTGAGACACAGAGAGCCATCAGGAACACAGCCCCCACACCTGGCCTCTCCCTTGACGTTCTGTGTCCATCTTGGGCAGTGCCCAGCGTCAGGACAGGGAATGGCCAGTGAAGAGCCTTGGTTCTAACGATGATACATTTTGTGATCCTGAGGAAATCACCTTCCACATCTATACAAGACAGATGATATTTGCCCTATATACCTCCTAGAGCTTTTATGAAGAAATACTACATAAAACTCGAAAATTAAATAAATGCTTGATAATTTAATTCACAAAATGCTATTCAATCAGCATTTATTAAGTACCTACTGTATACAAAGCACAAAAGATTTAAAGGCAAAGTGAAAACTGGTTCCTGCTCTCAAAGAGCTAACATTTCACTGGAGGAGGGAGATCCAACATAGAAATAGCCAAGAACCTATGTGACCACTGGAGGTGTAGGAGGGAGAGAACACCAACAAAAGGGGCCAGGAAGGCCTTCCCCTGAAAGCTGGTTCATGAGCCCTCCTGAGAGGGAGAAGGCAGGAAAGGGGATACCTCGGGCACAGGGTACACAGAGCTTTAGGCGAGGCGAGAAACAGGAAATGGGATGTCAAGGGTGGGCAACAGCCTGTTGGCCAGTCTGACTGAACAAAGAAAGAAGGATGGGGAGCCGTGGGAAATAAACCTGGATGGACTAGGAAGGCTTTAAACGCCAAGCTAGAGCTCATGGTTTATTTTGAAGACAGCAGGGGGCGCTGTAGGGCACAGAATGATGGGCCTGGAGCCAGGACCACCTGACTTAAAACGTGATCTCAGACACTTCCTAGTTGAGTAATCCTGGGCAAGTCATTTAACCTGTTTGCCTCAGTTTCATCATCTATAAAATGGGGATAATACTAGCATCCACCTGCCAGGGTTGATGTAAGGATCAATGAGATAATATTAAGTGCTTAACACAGTGCCTGGCACATAGTAAGTACTTAAGTAATGTTAGCTATTATTATTATTATTATTATTGTTATTGAAGGTTACGGAGTAGAAGTGACACGGTCAGAATTCTGCTTTAGGAAGATGATTTTGGCAGAAACCACGAACTCTTGGTCTAGGAAGGCCCATGTATGTTCCCTTCTGGGTCCTAGCCCAGGCCTGGTCCTGGTACCTTCTCAAAATGTCCACTTCGGATATAGTAGTCGGCCAATGAGCACCAGAGCTTGCCGAGTTGGTCAGTGAAGCGGGTGAGGCCCCCTCGGATGATGGCACCCACGTTTAAGGACTGCACTTTGTCAGGGTTTTGGGAGATCAGGTCACACAGTTCATGCCACAGCTGGAGAAAAAGAAGGGGAGGGGCTCAGCTCCATGGCTCCCTCGGCCCGTGTCTGGAACTTGGGAGGGGTCTGTCTGTGTGTGTGTGAGTCTGGTTCTGTAACTGAGGTGATGTGGGCATATGTGACCGTGCAGCACCAAGCAGGTGGCAGGGGGGAACGAAAAGATCACCAGAACTGGAGTCACAGGAGGACCTGGATTCCAAGCCTGGCTCTGCTACTTATTACCTAGGTGATCACAGACAGCCTCTTCTCTTCTCTGGGCCTTAGTTTCCCCATCTGCAAAGTGAGGGGTTGAACCAGATGACCAGCTCTGTATCTTGGCAATCCCAGATCATGTGTGGCTGTGTGGCTGTGTGAGCATTTGTGTGGGGAGGGCAAGTTTGGGTTGTTGGGGCCTCCTGGGAGCTCTGAAGGGGCCGGGGGCCGGGAAGGGCTGGAGCCTGACCTGGTAGTTGGACTTTCCTTCCTTGGAGACAAATCTTTCATCATTGACCACAGTTGCCAGGCGCTGAGCTGCCTCATCCAGCCGGTCGATGGAGCGCAGGTACTCAATGTATTCCTCTGCACTCTCGGGGCTCAGCTGGGGAACCCCCAACGAAGAAAGCGGTCAGTGTTCCCCCACCCCAGCCTCAAGAGGCCCTTGCCCTTCCCCTCTCCAGTGCCCATCTCATCCCATGGAGCTTGGTTTTGGGGGTCGGGAGGCAAGGGGCAGGAAACCTTACAGCTGCATGATCCGCTGCCCACTCCCCTGGATCCACCCACACGGCTCACCTTGAGGAAGCGGCGGTATACACGCACTGCAGTCTCAGGCAGAGGGTGGGAACGTACAAAGCGAAGATAGAGGGGCCAGATGCGTGAGTGCTGAGTGATGGGCAGAGCCCGCAGGGCACGGTCGAAGGTGCGCCGGGTCCGAGTGATGCGGCCCTGCTCCATCAGGAACTGGCAGTAATCCAACCACAGACGCGGCATCTAGAACAGGGAGAAGGCAGAGGTCCCCTTGTGCTCCCACCTCCCCGGCCCTGGACGCCTCAGATTCCTTCTGCCCCCTGGTCCCTGATCACCAAGGGCTCACCTTGTGCATGAAGACCAAGGCCCGCTCATGGCAGTTGTTGACATCCTCGTAGGCAGGGTCAGTCACACAGCGACGCTTCACCTGAGCCCGGCGGGCTTTCAGGTAGTGGTACCACAGCTTGTAACTGGGCGACAGGAGAGGGAACATGCTTGTGAACACCATCACGGCCTTTCCCTTTCCCCTGCCCAAGCTCCACTTTCCCATACTGAGGCGCCCCATAGGGGAAGGAGAGGTAGGGGAGACTGGGAAGCGGAAGGGCCCCTCACCTCCCGGGCAGCTCCTTGAGGGCTCGCTCATAGAGCAGATTGAGCACAGCTTGCGATGCACTCTGCTTGAACTCGATGTACCGAAACCAACACTTGACAGAGAAAGGGTTGCGAAGGATTTCCTCCTCATACTGTAAATCCTCCTCCTCCTAGGGAGACAAGGGGCCAGAGTGTTGCAAGCAAGTCAGGCCTCCTCCTTCCCAATCCCATCACTGAATTCCAAAATTGTCCCCCCCCCCCAATTCCCACCCCCAGAAGGCTGGTCTCCCTCTCACGGAGACAACCTTGCCACAGTGGAAAGATTCAGGAGACCTAGGGTAAAATTCCACCATCTACGCCTCCTATGTGACCCCAGGCAAACCACTTCAAGTCTCTGGGCCTGATCAGACCCGTATCTTTCTGTTTCCAAGCCCCTGATTGGTTTACTCACTAAATGCCAGTTTCCTCTCCGAGCAAGCAGATCACTAGCAAAGGTAACATATTTAGGTCTGATGGCAGGAAAAAACTTTCTAATAACTGGGCCTATCTCAAAGCAGAACGAGCTACCCCTGGAGGTAGCGGGTTCTCCTTTATTTGACGCCTTCGTGCAATGGCTAGGTGATCACCTACTAAGCTTGATGGAGAAGGAATTCTTATTTGGGTACAGGTTGGATTAGGAAGCCACTGAAGTCCCTTCCAACTCTGACATAATCTGTTTGTGTCTGTGACTGGACAGATGCTCTTGTATGGTCCCTGACTGGTTCTAGGGTCTGTATAATAAAGCAATCTTCCAATTCTAAATCCTGCAACACCTCATTTCCTCATATTACCAAGTCTCTGCATCTGGTTCCGTGTCCCTTAGAAACACCCCCAACATCTTCTCTTTTCTCACTTCCTTCACTAGTCATAGCAACAGCCTTCTCCTTGGCTCCCATCTCTCCACCTCCCACCATTCCAACAGACTGTCAAGGGCTTACATCCCAGAACCGGCTCTGATCCAATCCAATTCACCCCATACTTATTAAATACCTACTAACTACAGCACAGCACTTCATAGGGCAGTGAAACAAAGTTTAAGTAATCACAGAATCTTAGAGCTGAAGGGACCTCAAAGGGCATCCAAGTCCTCATACTTATAATAATAGCTAACATTTATAGAGCATTTGCTATGTGCCAGGGACTATGTTAAGCGCTACAATAATAATAATGATAGGTAACATTCATACAGCACTTACTATGCACCAGGCACTGTGCTAAGTGCTTTAATAATAACGATTAATAATAACAGGTAACATTCATACAGCACTTACTACGTGCCAGGCATTGCACTAAGCACTTTATTATCTCTTTTGATCCTCACAACAATTGGGAAGTAGGTGCTATTATTACTCCCATTTTACAGATGAGGAAACTGAGGCAAATAGCATTTCAGTGACTTGCCCACAGTCACACAACTAGGAAGTGCCTGAGGCTAGATTTGAACCTCAGGTCTTTCTGATTCCATCCTCAGAACTCTATTCCCAAAAGTGATCATGTTGCCTTAGCTTGAAGATGTCCAATGATGGGGAACTTTGAAGCTCTTGGGACAGCTCTAACTGTAAATATGTTTTTCCTAACATCAAACTGACTTCTTTTAAATTTCCATCCACTGCTCTTCATTCTACCTCCTGGGTCCAGGCAGGGGAAAAAAACCTGAATCTTTCTTTACAAGTTTTTCACATAGTTACCATGATATGACTCTGTCTCAACCCTTGTTTAGTTTACAGTTTAAGAGAAAGACATCAACCCCAAAACTGCAATAGATAATATTACTGCGTAAGTGCAGCAGTGGGGATTCAAGGCCATGTGAAATCTGAAAGGGTGTTATTGGCTCAGGGAGAGGAGATTCAGGAAAGCTGCCTGAAGGATAGATGGATTGGCCTTTAAAGGGAAGTCAGAAATTCACCGGGTGAAGGGGACATAGAGTACCCCAGGCACTGGGAAGGAGGAGCACACAGGCAAGAAGAACACGGGTCATACTTAAGGCAAAGACCATGGTCCCGTTTGGCAACTCTATGCTTCAAGAGGGGAATAATAGGTTTGGAAAGGGGCTAGACTGTGGCAAGCCTGGAATGCCGAGCAAAGGAGTCTGAGCTTTACTGGGGAGGCCACAGACTGAAGATTTCTGAGCAAATCTCAGCATCTGTGTAAGAAATAAAGAGCATCCTGGAGATGGGGAGCTCTTTGAGGTCCTGATCCTTTCCTCTGCTCTGCTCAAGAACCTGCAATGGCTCCCTAGGGCTCACCTTGAGACTGAACCAATCCCTTTGCTCCCCACTTTGTCTCTCACGAATAGCACAAGGAGAACAGCATCCAGGCTGATCCCAGGGGGCGCAGCCTCCGCCTCGCCCACCCCCAGGTTAGCGGAGACTCTTGCCTGCGCCTGCGCACTCTCCCATTCCTTGCCTCCGTAGGTCTGGCGTCTCCCCATCCTAGGTTTTGGACCCCGCCCGCCGCCCCGTGGAGCCCACCGCGTCTGGGCACTCCTCCCGCTCGTACTCACGAAGAAGAGGTCGGTCCTCTCAGGCCGAGGCTTCAGCTTTGCCTCGGTTGGGGCTGCATCCCCGATCTCGGGCATCCCCGCGTCTTCCTCAGTTGCACTCACCAGCCCTTACACTGTGATCCCGCCTCCATCCGTCCTCGCGCCGTTCCTCATTGGCCAGATGCAGCTCACTTCCGTGCCCTCCCTCAGAACAACTTCCGCTTGTTTAGGACTAGGGGAAGAGGCGTGACACGCTCGCCAAGGCTCGCTTCCGCTTTGAGCCTCTCCGGCCAATAGGCTCCAGTGTCCAAGCTCGGGTTCTAGCCAATGAACGTACGCCTTGCTGCGGCGTCTATTTTGGGCGGATGTGGCTTCAGAGACTGGCGGAAGCAGCCGTCGGACCTAACAGGATGGGGGTGAAACTGGAGGTTTTTCGGGTCAGTGCTGGGGGCCGGGGGCATGTGGGACAGTGCTTCTCGGGGCCTGTGTCTGGGGTAGGTAGGGGCCTTTGGGGATGGAATCTAGAAGCTGAACAAGAATCCCCTATTAACACCCTCCCTCCCCACGCCCCAGCCCCATTTCCTGACTGCCCCCTCCCCATCTCCTGGTTAGGCAACGTTACCTAAAGTGGAGCCTAAAGATGCCTCTTCAGAGTCCTTCCGAGGCTCTTTAATTTGCCTCTGGGGCCTTCCATGTGACAACCCTTCAAACATTTGAACCCAGGGGCAGCTAGGTGGCTCAGTGGATAGAGCTCTAGCCTTGAAGTCTGGAGGACCTGAGTTCAAATGAGGCCTGGGACACATGACACTTACTAGCTGTGTGACCTTGGGCAAGTTACTTAACCCTGATTGCCTCATCAAAAAAAAGCAAAAAAAAAAAAAATGAAACCTCAAACATTTGAACCCAGCAGCCTTCTCCCCTCCCCTTCCCAGTCTCCCCCAGCCTTCTCTTCTCTGGGTTAAACACACACCTCCAGTTCCTTCAACCAATCTTCAAGTAATAGGAACTCAGAAGCCATCACCTTGGGGGGTCACCGTACTCTTGTCACTCCATGATCTTAAACTATGATACCTAAAACTGAACAGATGACTCCAAATGAGATCTGATCCGTGATGATGATGATGATGTATTTGTGTAGTGCTCTAAGGTTTTGCAAATATGTTACAAGTATCTTATTTTATCCTTGTTAGGAAGGGAGTAAGCGTCTATTAAGCTCCTGATACTTGCTAAGTACTTTACAAATAGTATCTCATTTAATCCTGGCAACAATCCTGGGATGAAGGTGCTGTAATTACCCTCTTTTTACAGTTGAGGAAACTAAGACTTAGGGAGGTTAATCGACTTGCTCAGGGTCATAGTAAGTGTCTGAGGTAGGATTGGTGCCCTTAGTCCATGCACTCTAAAGACTGCACTAGGAGAAGTGGTACTATCATCTCCTTATTTTGGAAACTATAGGATAGAGATTGTACTAGATCTGTGATTCCCTAAGTATAGGGAGCCCCCAGGAGGGGCTCCTATCAATACTGGTCAGCACCTTCTCTTTGATGTGTAATCGCAGAGAGTGGCCTTGCATGGACAGATTAAGGGATTTGCCCAGAGCCACTCAGCCAGCATGTGTTAAAGGCTGAACTTAAATCCAGCTCCAAAGCTAACTGTCTGTTCACACTGTCTCTCACCTTATATCTCTTAACTCTCTTAGCATCTTCCCAGGATGGCATTAGTTTTTTTGATGGCCACATCCCACCCCTGACATATTGAGTTTACTAAGAACATCTGAATAGTTTTTTCTCAAACTTCCATTGAACCATAACTCCCTCATCCTGTGCTTGTGAAGTTGAATTTTTTTTAACCCAAATCTAAGACTTTACATTTGTCCATATGGATTTTCATCTTATTAGGCTTAGCTCCGCATTCTTGCACGTCAAGATCTTTTTGAATCCTGACTCTGTCATATAGTATGTTAACTATTATCTTGGTCCCAGTTCTGTGTTATCTACAGACTTGATGAGCCATGCTATCAATTCCTGTATCCAAGCATTTGGTTAAAACTGCTAAATAGGGGCAGCTGGGTGGCACAGTTGATAGAGCACTGGCCCTGGAGTCAGGAGGACCTGAGTTCAAATGCAGCCTCAGATACATGATACTTTCTAGCTGTGTGACTCTAGGCAAGTCACTTAACCCTAATTGCCTCACTTTAAAAAAAAAAAAAAAACCACAAACTGCTAAGTAGCCCAGAGTGGAACATAGATCCTTGGACCACTCAGGCCACTTCACTGGAGACCTTCTGTTTATTGACATTGAACCCCTAATAACTACTCTGAGTCTGGTCTTTAAGCTAGTTTTAAATCTATCTAATTGTGTGATAGAGTAGCTAGATGGCACAGTGGATAGAGTGCTGGGCCTAGAGTCAGGAAAATGCCTCTTCCTGAATTCAAATCTGGCCTCAGACAAATATTAGCTGTGTGACCCTGAACAAGTCACTACACCCTGGTTACCTCAGTTTCATCGTCTGTCAGATGAGCGGGAGAAGGAGATGGCAAACCACTCCAGTATCTTTGCCAAGAAAACCCCAAATGGGGTCACAAGGAGTTGGATATTGCTGAACAACAAGAAATTGTAGTCTAGTCCGTGACTTCCCATGTTTTCCACAAGAATAGAATAAGATACTTTATCAGATACTTTGGTAAGATCCAAGTAAACTGTACCTACAATTTAAGCTATTAATAACCCTTTCAGAAAAGAAAATAAAGTTAGTCTGGCATGACCTGTCCTTGGTGAAACTAAACTGGCTCTTTTTAATTCTTGCTTCCTTTTCTAGATGGTTCCTGCCTGTCCCTTACCTGTTGCATTTTACAATTTCCCCAAGAATTGAAGTCAAGCTTAGTAGTTTATAATTTACAGGTTTTGTTCTCTTCCTTGATGAAAAGTGTCTTTTTGAACTTATTGGGGGATGTTATAGAGGAGAATCCTGTTAAGGTATGAGCTGAGCTGGATTTGTTCTGAGATCCTTGCCAACTCCAAGATTCTTGATTTTGAATAGTCCAGTTTGTCTGGAAGAGAGTAAATGAGATAAGTTTGGACGGGCAGAAAGACCCAAGATTGGAGAGGGTCAAGCTTGTCAAGCAAAGTAGTTTGAACTTTACTTGGTAGGCTATAAGGAGTCACTGAAGATCTTTGAGTCAAGTGACATGAGCAGATCTATGAAGATTATTCTGAAAGTGTTGTGAAGGATAGCTTAGAGGCAGGGAAAGAAGGGAGTCAGAAATTCAATTCAATTCTACAGGCGTTTACTAAGTACCTCCTGAGTACGTGGCCACGTGCTACGTGCTGAGGTACAAAGACAAGAACAATCCAGTGCTTGCCTTCAAGGATCTTACAGTTGGGGGAGGTGGGGTAGGTAAGGAAATACAAAATGCATACATAGTAATAATGGGCAGCGTTAACAGCTGGAGGCAGCAGGAAAGTTCTCCTGGAGGTGGTGGTGCTTGAACCAAGCACTGAAGGAAGATAGAGGTGTCAAGGTGCAGTGGAGACAAGGCAGAGCCTGCCAGATGTGGACCATATGGAAGGAGGAGGCAGGATTTCCTTCCTGCAGAGCATCAAGTAGGCCAGTATGGCCCGAGGATTAAGTGGGTGAGGGGGAATAATGTAAAATATTGTAACATGGACATTTGAAGGGAGAGATTAGAGCCAGATGGGACAGGGCTTTAAATGCCAAACAGAAGAGTTAGTATTTTATCCCAGAAGCAATAGGAACTACCCTCGATTCTTCAGCTTGGGCAGTTTCAGTGGATCCGTATTGATTCTGAAACAATATGGGGTAGTGGATAAAGATCAAGATTCAGAGGTAGGCAGACCTGGGTTCAAATCTAGCCTCAGTTACTAGCTGTATGGCTTTGGGCAAATCACTTACCTTCTCTGGGTCAGTGTCCTATGCTTTAGGAATATGAAGCTGGTAACTGGAGAGGATGGATTGTAGGGGAGGAGATTGGAGGCAAGGTGGCCAATTAGGAGCCTATTGCAATAGTTCAATAGAAGGTGATTGAAGGACTTGCTAGGGTGGTGGAAGTGTGAGCAGAGAGAAAGGAACAATAACAATAATAATAATCATAGCTCACAGTAATATAGGGCCTACTATGTGCAAGGCACTGTGCTAAGTACTTTTCAATTATTATTGTATCCTCACAACAATCCTCACAGGTAGGTGCTGTTGTTATCCCCATTTTATAAGTGAGGAAACTGAGGCTGAAAGAGATTACCTGACTTGCCCAGGGTCACACAGCTAAGAAGTGTTTGAGGCTAGATTTGAACTCAGGTCTTCCTGACTGCAGGCCTGGCATTGTATTCTCTCCATCAGCTAGCTGCCTCATGTTGCAATCAACAGGAACTGGGTTAAATGTAACCCCAAAGCAATTTATATTAGATTACGGTTACTTTGTATCTACCCTCTATGTGTGTCTCTGGTATATATCTCTTTATGCACATGTTTTCCCTTTAAATGACATTAGAATGTGGGGGTGATTTTCACTTTTTTTTTTTTATTCCCTGTACTTAGCACAGTACTGGCACAGACTTGTTGATTGAATAAGTGTGGTGTAGTGGAAAAGGCACTCCACTCACAGTTAAAAATGCCCAAGCTCAGATCCTCGCTCTGTCACTTACCATCTTTCTATCCTTGCGCAATAATAATTGACAGATTTCACTTTAGTGTTTGCAAAGTGTTGTTGGGACACCTGCCCAGTGAGGTGAGTGGTGTGATTATTATTGTGCCTGTTTTACAGATGAGGAAATTGAGGTGCTGACAGGCTTTGTGACTTGCCTGTGATGACCCAGCTGGTAGAGAGTCACATGCCCTTAGTTTCTTCCTGTGTAGAATTCAGTTAATTTGCACCACCTACCTCACAGGGTTATTGTGAATGAGGGCTTGACAGGCTTTAATTTGTTGTTGTTCAGTTGTTTCAGTCATGTCTGACTCTTTGTGACCCCATTTGGGGTTTTCTTGGCAAAGATATTGGAGTGTTTTGCCCTTTCCTTCTCCAGCTCATTGGACAGATGAGGAAACTGAGGCGAGCAGAGTGAAGTGACTTTCCCAGGGTCACACAACTAGTAAGTGTCTGAGGCCAGATTTGAACTCAGGTCTTCCTGACTCCAGACCTGTCCTCTATCCACTGCACCACCTCCATGCTCTTGGTAGACTTTAAAACTCTATAGAAATATGAGCTCTTGTTATCATGAAGGAAGATTGTTGTGGCAGTGGTTAGAAAGGTCTTTCTGGGGAGAACGAGAGTGATAAGGGCTGCTTGGTTATCATAGTCGTCCAGGTGGGCCTGGACTGGGGCAGCGTCAGTGAGACCAGAAGAGGGAGGCGGAGGATTCCAAGTGTATGACAGAGATGGAATCAACAGGCCTTGGGATCTGATTGTATATTCTAGGTAAGTGAAAGGAAGGGTCAGAGAGAGCCCCCAGGTTATGGACTCGAGAAGCTCAGCAAGTAGCCCATAGTGACTAGTGCCCCAGAGAAATAATGACATCCAAGAAAAAGGGTGGGAGGGAAGATAGTAAGCTAATTTTGGACATATTGAGTTTGGGGTGCCTGCTGAAGCAGGTGGAAGTGTCCTTAAGGCAGCTGGAGGGGTGTGTCTGGAGCTCAGAGGGAAGGTCAGAGCTAGAGCTGCAGATTTTGGGGTCATCTGCATAGGGAAATAGTTGAAATCTTGGAGGTAGAAGAGATTACCAAAGGAGAAAAGAAGAAAGCCCAGGACAGATCCTTGGGAGTAGCCACATTAAGAGGTTTTGTAAAGTAAAGAGAGAGCGAAAAGTTGTTAAAGAGGCAGGAGAACCCAGAGGGTGTAGAGTTGTCCCAGCCCCACTGGGCCTCAGTTTCCCCATCTGTAAAGTAAAGGAGATTGGACTAGATGGCCTTTGAAGTCTTCCAGCTCTAAAGCTGGGACCCTGTGATCTCTGTAACCTGGGGTCCTGGATAGATTTCAGGGAGTTGGAGAATTTGGATGGGAAAAAACTCAACATTTCTATTTTCACTATTTCCCCCACTGGTTTAATTTCCTTCAATGATTTAAATACATTGTTCTGAGAAGGGCTGGATAGGTTTCACCAGACTGCCAGAAGGGATCATGGTACAAAATGGTTAAGACCCTTGGTGTACAGGTCAAAAACACTACCTAGAGAAGTCAAGGAGGAAAGGGACTGAAAAGAGTCCGCTGGATTTGGCAGATCCAAAGTTCACTGGTGACTGGAGAGGACCGTACAAGAGCGTGGTGGGAGTCAATGCTGGGTTGCACCGGGGTTCACTTCATGGAATATGAGGTGCCTGTGGTGTGCTAGGCTATGAGCGAGGCCCTGGGGATAGAAAGACGAAAACAATGTCCCTGCCCTGACAAAGTCTGCTCTGTGTGTGTGTGTGTGTGTGAGAGAATACAGCTTATACACTGGTAATTCTAGAGGGGAGAGCCCTGGCAGATTCATGAAAGGCTATAGGGAGACATGGTAAATACTTGAAGGAACTCAGCATAGGTATATTCCAAAGTATGCTTTTTATTTCTCAAAATATATTTGTGGCTTAAGCTATATTTTAAAAAAATCAGGAAGAACAAGAAATTTCACACACATAATCTAACATGGTTTTAAAGGGCTAAAGATAAATTTCAGTTATACATGGAAAATAATGTAGCAAGCTGATTTCTGAAGTGAAAACGGGTAGCTTAAAACTTTACTTTCTAAAATAGGAAAATTCATGTTTCAATCTGAAATTCTACAAAATGAGAATTGCTTTATATGCAGTTGTTCATTAATCTTGAGAAATGATGTCTAAGCTGGCAGTGTCTCCTAGTTGGTGTTCCATAGAGGCAAGTCCAGGGCTACTCAATCTCCTTCTGTGGATGATTATTATTATTATTTAAAATTTCATTCTTGTTGGAATGAAAGACTTCTGTAGGTGACTTTGAAGCAGTGGAGAGACATATGCTCCATTCTCTGTCCTTTTCTAGATGATGTTGTACCTCACCTTCCCGGTGGCCATGTTCTGGGTGTCCAACCAGGCTGAATATTTTGAGGAATATGTCATCCGGCGCAAGGTAGACCCGGGGCTCAGGAAGGAGGGGCCTGATGTGCTCCTGGCAACACAGTGGGGACCCCCTGAGGGGAGAACATGCCCTCCATCCCACGTTCTGTGGCCTCAGAAGCCAGGCCTGCTCTGCCTCCCCAGATGGAGGGTGTACCTAGTGGGGCATTGAGGTACCCTTAGAGTGGGGATCTGGATGCTTGCCTTCTCTTGCTAGCTTTGCTATTGACTTACCGCGTGACCTTCCCACTCTCACCATTTTCTGCAATGAGAGGGATGGACTCCATGGTTTCTGAGGCTCCTTCTAGCTCTGATATTCAGTGCCAGTCACACCTGGCACCATGTTCATCTAAGTAGCAGTAAGGACTGGAGGCAAGATGTCCTGTATAACCCAGAGCTCCCCCTGGGAGGGTCGGGGGTCCTGAGACGGCTCCTTTGCCTAGAAGGGAACACTTCTTCCTTTCTGTCCTGGCCCTGCTGGGGTAGGGGTTGGGGATGCTGTGTCTGTTCCTGGTCCTCTCCCTCTTCTCCAGCAACTTCTTCTCTTTCTGCAGCAGGAAATCTTCCCTCCGGAGCGAGAAGACCAGGTGAGGCCTTGAATTTCCCCCATCATATGTGGGGGGAAGAATGGTTGGGTTGGAATGGCAGTGGGAAATATTTCTAGGGTCTGTCTCTGCTGTCACTCAAGGTAGGTGAAAGCCTGGTTTCAGGTAAGAACTCCTGGGCTCAAACTCCTACTGTGGGCTCAGCAAAAGCTGGAGTATCCTCAGGAAGGCACAGGTGAGAACCAGGTTCTGGGTGCAGGAGACCATAGCCTAGGAAGGAGCACCTAGTTCAGGGGTGAAGCCCACAGAGGTTGGAGGGATTGGCTGGGGGTTCCAGTCTTCTCTCACATCTGCCTCACTCTTCCCCCTGCCCCCCCCCAAATATTCCACATTGCATGGAACTGGGTTCCAGGGATTGTGGGCCAGGGTTGTAAATCTGAATTCTCTTGTGACATTCTACCCCAACCTGTGTTAGCGGCGAGAGCTGGAAGAGTTCAAGGAGCGAATGCGGAAGCAGCGTGAGGAGAGACTCCTCCGGACTGCCCAGCGGTGACCTGGGCTGTATCTGAAAATCGGTGTACCCCGTCTCTCCCCCAAAGCCTGGCTGCTGCACAGCAGGGCTACAGGTTTGGGGCTCCTGCCGTCTCCATCTTCTGCTGAGGCACTCTGGAGGCCACATGTCCCCTGCTCAGTCCCTGGCTCCCCTACCGACCTGCAGACGTTTATGGCCTCGAGATCTCCCCTGCCCTGGACTGACTGGTCAGATGCATTACCCAAACATATCAACCCCGTGCAGTTTCCCCACTTTGGTCCCCCTTTCAGGGCTCTACCTAGGAGCCATTCAGGGATCAGTGTCTGAGTCCAAAGAGAGGAGAGAGAAAACCTTGTATTTTTCTATCCCGATTCTTTAAGCCAATGACAATAACAACTCAGTCTGACCTCTGCTCAGTTTATGTGAAAGCCTTTTATTTGGTAATGTGGAACTGGTAGTGTGGAAGCGGGCCCTAGCCTTCAGGGGCCGGTGGTTTGGGGCTGGGGGCTGCTGTTCCTTCGGAAGCTGAGGGCAGAGGGGTCTTGAGGAGCCAATAGGGGATGGTGGCTGCGATTCCCAGTTCCTTGCTCCACACCATCCTGTAGGGACAGGGAGAAGGACCAGTTTAAGAGCTACTCTTCCAGGAAGCAGAGAGGTGGCTGATCTGGCAGGGGCCATAGAAAGCCTAGTCCCTTCATTTTACACATTGGGAAATTGAGGCCTACATAGAGGTGAGGACTTGCCCAGGGTTACCTATTCAGGTCGTGACTGAGCTGAGTCTGGAAAGATTTCCAGAGTTCTTTCTGCTCTGCCATGCTGCCTCCCAGGCCCACTTGCCTCCTGGTCTAGCCTCAGTAAAGGCAGAAACAGGCAGGAACCTCCTTCCCTAAAGACAGGACTTTCCTATTCTCTCTGCATGATTGAGGAAGGCAGTGAAGCCTACCTCTTCCTTACCCCTCTGTGTCTTCTGTACCCAAGAGAAGCCCCCAGGCTCTGTGGCTTCATGGGAGGGAGGGATAAAGGCTGTGGGGGCTGAAGTAGAAGCCAATGAATGGGATCTCAGGAAATGTTTTGGTCCTTGGGGTCTCTGGGATACGAGGTCCAGGATGTCTGGTTTCTGTTTCCAGAGAGCCTCCCCTCCCCTCGTGTGGACTGTGATGCCCAGGGTTAATTAAGAGCAGGGAGACCAGAGATTAACAAGACGCGGAGAAGAGGAAGTGGAGCACCCCCTCTCTAAACCAAACCAAAACCCTTTCCCATTCTTCCCAGAGTTCGGGGCTGAACTGCCGAGGCAGTCTGCTTCCCGGTTTCCCCCGCCGACTCTAGAACCTGCTTTCCCCTCCCAGTCTCGCTCCTGGGGTAGACCTGTACCTTAGGCGCCACGGACTGGAAGCCAGGCAGGTAGTTGATGCTGACGCGTTGGTCGTCCATGCGACGTGCCTGGGTGTTAGCCACCATGTCCATTAGGTTGTCCATCTCCGGAGGAGCAACGGGGCTGGGGCTGGGGCTGGGGCTGGGGCTGCTCTCTGGGGGAAGAGGATGGAAGGGGGCAAGACAGAGACTTTGGGTTCAGGCCTGAGCACTCTGCAAGCTGCTGGGACCAGTTGCGACAGATGCAGCTGTGGAGGGGGTCTGGGAAGGCGGATGCCTGGGGATGGGCTGGGGAAGGAGACCAAGAGCCTACTGAGGTGCCTGGAACACCCCATTCCTGCAGGAAACAAACCTGGAGCTTTGGGGAGACACACGAGAACCTTATTCTAATTAGACGAAGGCTCCCCGGGCACACAGTTACACAAATACACACATAGGAATGAACACAGATACATTTGCACTCATCCAAGTTTGTGTGATAGAGACATTCACTCTTCTGGATACACTCACTGCTGGGAGGCCCCTGGCCTGGTTCAGTCTGCAGGGGGCAGCGCTGCTCCTCCATCCGAGCGCCCTGGACGTGGGTTAGCAGGTTGAAGAATCCATCCTCCTCCGGGGTCCCTGCCTGAGGCATGGAGGACTGGGGTTAGCCCTGGCACTGTCACCCTCCAGTCCTGAGGGCCTTCTCTGCTAGGGATCCTGGGTCTAGTACCAGAAGGGATCTTGGAGGCCATTGGGTCCAACCCCCCTCATTTTACGGATGAAGATTCATCTCAGAGAGGTTAAGTGACACCCAAGATGGCAGTAGTGTCTGACGGGATCTGACCCTACGTCGTCCTGATTCTTTCAGGTGGTTTTTATTCCACCTCCCCTGCCAAACCTTGATCTCTGACATTACCTGGGATCAAGTGGGGAAATGGAGCTGAGAGCTCTTGTTGTGGGCCCCCCTCCCCAACAGACCAGAGGAATCTCTGGTGCTTCTCCCACCCCTGCCCTTTGCTTACTTTCCCTGCTGTCCCCCACCCCAAATAAGGAGTATCTCAGGCCACCTCCATCACACCAACCATGCTTCCCAGGTCTTGGCCCCGCTCCCAGCCCCTTTCTCTGTGTTCCAGGTTTTGGGATCTAGCTCTTCATTCCTTTCCCAGGTCTAGGTTTCTAGTTTTCTCCCAGGTCTGTGAGAGAGGGCAAGGATACCTCTTTGCCTCCACCTCCATAAATGAGAAAGAAAATGCTTTTTTTCCTCCCTTACCCTAGTGATGGTGGTGGGTGACCCTGTGCCATCCTGCCCATCTTACCATGCTCTGAAGCTGCACTGCCTGCTCTCTGGCATGAGAATCCGGTGTGAATGATATAAATGGCTTGCCATCCTGCACTGTCCCCACTCCTACCTCTGCCCCCAGGGACCCCCAAATCAGGATAGTTCTGGCTATAGCCATGTGGCTGCAGCTGGCTCTAGGGAGAGGCATGTTAGTGCCAACTTCAGTGGCCTAGATCAGAGGCTGAAGGAGGGGTTTGGGAACAAGTTATTCCCTTGGGAGAGTCAAACTCTACCCTCTCCTCTAACTCCTGGATTGCCTTTGCACCCCTACCCCCCATGACTTTGTGGCCCTTTCACCTTAACTAGGCCCTCACACCCAGGTATCCCTTTTCAGCCTCCTCCCTCCCCCTCAAACTGGAAACTGGGTCATTGGCCTCCTTTTTGGCTCTAAGCCTTCGGAGACACTGGCCTTGCTAATGAGATACCTGCTAATTAGAGTCGTGTTGGTACAATCGGGAGATCTGAGACCTGGCAGGACTCGGAGATCACAAGGGAGCAAGCAGGTGGGGTGGGAAAGTGGGGGAGCCGCGCTGGTATCTTCACCTCCTAGGCTACGAATCCCCCACACCCTCCTGGCCAGGATGGGGTCCCCGATTACCTCACTGGGAGGACTGGAATCTGCTTCTTTCTCTTTTCCCTCCAGCTCAGCCATCAGACTGGATCCCTAGGTGATCTCTTACTAGACCCCTTGCTCTGTACTGTGTTCCCCCTTCTGCTGAGTTCTTCGCCCCCAGACCCACTGCAGATGTCTGATTCCAGCTCCCACTGTTGCTCTTGGTATCTGGAGTAGGACTTTTAAAGGGTGGGGGAACACCCACGATCCCCCAGCAAGCCCCAAATCCTAGACTCCATCTGGGAGTCCCCCCCTCTCCATCTGCTCCCACCCAGACTAAGCCCCATAAAGATCATCCAGATAATTGTTTCCGTGGAACTCCACTGGGTGCTGGGTGGGGGTGGGGTGCCCAGACCTCCTCCTTCTCCCCCAACTTCATCTCACTCCCAGGATTCTGGCCCTCCCTCCCACAACCCGTGATTTCCACATTGTTGACCTGCAGCCCTGCTCTGAAACTCACCTGTGCCACTCACACCCCAGAGTCATAGGATCCATACCCTTCCCCCTGCCCCAACAGCTCTCACCTGGGTCAGCAGGGTCTGGGAGCAGGCATACTGAAGGTTCAAGGTAGGGTCTCCCAGACAACTGGGGGGCAGGGCTGCATAGGGAGAGGCCAAGTGGGAGAGAGCACGGAGAAGGCAGAGACCCCGGAGCCCACGGCCTCGTGGGCGGTACTCATAGCCTCCCTGTAGGGAAGATGTACTAGAGATGGTACTCCTCACTTCACCAGAGGCCCTCCCCAGCCCCAGCCCTCCTAACTGGTACCTGGGAATGCATCCTTTCTGGATAGCTAGGGATCAGGCCTTTCCCACAAAGAGCCTTTTTTGTTGTGTGAGGACCTTTGGGAGTCAGGGCACCCTCCCTTGCTTCAGGGCTCCCCACTCTTACCACCCCAAACAATGTCTCCTCTTTCTTCTGTCCACCTGTCCAAAGATGTGGATGGACCTGTCTGGTCAGACTGGTATTGGTTGGCTCAGTCAGTCTCCTTGGTTATGTTTCCTCAGGGAATGGGATTATTCTCCTCCCTGGAGGGGTCCTTACCTCCTTATATACCCACAAGGGCCTTATTACCAGCTCTGCATAGCCTTCAGGTCTAGGCTTTGGGGTGGTTACCACAGCAACACTCTCCATTCGGAGGCCAGAGCTGGCTAGGGGAGGAGCAGGAGGTGGAGGTCCTATTCTCCCCAAAATCCCCACCCCTCATTTCCCCAAACTCTACCACTCCCCCAAGCTTTTCCAGTTCCTCAAAGTGATATTTTCAAAAGCTCATTCCCTGAATTCCCCCATTCAAAAACTGGAGTGGGGTTGGGGAGGGAGGTCCCAGATCAGATCCCTCCATATCAGAAGAGGTTCATGAATGTTGTCTTAGAGTGTTGGAAGAGATGTTAGGGGAGAGGAGTATGTCATGACCCCTTCATTATCTGCATCATTTTTTGACATAGTTTCCTGGGGATGGAGAAACATGATACAAAATCATAGAAACCCCTTTCCCCCAAGTACACACACACACTCTCACTCTCTCTCTCTCTCTCCCTCCTCCCAGGTGACAAATCCCTCTATCTACCCCCATTCTGGTGATACCATGGTAGTTGTCTGGAGTTCCGACCACACTGATCCCTCCTCAGGATAGAGGAGGTTCTGGGGATACCACTGTTACCCAGTTAGAATGTGTGACTCTGTTTCTATGTATATCATAAGCTAGGAGGGATTAAGGAAGGTCAAAACTAGGAGGGAGCTATCTAGTTCAATCCCCTCATTTTATGGAGGAGAAAACAGCCCCAGAGAGTGGCAAAGGGCTTATCTGTGTGTATAATAATACATGCATCCCTGTGTCCTTTGCCTAGGTAAGTGTTCACTAGTGAATGTAGAACTGTGCCACTGTGTCTGTCCTTGAGCCAGTCTGGGCTCAAGAGTAGAATTGATGAAGCACGCTATCTACTTCCTAACAGAGAGATGGTTGACTCAGAGGGCAGAATGAAACTTTTTTTTTTTTTTTTTGGATATGGCAAATACAGGAATTGATTTTGCTTGACAGCATGTTTGTTACAAGGGTTTTGTTTTGTTTTCTTTTTCCCAAAGGGAAAGGGGTGGTGGTGGAAGAAGAAATGAGTTTGTTAATTGAAAAAAATTTTTTAAAGGAGTCAGGGCAGTGTAATGGTTATAGTATTGAAGCTGGAGTCCAGAAGAGCTAGGTTTGCCTTCCACCTGTGAACACACACCTGCTGTATGATCCTGGGCAAGTCACTTAATGTCTTTAAACCAATAGGATTTGGGGGTGTTGGAGTACTGGCAATATGGGGTTTGTACGTGTGTTTGTGTGGGGGCATCGGGGCACAGTAATTGTACTGGTAGAGTGCAGAGAGACCTGGTGGCAGTCAGGAAGATATAGACCCTAGTCCTGCCTCAGCCGAATACGGGCTGTGTAATTCTGAGCAAATCCTTTAGCCTCTCATTTCACTATTTCACTCATTTTACAACTCTCTGACTATAATAATAACGAACTTTTAAGTAGCACTCATAAGGTTTCCAAGTGGCAGATCTCCCTATACTAAAGAAATCAGCAAGGAAAGAAGGGAGGAAAGAAGAGAGGGACGGAGGAAGGCAGAACACACCAAACCAAGGTTGATACTCACCAGCTGTGTTATGTGACCCATGGGTAAGTCACTGGTCTTTTCTGAGCCAGTAGCGATAATAGCGGTTGCAAACTTTCACGCCCTATATAAATGAATATTGTTAGGTGAATTTGTGACTGTCTGTGTATCTTTGTGAGCCTCTGGGTACTCGAGTGTCTTTTTGTAATTGCTAAAGCTTACATAGCGCTTTAACGTGTGCAAAATGCTTTACAAATCTCTCACAACAACGGGAGGTAGGTGCTATTATTATCCCCACATTACCGTTGCGAAAACTATTATCAGGAGTGTTCGCTGTAAAGGGCACGAGTGCTCCGGGCGCTACGGAGCCCCTTCGCGTCTTCCCACCTTCCTTCTCACTTTCCCACCTTCCCGAAACAGACTCCCGGAGAAGAAATTGACTCGCAGTGGGTAGCTAGGGAGCTGGGTCAGGTGGTTGGGGCGTGGCCAGGTGAGGGAAGAGGCCAGGCCAGGTGGAAAGGGGCGTGGCCTCCTGTGATGACGCTACCAGAGGCTCCCGCCCCTTCTTGGGCAGACCCGGAAGCGGTGGCCCCAGGGGGAAGATGGCGCCCTCAGGGCTGAAGGCGGTGGTGGGAGAGAGTGAGTACTGGCCTTTATTGCGGTGGGCAGTAGGGCTGAGAGCCTGGACACCTGGGTTCTTGGGAAGGAAGGAGGGAGGGTGGCTGGGAACCTGGACACCTGACTCCCTGGAGGAGAGTGGCTGGAAACTTGGGACAGGAGGTGGGTGGGCACCTGTACCCCTGGATCCCCCAGGAGGGAAGGGGGCTAGGAGCTTAGATGCCTGGGTCCCTGAGGGGGCGGGACTTGGAGTTTGGGTGCTTGGGTCCTTAGGGGAGGGGGCTTCGGAAAAGCCACCTAGGTCGGGGTGGGGGTCTGGGTCCCCTGGGAGGGGGATGGGAGGCTTGTATGTAGTAGGCACTTAATAAATGCTTATTGAATGAATGAGGGGAATGAGAGACCACATCCAGGGTCCCTGCCCAGCGTGGGGCTGGGAGTCAGATGCCTGGATCCTTTGGGTAGGGTGAGGAATCTAGACACTTGGGTGGGTATTAGGGACACTTACTGGGGGAGTCTGGACTTCTGGGTTCCTGGATCCTGAGTGGGGAGAATTTCAGGGGACTAGAAGTTTAGACAGTTGAATCCCTGAAGAGGCCAGAACTGGAGGTCTATACCTTGGTGATGCCCTGCACCGAACCCCCTAGTCTCTTATTTAATGTCCTGTTAGTTCTAAGTGCTTTGGGATCTTCACTGGAGGGAGTGGTATCCGGAAGCAGAAATTGGGCCCCACCCCTGGTCAGCAGGAGGGGGAAGGGGCAGTTCTGTCCTGTGTTTTCCCACCCTTGGCCTGGTTGCTTTGGTTTCAGCTGTTTCCTTTAGTAGTGATAAGGTGGTGGTGATAAGGGGCTAGGCCTCCCTCCTAGAGCCCTCTTTGACCCTGGCCTGGCCCTTGATTCGGCCTCTTCCTCTTCCCAGGTTCTTGGAGGGAAGTGACCACCTTCTGTGGGGTTTCCATATGGTCCAATCCAATCTTTGACCGTTTTTGCACAGATAGGGAAACTGAGGCCCAAGGAGGGGCAGGGTCATGCTCAAAGTCACACTTTGAATTCAGAGGCACAGCTGAAATGAAAATGTAGGTCTTCTAACTCCCAGCCTTGTTACTTTTTTCCACGTGGGTCTGGGGAACTAGGGTGGGAGATTGTAATGTGGAAGGTCTCAATCCTAGCTCTTGCTCAGCCCTGAGTGGACTCAGGCTTCTGGCCAGAAGCATAACTCACTTTGCCTGAGGCTAGGTACAGGGGAAAGGCTTCGGATGGCAGAGACACTGGTGGCAAGATACTTGCTTAGCCCAGGTGTCTGGGAAGAAGAGCCATCCCCTGAGCCAGCCTTTCCTTCCTCTCCCCTTTCAGAGATCCTGAGTGGGGTTATTCGAAGCGTCAAGAAGAATGGAGAATGGAAGGTAGGACTCGGGGAGCCAGGGTAGCTGGAGGCCCTTTAAGGTCACACAGCTCTTTCTCTAGGTCACCTAGGTGTGACGTCTTGGACAGAACCTTCAGAGGGGGCTCACAAGGAGCCAAAGGGGAGAATGGTATGGTCTCTGTGCCTATTGAGAGGAGAGCAGAAGGCCAACGGCCCCGGTAGTTGGGGGGCTGGTGTTCCTAGAATTGGGGTTAGGCTGTAGGAGGTTAGTGGCTTCATGGTTGCCACAGCAGTCATAATTGGACATCTTGGTACTTTGGGCAAATTCATTTGGGGGTGATCCCCAGAACGGAACAACCTGGGAAAAGGGGTGATCTGCCCTCTGCTTCCCTAACTTTCACTGACCCATCACCTTGCTACCTTCCCTTCTCCGCTCCACCTTTCCCCTGCTGCCCCTTCTGGGGGGTGTAGAGGGCAGAGGACCCTGAGGCATAGGGATAGCAGTCACTATGGTGGGGAGGGGGATGATGTGCCCCTCCAGAGGCACTATCCTAGTTGGAGCTCTGTGCCTTAGGTTCTCGTCATGGACCGCCCCAGCATGCGGATTCTGTCTTCCTGCTGTAAGATGTCAGACATTCTAGCTGAGGGCATCACCAGTGAGTATGAGGCCCCCAACATCCCGGGCAGTCCAGAGCATGGCTCACAGATCATTGGGTGGTCTCTCCCTGGTCACCAGGGAGTGACTGTCCCCTAGATCACCAGTGGATTGGAGCCTTGGCTCCTACCTCCTCTCTTGCTTCTGCTGGGGGCTGGGGGGAGGCAGTGGGGAGTTGACCTCCCCTCCCTGGTGGCTTCCCCATGGTCTGCCATGTTTTGTTGTTCCATCTCCTGTTACGTCGTTTGGTGTGGTGCCGTGGATGGATGCCCAGTTGTGGAGGACATTAACAAGCGCAGGGAACCCATCCCCAGCTTGGAAGCCATTTACCTATTGAGCCCGTGTGAGAAGGTAAAGGCCACTGAGCGGGAAAGTCCTTGGGCTGAGTGCTTTCTCTAGGGCCTCTGGGGTTGGGGCCAGAGGGAGTAACTCTCCCATTTCTCCCAGTCTGTCCAGGCTCTGATCAATGACTTCCGGGGAACCCCTACCTTTACCTACAAAGCTGCCCACATCTTCTTCACAGACAGTGAGTGACAGGGACATGGGCTTTGGGGGAATGAGTTTAGGGACTGGACCAGGATCCCTGCTCTGACTCTCTTTGTCCTGTTTCCTCCCCACCCAGCCTGTCCCGAGCCCCTTTTCCTTGAACTGGGCCGATCGAGGCTGGCCAAGGCCGTGAAGACGCTGAAGGAGATTCACTTGGCTTTCCTTCCCTACGAGTCCCAGGTGGGGCTCTGCCCTGGGAAGATGATGATGAGGGGTCCGCAGGATGGAGTGGAGAAGGACAGGGCCAGAAGCCCTGGGAAGGTGGTGGTGAGGGGTCTGCAGGATGGAGTGGGGAAGGACAGGGCCAGAAGCCTTACACAAGAAGGAGGGGCAGGGGGAAACTGGAAGGATGCCATGGGGAATGAAGATCAGGGCCAGGGTTACCTAGCAGTCAGAGGTGTCCTTCAGGCTCCACACCTTTACCCCTTGAACCCCTAGGTGTTTTCCTTGGATGCAGCCCATAGTACTTATAACTTATACTGCCCCTTCCGGGTCAATGCAAGGATTCAGCAGCTGGAGATTTTGGCCCAGCAGATCGCTACGCTCTGTGCCACCCTGCACGAGTACCCTGCTATTCGCTACCGAAGGTGTGGCTTCTCATCCTTCTTCCTCCCTTTCCTGATCTTTGACCCTACCATTCTTCCCCCTACCTCTGTGGGCAGTAAGGCCTTTCCCAATCCCTCTTGTCCCACAATCCTCCCCTTCCCTCTTGACTCCCCCAGGCTTCTGACCCCCAGTTCCTCCTTCAACCTTTTCCTTCATTTCCTGCCTCACTCCCCACTCTCCTGTGATCATCTTCTGTCCCATACCGTTGTGCCACACTGGAGTCCTTCCCCTTCTGCCCCCAATCTCTGGTCCTGGCTCTGATAGCTTGCCCCCATCTTCCCCGATCAGACCAAACATACTTTTTTTGTTTTTGTTTTTAGGCAATTGGGGTTAAGTGACTTGCCCAGGGTCACACAGCTAGTAAGTGTCAAGTGTTTGGTCTGAGGCCGGATTTGAACTCAAGTCCTCCAGACTTCAGGGCCAGTGCTCTATCCACTGCACCACCTAGCTGCCCCCCAAACATACTTTGTAGAGCAAACCACAGGCTTTGGAACAGGCCTTCTCCTTTCTTTGACTAGCTCCGTAGTGATGAAACAGGTTTGGGGCGTCCACTTTCTCAGCCTGGATCCCTTTTCCCTCTTTTCCATCTCCCCTACTTGTGTCTCCTACATTTTCTTTTTTTTTTCAATGTATTTATTTCTACAAGCATTTATTTATTATCTTCCACCCCAATTGAACAATAAAAAAAAGAAAACCCTCATACTAAACACACATAGTCCAGCAAAACAAGTTCCCGCATTGGCCACGTCCAAAAATGTGTCTCATTCTGCGCCTTACATCCATTTCCTCCCTGGCGGTGAGTGGTGTGTTTTATCTTTAGTCCTCAGAACTCATGGTTGGGCATTGCATTGGCCAGAGTGCTCAAGTCTTTCAAACTTATATTTCTTTGTAATGTTGCTGTCGTTGTAGAAATTTTTCTCCTGGTTCTGCACCTTTCACTCTCTATCAGTTCATAGATTTCTTCCCAGTTTCCTCAGAAACTATCCATGTGGTCATTTCTTATGACCCGACATTATTCTAATAACCCTGACCTTTTCATAGGGGGTCTGAGGACACTGCCCAGCTTGCCCACGCTGTCCTTGCCAAGCTCAATGCCTTCAAAGCAGACAATCCCAGCCTGGGGGAGGTGAGAGCCAACCCGAGCAGGGGGACTGGGGTGGGAGGGGTGGGGCTTTTCTTGGGCTCACCCCTTTTCTCCCCCTGTCTTGTCCCCAGGGCCCTGAGAAGATGCGGTCTCAGCTACTGATTGTGGACCGGGGCTCAGACCCTGTGTCCCCTTTGCTGCATGAGCTCACTTTTCAGGCCATGGCCTATGACCTCCTGGACATCCAGCAGGACACCTACAGGTGTGAATGTGGGAGTGGCGGTGGCAGCCTCTGGGGGAGGGATGCAGGGGGAGGACCAGGCCTGTCTCCCAGAACATTATGTGTTCAGGAGCATCATGTCCTGCTCTTCCAGGTACGAGACGACAGGTCTGAGTGAGACCCGGGAGAAGTCTGTGCTGCTGGATGAGGATGATGAATTGTGGGTGGAACTGAGGCACATGCACATTGCAGATGTGTCCAGGTAGGTCCCCTTAGGGTATGAGAGGTCCTGGGGTCAAATCTAGGCTGATCTACCTTCTCTTTGGAAGGTAGCATGAGATAGTGAAAAGAACACTTAATTTGAGGTCAAGTCCCTGCATTCGTACTCTGGCTCTGCAGTTTATTACACATGTGCCCTTGGGCAAACGCTACAGGCCTCAGTTTCCCCATTTGTAAAATGAGGGGGTTAGACTAGATGACTCTAAAAGTCCCTTCCAGCTTTAAATCTACAAACATATTACCTTTGCACCCACCATTCCCAATCCCCATCCGCCAAGCCAAGCAGCTCGGCCCCTGTGGTGCTCGTTCCTCTTTCATGTCCTCACTGGCCTCCTTGACACCTTCAGGAGAGTCACAGAGCTGCTGAAGACCTTCTGTGAGAGCAAGAGGCTGACCACAGATAAGGTGAGCAGGACTTCTATTTGTCTGGGGCCTGGGCCAGGTTGAGTGGAAGAGCAAAGAGAACAGACTTGTGGGGAGGAAAATCTGAGTTTGGGACACCATGGTGAGGTGAATCCCTTGAGTGTTGGTGGCAGTGTTGGGGGGATCTAACTTGGTGAGGGGTCAGCTTTACTGGGGGCCAGGTCATGGAGCAGATCCTTTGAGTGATGGTGGTTGGGGTGAGTTTGAGTGGGCCGGGCCTTGAGGGTCTTTGGGTTTGGGGAGCTAGGATTGGGTGGAGGGAGCACAGACCTAGGAGAGGCTGAGTGTTGGGGATGGGACCAGTTTGGGTGGGCTGAGCCTCAGAAGTCAGGGTGCTTTGAGATGGGGATGGGGCCAGGTTGGGTGACTGGGCCTAGGGTATTGGGGTGACGATCAGCATATTAGGGGGAAGGGGCAGGCTGGAGGGCCTGAGCCCCACTGTCCTCTTCCCTCTCCTTCCTTCCAAGGCCAACATAAAAGACCTCTCCCACATCCTGAAAAAGATGCCCCAATATCAGAAGGAACTGAACAAGGTGAGGGGAGCCCGGAGCCCACTGGGCAGGTGTATTTAAGGGACTCTCCTGAGCTGGTAGAGGTAGTGGTTGAGTAAGGGGGCTAGGTATCCCACCTTCTTCCCAGCTTGCTCCCTGTGGCCTGGGCCAGACTCCTAGTGGCTCCCTCTCTGCCACCTAGTCAGTTATCAAGCATTTATTAAGCTCTTACTGTATGCTAAGTGCTAGGGATATGATGAAAGGCAATATATAGTCTTTTTTCTCAAGGAGCTCACTGTCTGTTAGGGGAGACAGCTTGTAAACAACTCCATACGAGGGGAGGGAAGGTAATCTGAGAGGGAAACTCGGCCCACCTTCCTCCCAAAGGTGGAGTTTGAGCTGAGTCTTGAAGGAAGCCAGGGGTGGGGGGGGAGAGCATGTCAAGCATGGGAGATGGAGCATTTCATTGGAGGAAGGTGACTCTGCAGGCGGCAGGGCTGGAACTTCGGCTCGTGGACGGGAAGAAGCCTAACAAGGGCAGAAGGGACTGGGTTATGTTGTGGAGTTCCACTGCCCACCACAAGACTTGGTCTTTGATTCGCAGTACTCGACACACCTGAACTTGGCCGATGACTGCATGAGGCACTTCAAGGGCACCGTGGAGAGGCTCTGCAGCGTCGAGCAGGTGGAGGGCCCTCAGCTCTTGGGGGCTCGGAGCTTAGCTTAACAGGGATGGGGAACCTGCAACCTCGGGGCGACGTGTGGCCCTCTAGGTCCTCAATCCGGAATCCAAACTTCGCAGAACAAATCCCCTTAATAAAATCTCCTCAACCTTAGGACTTGGATGCAGAGGCTCAGGGCTCTAGGGGTGCCAGGCTCAGTGCAGGGGCAGGGGCTCGAGGAATGCCCGGGGACGCTGAGGTTCCCGGCCATGGTCAGCCTCGCAGTGGTGGCTGAACCCTTGCCTCTGGCCCCGGCTCCCCAGGACCTGGCTTTGGGCACAGATGCAGAAGGGGAGAAGATTAAGGATGCCATGAAGCTGATTGTCCCCGTGCTGTTGGACACTGGAGTCCCCCCGTATGACAAGATCCGTATCCTCCTCCTCTACATCTTACTTCGGAATGGTATGAGCATGGATGGGGGAGTGGGGCCTCAGTCACTGCCCACTGACCCTCCTTAATCCCTGACCCTCTCTTCTCGGGTACCTGGGGACACGTGTGTCTAAACACGGCCTTGTATACATGTGTGGGTGCTGTGCCCACCCGCAGGAGTGACCGAGGAGAATTTGGCCAAGCTCATCCAGCATGCCAATGTACAGGCGCATAGCAACCTCATCCGAAACCTGGAGCAGCTCGGGGCCACAGTCACTGTTGCCACGGTATGGGGTTGGGGGGGATGGCAGCAGTCATTGTAGACTCCTGGACTCTCCCCCGTGTGAGTGGGGGTGTGTCAGCTCTCACCCTAGCAGCCAGCCTGGGAGCAGGAGCAATGGAGACACGGTGGTGGGGATCTTCAGAGTTTTTGGCTCCGCCCCGTCTTCTTGAGAGCTTGGCCTCCCCCATTTTTCTCTCTCTTCTGTACTGTCTCTGGGCTCAGCCTCTTGTCTTTCTCTGTCTGTCTTTCTGTCGGTCTTATTCTTCTTTCTAGCCTGGCCTGCTTTGCTGCCCGGGGAGGTGCTCCCCTCCCTTCCCCTCCCCTTCCGGCCCTGTCCATGACCCCTTCCCCTCCGTCCCCTGCCCCAGGGCTCCGGGGCCCCTACCCGAGGAGATCGAAAGGAGAGGTTGGAGCCGACCTACCAACTGTCCCGCTGGACACCCGTCATCAAGGACGTGATGGAGGTGAGAGGGAGGGCGCTGATCCTGTGATGATTAGTCACCTCCCAGCCTCCCTCAGCCTCCCTGAGCCCTGGCCTCTTGCTTCCCCATTTCCCTGCCCTGACCTTTGCCAACCCCCGCCCCCCCTCCTCCCATGCACCCACCTCTCTCCCATCCACCTCCCCTGGCCCCCTAAGCCACAGCTAGGCTTAATGGCAAATCCCTCATTATGGGCATTATCCTGGTATCTGATCCATGATCCCTGGGAGGGGAGAACAAGAGGAGCCTCCCTGGAGGAGGTGGGGTGATAAAGGACACTCTGAGCCTGTGTGTGCTCCCTCCCCAGGACGCCGTAGAGGACAAGCTGGACCGGAAACTATGGCCCTTTGTGTCTGACCCTGCCCCCGCCTCCAGCTCCCAGGCCGCTGTCAGGTGAGGTCTGGGGGGGAGCTGTCATTTGCCATCAGCCAAGGCGCAGGGTCTTTGTGAACTGTCGGGGGAGAGGGGGTGGGGAAAGGGGGCTCAGTAGTCCCTTTCTGTTCACAGCGCCCGCTTTGGTCACTGGCACAAGAACAAACCTTCGGTGGAGTCTTCCCGGGCTGGGCCCCGACTCCTGGTCTACATGCTGGGTGGCGTGGCTATGTCTGAGATGCGGGCAGCCTATGAGGTGACCCGGGCCACTGAAGGAAAGTGGGAGGTGCTCATAGGTGAGTTGGGGCCGGCTTAGGTGCCTGAGGCCCTGGGAGAGTTAGAGATGGGGGCAGGATGCCTGGATCCCCGAAAGGATGTGGGGGCTAGAGCCTGGGCAACATGATCTCGGGGAGGGGTGGGGCTAGAAGCCGGATCCTTGAGAGAGGTGGGCTGGACATCTGCTGCCCGAGTCTGGAAGGCATAGGAAGCTTCACCTGATCTTTCTGTCCCTGTCAGGTTCTTCCCACATCCTCACTCCCACCCGGTTCCTGAATGACCTCAAGAGTCTGGATCAGAAACTGGAGGACATCCCCATGCCTTGAGTTTGGAGCAGCTTGATGTATTCTCCTCCCCTCCCCAACAGGCAATAAAATCCCATCGACTCTCAGTCTCACCTCATTCCCTCTCTGGGTCACCTTCTTCCTGCGTCCAGATCCTCATAGCAGGCCCTGACCTCAGTGAGGCTTCACCATTGGAGCAGAGGAGTGAGGGGACCAGATGCGGCATCCTTTGATGGCTCTGTGATCTCAGTGACGTGGGTATTCCCTCTAGGATCCCAGCCCATCAGCACCTTCTTAGTCTGTGTGGCCCTTGTCCCTGTCTCTTCCTGTTCGAGGCAGCATGTGCCCGACAGTCTGCTGGCCTTCCTTGATTTCTCTTCTCATTCTGTGGGTACCAGCTCCATGCTCAGATGTCCCTCTGTCATCCCTCAGTCTCACTACTGGGCTGGCCCACTTCCTTTTCTTTTCTTTTTTTTTTTTAATTCTTTTTATATTTATTTTTTTTTTTAGGCAATTGGGGTTAAGTGACTTGCCCAGGGTTACACAGCTAGTAAGTGTTTGGTCTGAGGTCGGATTTGAACTCAGGTCCTCCTGACTTCAGGG